>NW_020174156.1:1549466-1690614 GCF_003031525.2 Neophocaena asiaeorientalis asiaeorientalis
AGAGGGAAAGGGGAAAAGAATCATAAATCTTGCTCTCAAAGTCCACCTCCTCAATTTGCGATGATTCATTGTCTAAAGGAGGGAAGGAAGGAAAGAAAGAACGAAGATAAAGTGAAATAAAATAAAGTTTTAAAAATAAAAGTAATTATTAAGAAAAAAATTATAAACAAACAAAAAGTAACGTACGGATAGAACCTTCGGACAAATGGTGGAAGCGAAGCTATACAGACAAAATCTCACACAGAAGCATACACACTCACAATAAAAGGAAAAGGGGAAAAAATATCATAAATCTTGCTCTCAAAGTCCACCTCCTTAATTTGGGATGATTGGTTGCCTATTCATGTATTCCGCAGATGCAGGGTACATCAAGTTGATTGTGGAGCTTTAATTCGCTGCTTCTGAGGCTGATGGGAGAGATTTCCCTTTCTCTTCTTTGTTCGCACAGCTCCTTGAGTTCAGCTTTGGATCTGGCCCCGCCTCTGCATGTAGGTCGCAGGAGGGCGTCTGTTCTTCGCTCAGACAGGACGGGGTTAAAGGAGCAGCTGATTCAGAGGCTCCGGCTCACTCAGGCCAGGGATGGGGAGGGGGGGTGGAGGGCGGAGCACGTAGTGCGGGGCGTGCTTGCAGCGGCAGAGGGCGGCGTGACGTTGCAACAGCCGGAGTTGCACCGTGCGTTCTCCTGGGGGAGTTATCCCTGGATTCCAGGACCCTGGCAGTGGCCGGCTGCACGGGCTCCCCGGAAGGGGGGTGTGGATAGTGCCCTGTGCTCGCACACAGGCTTCTTGGTGGCGGCAGCAGCGGACTTAGCGTCTCATGCGTGTCTCTGGGGTCCGCGCTTTTAGCCGCGGCTCGCGCCCGTCTCTAGAGCTCCTTTAAGCAGCGCTCTTAATCCCGTCTCCTCGCGCACCAGGAAACAAAGAGGAAAGAAAAAGTCTCTTAACTCTTCGGCAGCTCCAGACTTTTCCCCGGCCTCCCTCCTGGCCAGCCGTGGCGTACTAACCCCCTGCAGGCTGTGTTTACTCCGCCAACCCCAGTCGTCTCCCTGCGCTTCGACCGAAACCCGAGCCTCAGCTCCCAGCCCCGCCTGCCCCGGCGGGGGAGCAAACAAGCCTCTGGGGCTGGTGAGTGCCGGTCGGCACCGATCCTCTGTGCGGGAATCTCTCCGCTTTGCCCCCCCGCACCCCTGTTACTGTGCTCTCCTCCGCGGCTCTGAAGCTTTCCCCCTCCGCTACCTGCAGTCTCCGCCCGCGAAGGGGCTTCTAGTGTGTGGAATCCTTTCCTCCTTCACAGCTCCCTTGTCCCATCCCTATCCTTTTGTCTGTGTTTTTTCTTTTGCCCTCCCCAGGTACATGGGGGGTTTCTTGCCTTTTGGGAGGTCTGAGGTCTTCTGCCAGCATTCAGTAGGTGTTCTGTAGGAGTTGTTCCACGTGTAGATGTATTTCTGGTGTATCTGTGGGGAGGAAGGTGATCTCCGCGTCTTACTCTTCCGCCTGGCATATACTCTTAACACATGTGGGGATATGCTTTGACGAGGAAATTGAGAAATTTCTTTCTGTGGTTGTCCAAAAAACATTTTTAGAATAGAATTATATCTTACCAAGCTGTCCTTTAAATTTGTGGGAAAAATTTAAAAAAGACAAAACTAAACCTTTTTTAGGGACTCAACATTCTCTTAACGAGTCATTACAGATAATATATCTATGATAAAAATGCTTTTTAAGCAACAATAACAAGCAAAGCTTGATTTAGTCCAGTGCTAGTCACTCTTCAGTGAGCATGAGCGCGGTAGAGGAATGTTGCTACACAGATTTCTGGGCTCCATCCCCAAAGGTTCCCATTTGGGAGGACATGGGTGGAGACTAAGCATTTACATTTCATGTTTCGAATAAGCTCCTGGGTGCCATTGATGCTGCTGAACTGTGGACCACGTTTTGAGTAGCATTCATTTAGGGATAACGTAAGAAGCATAGTGTGTGCTAACAATTTAAATTATGTTTTTCAGAAAAATAATTTCAACTGTTCCAGAAGAGGTCAGTGCCCAGAAACAAATATCAGTTCTGTACAGATGCAAGATGATGCCAATTACTTCATCAACCATCTTGGAGTTCCCACGGTGAGGTTTACTTATGAGGACATCAAAGCATTAGAGGTGAGTGTTTCCAAAAATGCAAAACACACACAATATATATAGCAGACATGCAGAATTTTATTTTATCCTGGCTTTTTGTCTTTCTTACCCAATAGGTAACTATAAGAAGCTGCTTCATTTAGAAAGTTATTCTTGTTGTTCAGAGGCTTTGTAAGAATTTTTGAAAACATCAGCTCTTTTCAATAGTGTTGAATTCAATTTAAAAAGATTTATACAGTCACTCACATTTTCAGTGTGCTTCGCAGCAAGAAATGTGCAGTTGTTGGATTAACATCAAAACATAATTGTAATCTTCAGAATTCACAGAAACAGATGACATGTGCAATAGATTATCCTCTCCTTGCCCAAGGGAAAGTGCATTTCATGTGCTGTATGTTAATGTGAGTCTTGTGGATTAGCTTCCCAAAGTTTGTCAATAGTTTGCTTGCCTAAAAAGATGCTACTTTTTTTGTGTGTGAGGATACGAAGTTTTTTCCCAAAGATTATCACAGAGACCTGATTCACCTTAAGTATGTTCATTCTTCTGTTGGACATTAAGCCTTTTAATCTTTCTCAGAGTTATGTCACAGGAAACTGTTTCTCTGTAGATCCAAACCTGCTGAAAGACTTTTCCTTCTTTTACAAATTGTGCATGCATTATTGGGAGCTACTTGAAAGCCTCTGGGGTGGCCTTCTTGATGTAACTATTTCATTAACAAAATAGTGGCTGGAAACTAGACTAAAGCCTTCTTTGTTTTTCAAATTATAAACGTTCCTGGGAAGTTGTGTTTAAATTATATTTTTATCAACGTCAGATATGCAATATCTTAATGTCTAATAGCTTTTAACAAAAGTGACCTTTAGGTTTCTCTGCAGCCCTCTACCCACCCCTTACTCCCTCAGTAGACAGAAATGATCACTAACAACTTAAATTCACAGATGGAGAAACTCTGGCTGACTCCTATTGTAATGAGATGAATTCTTGGGTAATGCAAAAGTAATCACTGTGATTTATCAATTTTTTAAAATTGAATTTTCATATGCTATTGCTGTTTGAAAACGGGGTACATGTATAGAGGTATCTTTCCTCTTACCAAAACCACTACATATAATGAAACTGATGTATTAAGAAATTAACTCACTTTTAATTTTCCTGCTTGATATCTTCTAACATCTTTTTATCATCCCCACCCCATCCCAGCCCATCCAGCTCCTGTCATGTTAACACATTGAATGAAAGCTTTTATCCAATACATGTTTAATTCATTTTGGTTGAGTTTAAGCCAAGAATTTAGAGAGGCAATATAGTATAGCCTTAGGTATGGCACTAGACTTGACTCTGAACTCAAGTACTAGACAAATGATTTAACTTCTTTCAGTATTGGTTTATAGATGAGGGCAACTTGGTATACTTATGGAATCTAGAGAGCCATGGTAAGGATTAAATGAGATTATGCATGTAAAGGGCTTGGCTAACTTTAAGCATATAATAAGGCCTCCAGTAACTATAGCTATCATCACAATTATTATTATCTGATTTACATATTAGGGAGAATTTCTAAACTTTTTCAATACGAAGACGTTAGTGGGAGGGAGGAGCTTGTTAATCGTTAAGAAAAACAAGCTTCTAAGGCTGATGAGGATCAGCTGGAAGATCTGAGGTGTTAATGGGAGAAGATTTGGAAACAGGTCCCAGTGATTTTCTCAGAAGGTACTATTATAATGTGAAACACCTCAGGCTAAAGTTTATTGGCTAGAGCTGGCTTAGTCTGAAGAAGCTAATCAGTTTTTCAAATTACACACAGAATGTCTAACTCCCATCAAAATCATTTTCATTTTCTACTGTATTTGTCTCCAGAAAAGCAATTAAAAGAGAATCTTCTATGCTTTATAACTAATGACCTTGTTTATATTGCTTTAGTGTGGAAAATTTTTTTAATGGATTTGTCCCTTACAAAATATGAATGCTTGAGATGAGATAATTTTGTACGGTAAATTCTCCAAAGAACAGATAATGATCTTTGCTTTCTGCGTTAACCTGTAATAGATATCTGTATACGGTTATTAAGAGGAATTATAAACATTGAAAGTATTTACCCATGATATAAAGGCTATTTATCCTATGTCAATTAGTAAAAGCTGGTAAGGAAGTTAGAGCTTTTCCCATGCAATTAAATTTAAAATATATGTTATATTTTTGTATTACATAATATACTATATGTATAGTATGTAATATCTACCACTTATTGAGTGCTTGCTTTGCTAAAATTTTTATATTAGCAAATATTTTATATTACCTCATCTCATTCAATATTTATGATATCCCTATGAGTCACCTTTTATTATTAACACTTTTTTTTTCTGAGGATGAAATGGAGCTTAAAATCAAGTAGCTGATCCAAGGTCATAAAGCTAATAAATGGCCAAGATAGAAGTTGACCTTAGATCTCTTTAACAGTAAGCCCATGTTCTCAACTATTAAACTAAAGTTTGTAAATTGGAAGCCCAAGGGCCAGATCCAGTCCACAAATACCTTTTGTTTGTTCTGCGCTTTATTGAAAACTTGAATTTTTTGGAAGAAATGGATTCCTTTTTTCCCATGGAAACAATTGGCTAAATTGTGCATTGTGATTACAATATTAAAGAATATTTCTTCAATATCTCTTTCTATCAAAAATTGGGAAATGAATGATTGATCAACCTAAAGGGCCACATGTTTCACCAGACTTGTATCACCTCTATTACCTGTTTGGCCCCTGTAGGAAGTGAGTTCATTATCTTTGCACTAATTTTGAGTAAAAAAGTTAAAGTCGATAATTTTGTAGTCCTTTCACTTTAAAAATTGTATATGTACTCTAAGTGTGCTAATTTATACTCATATTTTTGAAGAAACTATCCTTTTAAAATTTATTTAGATGATTATAATGCAAGCCTTAGAATTTCTGACAGTTTTTTTTAATCCAGCAAGATTGATTATAAGTATTTTACACTCAATTTCAAAAATAATGATAATAAGAGAAAAATTACCTGTAGGAAAGCAGATTAGTGCCGCAGACACCACTTTTTATGGACATATGGGACATTATTAGTTCTAAAATTATTTTTTGATGAAATATGACATTTTATAATATCTATTCCCGATATTTCATACTATCCACATTCCCACCAGCAATTTCTCCCTGTAGTTTCTCTGGATGCCTGTATATTGCATAGATTGCTTGAGGCACCTTTCATCTTTAGCTTTTTTGGCATCGATACTCTAATTTTTCAATAATTAAATTTCACAAATGCAAAGCAATCTATGGGTTTGCCAAATGTTAGAATTATTCCTTCTCATAAGATATCGCCTTGTTAATTGAAACGTCTCTAGTTGTAGACTTCATTTAAATAAGGTTTTCAATTTGTAAACATTGTTGCACCTGTTAGGAGAAGCATTCTGCATAGATTAAATACAATGCAGAGATTGCTGAAAAGGAAATGAAAAGACAGATGCTTTCTGATTAAGAGTGCAATATTTATGACAAGCTGGTGGTCCAATGTACATTTCTTCTGTCACTTAACAGCTGTTTCACATAACTTTTGTTCCAGATCAGTATATTTACTCTATATAGGGCATGTCAGAGGGTCGGGCTTTCTTAGTATACCAAAAGATCAGTCCTTGCCCTAGTAAACTTTATATTAGTTTGAAGCTCTGATTCTTCACTCTGTTTAACCTTATATTTTTTGCTCTTCTGCTTTAAAAATTCCTTTTTAAATCCAATTTACCTCTATAATGGAGCATTTAACATTTAAATGATAATGAGATAAAAGGGTATGCTAGCTTTTATATAGCAGGGGTTTTTGCATAATTGTTTTAATGTCCTTTGGTAATCCAGAAAACGAAAACCAAGTAGCCTAGGTATTTTGAAACTCTTATTAACTCTTTTTAAGTTAGATGAGTTTGATATCAATCTGATTCTTAAACTGATAGACAGCAGCATGAGAGTGTGTGTGTGAACTTTAAGGTAATTTTATGGGATAAAAATGATAATTTGTGCAGATACAATACACATAAACACATTTTGGAGCAAAGTAACTCATAGTTTACATGTTGATTCTTTGTTTTATTCTACTAAGTTGAAGAAAAACGTTACTTAAATTAGAGGTCATTCTGTCATTACATTTTCTGTTGGGAAATTAGTCACTGTCATTGTTATGTTAACAGATAGTAAGAATTCAAGTCAATTAATATCTCTTGACTTGAGACCAAATAGTTTGTGTAACTATGCATAAGCTGTACTGATGTTTTGTAGTATATGATAGAATTTGTTTTATACTGATAGCTATACAACTAATTAATGTCACTTAGAAATGAGATTTTACCTCTTCTACTTCAAAATGTGCCAGCTGGAAACGGGGTGGAGAGGGGGTCTTCAGTGTTCTCTCTAGCTCATTCCTTTTCTTTGTAAGTTATTTTAGGAAAAGGAAAATGTCAGAACAAAATATATGGTATGGTTATTTTCAGATCAGACCTGCTTCATTTAGAGTAAAGGTTTTCAAACATTTTGTTCTAAAAACCCATTTGCACTCTTCGAGTACTGAGCACTCCAAAGAAAAGAGCTTTTTGTTTATGTGAGTAATATGTGCAAATATTTACCACATTAGAAGTTAAAACTGAAGAAATATATATATAGTATTTATTAATTCTTTAAAAATATCAGTAATATACTTGTTATAAATTAATATAAATAACTTATTTTTATAAAATATAATTACATTTCCCAAGACAAGAAAACATAAATGAGAAGAGTGCACTGCTTTACATTTTGTCAGTCTCTTTAATGTGACTTAATACTTGGTAGCTGGGTTCTCATATCTGTTTCTGCATTTAATCTGTTGTAACGTGTTGTTTTGGTGGAAATATATGAATGAAATATGGTCTAATAGTCTATTCATATAATGACAGACATTTTTCTTTGATACTGTACTGAAATGGCAAGTATTAGTTTCCTAAAGGTTAGTTCCAGTATGGAATCTGAAACCCTATTAATGGACTTTCTGTTCTCTATACACTTATGAATGTAGAAAATGAGAGTGAAAAAGCCATGTAATATTACTATTATTATGAAAATAGATTTGGTCTCAGGGACACTTGCAGGTCTCTGGACCACATTTGAAGAAATACTGATTTGGGGAAATGGCCTTGGTTAAACTGTTCTACAGTAGGCCCCTCCGTATCCACATGCAGAACCTGCAGGTATGGAGGGCCAAACTCTACTAAGTCATTTTATATAAGGGACTTGAACATCCATGAATTTTGGTATCCATGGGGTTGTCCACGTATACTGAGGGATGACTGTGCTTTATCCTTTATAATATCTGACTAGCTGTTTAACTTTGCCGTTACAAGGATTTTTGTTTTAATTTATTTATTTTATTTGTTTATTTTTGGCTGCGTTGGGTCTTCCTTGCCACGTTTGGGCCTTCTCTAGTTGTGGCGAGTGGGGGCCACCCTTCACTGCGATGCACGGGCTTCTCACTGCAGTGGCTTCTATTGTTGTGGCGCACGGGCTCCAGGCACACGGGTTTCAGTAGTTGTGGCTCGCGGGCTCTAGAGTGCAGGCTCAGTAGTTGTGGCGCACAGGCTTAGGTGCTCCGCGGCATGTGGGATCTTCCTGGACCAGGGCTTGAACCCGTGTCCCCTGCATTGGCAGGCGGATTCTTAACCACTGCGCCGCCAGGGAAGTCCCTATTACAAGGATTTTGAACTGTGATTCTATATAACCTGTGTTTACCTTTTTTGGTCATCTTTGAGTATTACCATCCCATTCACCTGGCAAACAGCATGAAGTAGGGAATATAACACTCTCATAAACTGTGACCCTACAAAGGATTCTGTTCCTTGGAATCCTTCTTTTAGAAGGGAAGGTTAAACCCCAATCAACAAATCAACCGTTATAGAGCAGACTTGAAAAGCTTTGTACAGTATATGAAATGCCTGTCACAGAGGGAGTGCTGCTAAAGTTGCAGTATGCTTCCAAGAGCCTGAGGAGTAAACACAAGAAATTGAAATATGGGACAAATATTGAAAAGACAAAGGATGGAGACACTCTTAAGACTCAGTTGGATGATTCAAAAGATCATATTTCAAATTGCCTCATATTTTGAAATGACTGGGAGGAGGACAGATTCCCCTAGCAACTGTCCTTGCTTGGACTTCTAAATAAGAATATTTATTCTGAATGCCTACAGTGATTGGATCAAAATATATAGCATACGCACTGTATTTTAACTCTAACGCTCTTTTCAGGGATGATCTTGTGACCATGCCTGTTATGAGGGGACTTGTTTTATAATGAAGTTTTTGATAATTTCAATAACACTACTTGCAATAGGTTTAATGATAGACCAAGTTGTAAATTTGGTAACATTTAAGTTAAGAATATAAGGCAATTCCAGATGTGATTTATTCAGATATTGGTTCATTGTAACACATTCTTTAATTTAGCCAGCAGTTAGTTATTAAGCATTGGTTGTAATCCAGCACTCTGTTAGAAATACAAAGATGAATCCAAAAATGCCCTCTTTTCCTCACAGTGACCACAGTCTAGATTGGGACTCAGACATATAAACAACCAAATAAGTCAGTATAGTAGACATTGTCTTAAATGACTTCCACTTAACCAATTTGAGGGATTCATTGACTATTTTCATTCCCTTAAAACATAATGATTAATGCTTAAGGCTTGAAGCTCATTGTAATGAGATCCTGCCTGAATTTTTGCACACTCAGTTCTCTCTGTTTCAATGGTACATTTGCCTGGAGTCAGCTCTATTCTCAGACCTATATATGCCCTTTGTGTTTGTTTTTAGTAACTAGGTAATTTAATTGTTACATAAAATTATGAATCATGAGTATGAAAAAAATGACTTCTTAGAAACCTGTAACGATAACACTTTAAAAGGTGAGTTGCTAATAAAGAATTGATATGAAGTGGTCCAGGCAACTCTCAAAGTTGGGGAAAATTGTAGTCATCTAAACACATTCTGCACTCAGCATACTTCAATAATGTCTTTAATAATTCCACTTTAAATAAAAGGCAGCATGAAATGTAGATAATATATGACAAGAAAGAAATCATAGAACTTTATTCAACAGATCAGTATTCAGAGAAAAGGCCTTGGCTTTACATGAAAATATTGGCCAATAAACATGCATGCACAGGTTTTCAATTAACATGTAATATTTTACATGTGTAGTGTTTTGGTTTGTTTTACTGGTTACTTATTTGAATCAGCTTCTAGATATTAACCTTCCAATCAGTGGGACAAATCATATTGGCTAAGAGGACTCTTATGTAGAGTGAAATGACGTCAGTAGATAGAGTATCAAGTAATAGATAGTAGTATCAAGGAAAATCATGTTTAACAAATACTCATGTAACATTTGTGGTACACATTGTTTTGTTCTAAATCCTTTAAACTTATTCATTTAATTTAATCCTTGTACTTACAACTAGCACTTATAAGGAAGGTACTAGTATTACTACTTTCATTAAAGATGAAACTGAGGCACAAAGTGGTCAAGTAACTTGGCCAACATCACACATCTATCAAGTGATGGAATTAGGATTCAAACCTGGCACTCCTAGCAACAGATTTCTGGGCTCTTTTCCCTATTCTTACACTATTTCTCAAGGTTTTTGAGATGAAATGAATTAGTTCTAAAATGCTTTCCATCTCTCACTGCATTCAGAATGCAGTGGAATGCTATGGTACTTAATTCCTATTTTTCATAGTTTCCTTGGCAAAGGTTCTAAACATTTCAGCTTTGATGACTCTCAAAGTTAGGTAACAACTGGAAGTGGGTAATATTTCTTTACTGAATTTAAAATGAGCCATAATTTATATGTAATGCCAAAACTGATATTAATGTTCACTTATAGTAGTTTATATATTTTTTTACAAAACAGAGACTAAAATTAGATTCTAAGCTATCCAAAGTTTACATTTCAAACAAATATAGGTAAATGGATTAAAAAGCATTAGAGGAAAAATCTGATAACACCGAACTACTCTAAACCTGAGTATTTAGTTTCCTAAATTTTAAAAATAAAAATTGAAAATGGTTTTGCTCATCTGTTTTTTCCTTTGTAATATGATATTTTAACTGTCCATTTAATGTGAAGGCCGGTAGCTTTAATATGTTGTAATTATTCCATCCCCTGTTTCCTAATTTTATTTCCAAGGTAATTTTGGAAGATGAGGGGGTGGACAATTTTGTCTCTCCTAATTTCAATGATAATGCCACATTTCTTTAAGTAGAATATTTTGACATGTAAAACTATTTTCAAGACTAATTAGATGAATTTTTTCAATGAATAATTAAAATGTTAAGAGTAGTATTGGTACCCATGTGCTCTAACTATAAACTTCAGAAGGAAATGGCCTATCTAGAGCTCACATAGCTGTGGATGGTGACTATGGCCATGAATGAATTTCCTTCTCCATTCTCTCCACAACTTCTTCATACTATTTTATTTGCATCTGGAATTGCAGGTCTTCTCTATCTGTTTCACAGCTTAGAGTGTTTCACACAGAAGGTTACAGTTTTGTTTTTTAAATAAGCAAATGTTTCTATAGAAACTACAAGGAAGGATACAACAGTGGCCTTGAAGTCTCATAAATGTTAAAATATAAAAACATGCATTGAAGCCAATGCCACTTAGCTTATACAGTTTGCTATTGCTTCCTCATGATGGTGCTGGCTTTTATGTTAGTCTCAAGAGAGCTTTCAGTTGTCTTCAGTCTCCTTTCATGATGCTTCTGTCCCTGTGATTGTAAATGAATGGAAAGAATTCTTAAAGAGAACAAAGTATTTATCAGTATTCTCATTGCTACAGTCTCTTGTCAATAGCTTTAGCACTGAAGTCATTCTGACCCAATTTTCTCATATCAGTGAAGAACATTTTAAATCTAAATAGTGTAGTGTTTCTGTGGTACTAATAACTGGGCAAAAGTAGGAAAAATAAACAGCAGCTTTATGCACATGGTTGTTTTCAGTTTTTCTTTAAATTAGTATCTTGTCACTTTATTTTTATTTACTGGTAATTCTTATCAGAACATTAGAAATTTTACACATACTCCATGTTTAGAGACAACTTCTACTATATGACTCAGATATATATATACACACACACACACACACACACACATATACGTGTATGTATATATATGAAAGTTGAATTTAAAAAAATTTCGTGTTAATATTGCTGAGATCTTGTCTTTGAAACAATAAAATCAGATTAGGACATGGGTCATGGCAGAACATTAAGGTTAAATTCAGGGCACATCTTCATGTAGCGGCCATACGGCCCAGGTTAGGAATGGTTGCTCCGTTGACAGTCACTGGTTTGCAGACTCCCACCAGTTCAGGGGTGACTTTGGATAATCAAAGTGCTCACAGTGAAATCAGAGGCCTCTTTGGTGAGAGTATGGTCCTTAAGTGTGGTGGGTCCAGAGATGTGCCTGGCCCGACACTCTCTGATGGACTGATGGAAAAGAAGCACTTGTAGATTCACTGACTTTTAGAGCAACACTGTTCATTGAACCTAGGTGGTTTAATCCATTCCTCTGCAGTACAAGGAGATAGAAACTTAGCGGGATATGGTACTTGACTGAAGGAGTTAAGAGAAAGTACAGACTTAATTCTCCCTATACCCGGCCGGTTGCTTCTATCTACAGCTCCTCCCTCTCTTCTAAACTCCTGTTCTGTATGTTCTATTCATTCTTTCACCTCTTTTCTCAACTTCTCTCTCCTTTTTAGTCTGGCTTCTTCCACCTTTTCCTACACATATGGTCTTTCTCTTCATATCCTTTCCTTCTTTTTTCATCCCTTGCCTTTTTCTATATAATCTTCTACTTCCACTCTTTTTGTCCCCCTCCCCATTTTCTTTATTTTTAATTTTTTAGTTGACTCTGAAATTTAGTCTGTTTCAATTGACTTGATGTCTTTAATTTACTTAAAGGCGAAGCCATATCCTCGTTTTCCCTTAACACTATGAGGCAGTAGTATAAACAGAGGCCATTATACCATATGGCTAAACACTAAATACTTAAATGTTATAACTCAAACTAAAAAAACTCTTAAATAAAAATGCTCTTTCCTTGTGATCTGACAAATACATGTTTAAAGTTATGAGGAAGGAAGGTTTGAATTTAATGTTCTTAGACTCCTGAGAATCCTGTGGCAAAATGTGATGACTGAGGAAGAATTGGTCCCCAGCCCCTGACCCTTGATCCTTGGTCTACACTTTTAAGCACAATCCGTAGCCATCATAAACATCTGTTCCTCACTTACTCCCTGGGCCTATGGTCATGCACTGGAAGCACAGTCTTCCCTGAAGGTAATGGACCTGAAGAAGAGGGCTGCCCAATCACTGGAAGCAGATCTGGGGCCATCTGAGCAGGGAATTCTGAGATTCTAGAGCTCAGGGTAGCTAGAATTTGATCTAGAAAGGAAGTCATAGACCCTGAGTGGACACATCTGCCTGTGTTGATTTAAGATCTAAAGACCTTGGAAATGAAAATGACTAAAGTCTAGACCCTAAACTTTAGGTATGCCAAACTATAGGAAGTCCTGGTGTAGGACAGATAAGTATTGAACAAACCTGCTCAAATGCCTTCAGTCTGTAATCTAATAATAAGAGTCGTTAAGAAAACTTAAGATTGAAGCAGTTGTTATAGGATCTTTGGCAGTATCAGCTAGATGTTCGCCTAACCTGGGTTCTAAAAGGTGTCGCTATTTAATGGGTGTGACCTTGAGGCTATGAGGTAGGTACTCACTACAGCAAATTATTTCCATGGTATGGTTGAAAATATGTTCCAAACTTTCAAGCTTAAAGAGGCATAAAAAGAAGTAAAAAGTTGTCAGAATGAAGAGTCTTCAGTTAAGGAGACAGTGTCTGGGAGGTATGTTTTAAAGCAAGAGTTAATTTAAGAACATATTCTGAACAAAGGAACACATGATAGAACCTTGAACAAACTGAGCAAATTTCAAATGCTAACACTCTGCCATCTATTCCATTTTAAAGATTATGACCATGTACTACTGTGAGAAGTTTGTAAAACTGTGTGTGTGTTATGAGCCCCAAATGGTGTGTATATGCATACCAACATATTTTGAGCAGTATTTTGAGCAAAAGTATATTTGGATATTTTTTGACAGAGGATCATTAGAATTTCTGTGTTTGATTCTTAGTGAGACAAATATAAATTCTGAACTAAAACACAAGTCAGAAAACTGGAAAGAAAGTAAAGAATGTTGGTTAAGAATTTAGTCAGAATTAATTCAGTTTTCTTATATTTTCTTAGTAGCCACAGTTCTTTTGGTTATATCTTGCAAAGAGAATCCTGCTGTGTAGCATAGTATAAATAAAATATTATACCAGAAAGCAAAATAATTCTACTCTTTGCTTGAAACATCGTTATTGGTAATATTACATTTGTAGATGGAAACTTTTTTTTAATTAATATTTTGATCATGGTTACTATGTGCTTACAAACCTTAATTCCTCTCCATCTTTTATTTCTTCTTTCCTATCTTTAATCAAATGTTGATCATACTGTGTATGTATTGTTCTCATTTATTTAAGATAATAATATAGTTTCTCATATTGTTTTAAAAAATAATAATCCATTGGAGGGAACACTCCCAAATTCATTCTCTGAGGCCACCATCACCCTCATGGCAAAACCAGACAAAGACATTACAAAAAAAGAAAATTACAGGCCAATATCTCTGATGGATATAGATGTAAAAATCCTCAACCAAATATTAGCAAACCAAATTCAGTAATACATAAAAAGGATCATAAAACCTGATAATCTGTAATATAATTGTACTATAATTAATGCAACTATTCACCTATTATTGGATAAGTTTGCCTGCATTGTTTTGTTATTATAGGTAATCTTTTGTGGAACATTTTTTAAAATTTTTATTTATTTATTTATTTTTGCGGTACGCGGGCCTCTCACTGTTGTGGCCTCTCCCGTTGTGGAGCACAGGCTCTGGACGCACAGGCTCAGCGGCCTTGGCTCACGGGCCCAGCCGCTTTTGTGGAATATTTTTAAACTTGATATTTGTTTCTCTTTCTAGTTCTTCTGGGATATATTTCCAGGCATAAAGTTTGGGTCAAAGTATTAATATTTTAAACCCCATATTGAAAAGACCTTACTGAATGGTGATACATTTTAAAACCTTTACGGAAGAGCACTAGCATGTTTCTTTCTTTCTTTTTTTTTTTTTTTTTTTTTTTTTGCTGTACGCGGGCCTCTCACTGTTGTGGCCTCTCCCGTTGCGGAGCACAGGCTCCGACGCGCTGGCCCAGCGGCCATGGCTCACGGGCCCAGCCGCCCCGCGGCATGTGGGATCTTCCCGGACCGGGGCATGAACCCGTGTCCCCTGCATCGACAGGCCGACTCTCAACCACTGCACCACCAGGGAAGCCCTAGCATGTTTTTTAATCTCACTCTTGCTAATAGTGTGCATTGAAATCTTTACCAGTCTGCTGGGTAAATTTGGTATCCCATTGTTTTAATTGATTTCTCTTATATTAACTTATTCATATATAATATATGAATATAATTCATATATTAATTTACTAAGTTATGAAAATATTTTGTAAGGATATCCAATGTAGCGTCTGTGTTTGGAAATGAATATGTTGGCATAGATCAAGATAATTAAATCCCCTTCCTGATATAAAAATAGAAATAATGTGGCACAGATGTTAATTGCAGGATCTACCCTAAGACATGATAAATTTATAATTAATTTAATAATCAGTCCCACGATGATATTTTTAAAGGAGTCTGTGTTTAAGTTTGCCAAGGCATGAATCTTTCTGTAAATCAACATACTCACCTTTTGAAGGCTGAGCTTCAAGAAGCTTTAAAACATCTGAATTGTTGAAGCTAGAAAATAGAAAATGCGTGACAACTAGGTTGACAGGTATCAGATTGCCTTATGAACGTCCCAATATATTGTTCCAAACTACTGCAAGGAAGTAATATATCCAATTCCTTCAACAAGGTCATAGTAGTTGCTAAGAGGGTGGGAGAGAGGGGACAGTGAAAAGAAATGGAGTTAAACATGTACATAAATCAGAGTTTAATGATTCCAACATCATAATTTTAAACTTATAGGTATTTGCTTTTAGTACTGAACAAAAGTATATGTGTGTGCTTAGGGATGGGGAGGGGGTGCAGGTTGTTAAGAGGCCGAGAGCATGATTAATGTCCCTGTCTAGTGGGCACGCCACCCCTTCAAAATAGCTGGTGCTGTTACTACACTATGATTAACCTGTAAGGCAACAGAAAAATAGACCTGTACCACATTGCACTCTATTATTCCCTGATGTCATTTTTCAGGAAGTGCCATAGGAAAAGTGACACTTCATCATGGGTGGATGGGTGGGTGGGAAAGGGTTAGTGTGGGAGATGGAAGAAGGTATAGTTTTCTGAATCTCGATGCTATTCATGATGTCTCTATTTTGTCTGTTTTATTATTGGATTTTGTCTCTGCTTTCATATATAATATGAAGCATTTCTCTGAAAATGAGGAGTGGGCTTTAGCTTATTTTAAACAGAAGATATAATTCTGATGCTAAAAGAAACACCATATTTGTAGGCCTAATAGCTTCCTAAAAATCATGTGTTAGACTTGTTTATGTTTGTGAAAAATATTTCAGAGAAAGGAAATAATGGAAAGGAACAAATGTATGATGGTATCAGGAAAGGATTTAAGCCTTCACTTCCTTAAAAATATTAATCATCATCATCAATTAAGTTTAATTGAGCACAAACTATGTGCAGAATACTCTGCTATGCATTAAGAAGAGATAAAGCTATGATACAATCCGTGGTGCTCAAGGGATTCATATCTCTTTAGAGCATCCAGGCATGAGCATAAACAAATAAATGGCAATAAAAAGAAGCCAAGGCTCAGTGCCAAGTGATTTCTGTAGATAGAAAGGATATCTGCGCCATAGCAAACAGAGTGATTCATTTAAATTTTTCATTATTTTTATTTTCTTAGAATTTACATATATATTTAAAAACTTTTAACATTACCATAGACTTTTGGACACTTTATGAAATACAGAGGCACACACCATAGATAAAGTAAATCTCAAGAGTACTATGGGTGAAAAATAAAATCTGAAACTATACCTGTCAGATGATAAATCAGAGAAAAAATTCAGCAGAGAGCAGGTCTTACAAGTCTACAAACCCCTGTGCCTTTCTGGAGGTCAAAGTGACAGCACCAGGAGTACAGTTATTCCATAGTAATATTTAGGGTCAGTTTCTGGAGCCATCCATTTATAAAGGCATCTATAAATAACATCCTTTAAATCCAGAATCCAAACTTCTGGAAATACCACCTACCCGGGACATATAAAGTTTCAGCTGAACAACAGAGTGATTCAGTTATATATATATATATTCTTTTTCAGATTCTTTTCTCTTATAGGTTATTATAAAATATACAGTATAGTTCCCTGTGCTATATAGTAGGTCCTTGTTGGTTATCTCCGAGCTCTAATTCTTGAAATTATTGTTGACTATTTTCTTCTTCATACCCCAATCAATTCTTCTCTTATTTTTGCCAGTCACTCTATTGCTTAGTTCAGTTTATTTTTTCTTATTATGTGTCTCATTGATATCATTTAATCTCTAATAGTTGCTGCCTAATTCAGGCCATTCATTACTCCACCACATCTGGACTTTGTTCTCCTAATTTGGAGCCTTTCCTCCCACGAGTACATCCTGCAAACTGCTCAGAAACTAACCTCCTAAAAAGCTGCTTTGATTACTCCCCTCCTTCCCATTCCTCTCCCTGACATAACAACCTTCCACATTTTCCAATGAATAAAGCTTAATGGTCCTGTAAGTAGCATAATCCTTCCCTGAAACACAGCTATTGTTTTTTTCATTCTCATGACATCTAACAGGATCATGCCTTGAAGTTAGTCATATTCTCTTTTTCTCCTAATAGTATATTATACTAGTTGAGGCTATAGATTTTGTCCTAAATTATCTTTGCGTACTGCATTTTTACATAGGATATATCAATAGAACCATGAAATTAATTAATCTCTACTGAAACAGTGTATTCGTTTCTTGGAGCTGCCATAACAAAGTACCACCAACTGGGTGGCTTAAACAACAAAAACATATTGCCTAGCGGTTCTGGTTGTTAGAAGTCAAGATCAAGCTGTCAGTAGACAGGGCTGGTTTCTTCTGGGGGCTATGACGAAGAATCCGTCCCATGTTTCTCTCCTAGTTTCTGCTGGTTTGCTGGCAATCTTTGGCTTTCTTTGGCTTGTGGCAGCATAATTCCAATCTTCACACGGGTTTCTCCCTGTCTCTGCCTTTGTGTCCAAATTCCCCCTTTTAATAAGGACACAATTATATTGGATTAGGGCTCTCCCTAATGAGCTATCTTAACCTGTTCATCTACAAAGACTCTATTTCCCAATAAGGCCATACTCAAAGATACTGGGCGTTAAGACTTTAATATCTTTTTAGGAGATACAATCCAACCCATAACCAACAGTAATATGTCACCTTAATGTGTACTGCAGAAGGTTTTTTTTTATGAAATCAATTTGTAGATTCTCACTTGACTATGTTGCTATTCGTTTATCCCTGAAAGTGTTCATTTGATCCTGTGAACTGCATGTAAAATGTCTTCTTTTCCGTTCCTTCTATTTCCCCCTTTTATATCTTTTCCTGTAGATTCAGAACACTTGATATCAAATTTCATTCCAATTCTTTTAAAATAACTTTAGCAGTTTGGGTCAGGAGACCCTGATAAAATACAGAAGTATTTCCAAGTGACAAACTGTACATTTGTTTATGTTCCAGTTAGCTGGGTTCATTGGTCTGCGTGATTATCTAATCACATTACTATACAATATTGCAAAGTAGAAGTCTGCATAAGTTTTCCATGATTGGTCATCATAGAAAATAGAATCTTGATTTGCTATGGTTCCAGATGGTGGCTGGCTTATAATAGTTTAGATTTAATCACGACCATTATAAACTAAACGAAGCTAAATTATACTATTTTAGAGACAATTTTCATGTTGTTTGCAATCATTGGCTCTTACAGAAGGCCTGTCCTTATCCACTGTAGTGACAGGAATAGATTATTATCGCGATGACATATTTTGAATGTTGCTGTTTTCTTTACCATAAAGAATTACTCTTTAAAATTAGTGTTTCCCAGTTTTGAATGTTATTTATTTGCTATTTATCTTTTGAACACATACAAGTAGAATACTTTTTTGATGTTGAGAAACTTGCTATCCAGTAACATGACAGGTATGTTGAGATTATTACTAACATTATCAATTTGTTTTCAGAAAATATTTTAGTGTACATTAGTATAAAATGTCCCTAGTTTTTAAAATTATTTATTGGCAGATATAACTTCAGTATGCAATATTTTATGCTAGCTGTCCAGAACCTAGCTCAGTACAGCTTACAGACATATATTTTTACCACCTAAGTCGTAAAACTTGTTTTCCATATCTTCAGTCAGACTTAACTACAGGCAAGAAGAAGTGGAAAAATTGTCTGTCACATTATTCACAGGCCAGACCAAGACACTGTAATACCATGGACCACTAAGCTAATTTAGAAGAAAAAAATGGGAAGAGGTTTTTAAAAGATGGCATTTACATGTAATATATGTAGAAGAGTTTAGGGTTTTGACAGTTAGAGATTGTATCCTGTTTAGAGAGAATGCATAATGACTTTTATTTCTTTTGAAATAACATCTTGAAGGTAAATTTCAGCTCACATTAGCACTTTTCAAAGCAAGTTTCCCATTTCTATGAGGGTAAAGGGTACAACATACTTGAACTTTGAATAGAGTGAATGTTTGCTTATCAACAGTTCAGTCATTTTCCCTCTTGTTTGGGACTTTGACTCCATTAATCTATGAGGAAAAACCCTACTATGGACATAAAAGTTGAGGTTTTCCATTAAGTCTCATACCTAATCAGCCTTGTAAGAATGTATCTGTAATGCTAGCTGAAGTATGGAATGCTGTTAAGATCTGTTAGTGGAGATGAGTTTATGTATAACAGTGTGGCTTTTGGAGTCAGGCTGTCTGGATTTGAAACCCAGTCTTGTTTCTTACTGGCTTGTTACCACGTGCAAGTTAATTTTTTGGAGCTATAATATTTTGATCTATAAAATGAGTGTTATAATGATACCTGCCTCATGATGACATTGAGTATTATATCAGGGTTTCTCAACCACAACACCATGAAACTTTGTGCCACTTCTTTGTCCTGTGCTTTGAGGAATGTTTAGCAACATTGCTGACCTCTGTTTACTAGATGACAGTATAGTGAACCTCTTCACAACTGTGATCACCAAAAATATCTCCACATATTGCTAAATGCACCCTGCAGGGAAAAATCACTTGCAGTTGAGAATATTGAATGAATATCAATATCTATGTTTATATATGGAGTGAGAGCTTTGTATACTTCCTGGCACATAATAAATGCTCAGTAAACTTTAGCTCTGATTATCACATAATAAACAGAAATTTATAATATCTTCTTTGAAGAGCCATACTATTCAAGAACATGAGCACTTAATAAATGAATTTGGTAAAGTAGCAGGATACAAAATTAATGCACAGAAATCCCTTGCATTCCTATACACTAATGATGAAAAATCTGAAAGTGAAATTAAGGAAACACTCCCATTTATCATTGCAACAAAAAGAATAAAATACATAGGAATAAACCTTCCTAAGGAGACAAAAGACCTGTATGCAGAAAATTATAAGACACTGATGAAAGAAATTAAAGATGATACAAACAGATGGAGAGATATACCATGTTCTTGGATTGGAAGAATCAACATTGTGAAAATGACTATACTACCCAAAGCAATCTACAGATTCAGTGCAATACCTATCAAACTACCAATGGCATTTTTCACAGAACTAGAACAAAAAATCGCACAATTTGTATGTAAACACAAACAACCCCGAATACCCAAAGCAATCCTGAGAAGGAAAAATGGAGCTGGAGGAATCAGGCTCCCTGACTTCAGACTATACTACAAAACTACAGAAAACAAGACAGTATAGTACTGGCACAAAAACAGAAATATAGATCAATGGAACAGGATAGAAAGCCCAGAGATAAACCCACGCACATATGGTCACCTTATCTTTGATAAAGGAGGCAAGAATATACAATGGAGAAAAGACAGCCTCTTCGATAAGTGGTGCTGGAAAAACTGGACAGCTACATATAAAAGAATGAAATTGGAACACTCCCTAACACCCATACACAAAAATAAACTCAAAATGGATTAAAGACTTAATGTAAGGCCAGACACTGTCAAACTCTTAGAGGAAAATATAGGCAGAAGACTGTCACATAAATCACAGCAAGATCCTTTTTGACCCACCTCCTAGAGAAATGGAAATAAAAACAAAAATACCATAATTCAAAAAAGTCATGTACCACAATGTTCAATGCAGCACTATTTACAATAGCCAGGACATGGAAGTAACCTAAGTGTCCATCAACAGATGAATGGTTAAAAAAGATGTGGCACATATATAAAGCGGAATATTACTCAGCCATAAAAAGGAACGAAATTGAGTTATTTGTAGTGAGGTAGATGGACCTAGGGTCAATCATACAGAGGGAAGTCAGAGAAAAACAAATGCCGTATTCTAATGCATATATATGGAATCCAAAAAAACGGTACTGTTGAACCTAGGGGCAGGGCAGGAATAAAGACGCAGACGTAGAGAATGGGCTTGAGGACATGGAGGGAAGGGGAAGCTGGGACGAAGTGAGAAAGTAGCATTGACATATATATACTACCAAATGTAAAATAGATAGCTAGTGGGAAGCAGCTGCATTGCACAGGGAGATCAACTTGATACTTTGTGATGACTTAGAGGGGTGGGATAGGGAGGGTGGGAGGGAGGCTTAAGAGGGAGGCGATATGAAAATATATGTATACATATAGCTGATTCACTTTGTTGTAAAGCAGAAACTAACACAACATTGTATAGCAATTATACTCCAATAAAGATGTGGGGAAAAAAAAAACCATAAGCACTCTGTTCTTTCTCTCTCTCTGTGCATGTGTATATAAATATATATCTGAATATATGTATGTATGTACGTATATGTGTACATGTGCATTAACTCTTTTCCAACTATTATTCCAAGTAGTGAGGGGCATAGTAAAACAGCTAATATCTACTGATAATTATCAAGTGTCATTATTTTTAATGTGCTTTGACACTAAATATTTTACAAATTACCAAAAACTTGCAAAAGAAATGGACTTAAATTATCTCTCTCTCCTATGTGACCCTATAAGAATAAAATACATGCATAGCAAATGGCATAAAGTAGAGTGAAAAAATTGTTAATCATTATACAACATTAAAGGATTGTGACCAAGTGAGGATTTTTAGCTCTAACACCACAGTTGGGTCCAAATAAAATAGTCTAAGATATTTTTTTAAAGTGCTGCTTTATTCCTAAAAGCCTAAAATGAAAAGTAGCGTGTGAAATTATAAAAACTGGTATTTGGTTCCAGTATTTTCCATTTTCTTAATGTTAGTTATAACAGTACTTTGATTTGTTTAGTTTTCTATATAGTTCAAGGCCATTTTCCTTGTCTCATATAGTTACGTCAGCTGTGCTATTTAGGTAGGGATTATTTCAACCTTTTTCTAGACACGTAGACTAAGACAGAGGTCATATTCCTATTAAGTGACAGATATGAGACAGATAAAGTGACTCAAAGTCTAGAAGTTTCCCCAATACGCCACAGGTCTTCAAATGTTTAAGCAGAACGCCTACTAATAGCTATTTGCTACTCTGAGAAACAGAGATGGCCTTCTCACTTGTGGTGACTTTTCCATATATCTACCTTTCTTTCTCACTGTTTCAAGTTACTTAATCCTTCACAGTACACTCAAGGGTTAGTACCCCTAACAGGCTTTGGTAATGCTTTCCATGAATTGTACTCTTAAATCTTCCCCTGGACCCTCATTTAGTTGAGCTTGTAGTAAGAGCACACTGACATTGTTAAGGTTAATGACTCAGTGTTTTATAAGTTGAAACACATTTGAGGTTAAATTGATTGTTTGGATCATTTTATTCAACAAAGTGAAGGTCTTGAGTGTGGGTGTTACTTCCTGCCTTGGAGGAACATCTTTGTTACACACTTAATGATGTGGTATCAATAGTGATAACATAATAGCAAGCCCAGTACTACTCTAACTGTATTTCTGAAATGTGAGCTATAAAATTTACTGCTGATGAAGTTACACTGGCACATAGGTACTATATGATAACATACATTTATAAAGAAATTTATATACTACATGGTATGCTCATTTGAAATCTTGTCACATAGGAATCGTTATTAATTCCACTGTCCCAATGAGAGTATTGATGATCAGAGGTTCAGTCTCCTGGTCAAGTTGCACAGTTACCAAATGCCAGTAATAATAATAGTGATGATGATGATGATAATGGCTAACATTTATAAAGTGGCTACTATGTACCAGGTGTTGTATTAAATGTTTTATTATCTGTATGTTTTATTATCTGTAAACCCATTGCTTTATTAGAAAGTTTAAGTAGCATTTTATGGCTATGCACACATTAAGGAGGAATCTGAAGCCAGGCAGTCTGGTTTCAATGTTCGTTCCCTTAGCTTCCACCATACATTTCTTCCTTATGCTTCCTTCAAAGAGCGGACCTTGAGTCAAGCCCTCCAACTTTTTCTGCCTCTAGATTGTTCATTTGTCTGCCTTCCTCATTTTAAGTCCATATGTTGATTGATCACTACATACTAGTTTCTCAGAACCCTGGTGGATAAAAAACTAATTGCATACAAATATTCTTAGTTGCTTCTCATTGGGAAAGATAGTTTTTATTTAGTTGTGTATCTCCAGTGCTTAATGCACAGGCTAAGGCACTCAAGAAATGCTAATGAATTCACCTAACCTTTTTAATTGGGATATTCTCAGGAATTTTAAAAAATATTTGTGTCCTATTCCAAATAAATGACTTACTTATGGGCATTTTTATGTACCATGTTAGGTCAGTACTGGAAAATTTTTTAAAGGTGGAAGAGCATGCAGACCTTTAGGTACATCTGAAATTCCACAGTATAGGTAGTTTTCTTATCTTAATAACATGTAAACTGGCCCTTCTCTAATCTTATTCTAATAAATTATTCCTAACATGTTATATTATTATCACAAGAAACATAAGGAACCCCAAAGCTTCCAAATATTAAAAATAAATGAACAAACAATGTGATTAAAAGCATAGTCTCTACAAAAGGATGAGGATAAGGCTGGCGTCAGAATTCACATCTGCAACTTAGAGGAGTAGCAGAAAATGAGAAAATATCTTTAAAGGTTTTAGAGAATATTATTTTCAACCTAGAATACGAAACTTAGTCTTTCTACCAATCAACTGGGCAAACAGAATCAAGACCTCTCCATTGCGTGAGCTCACAACGCTTACCTCTCATGCATATATTCCTAGAGAATTACTTTAAGATGTTATTCAACCAAATGAGGAGAAAAACAAGACAAAGGGTGATATGGAATCCAAGAAACAGTGACTCTGATTCAAAAGGGAAGTGAATAGAGGAAATAGAAGTGTGGCTATATAGCCATCTAAAAAACACAAATGGTCCAATTAGAAGCAAGAAGGACAGAGGCATCTGGAAGGGTGCAAAGAAATGTCAAAAGCAAGTGTTTCCTAAAAGCACTAGGAAAACCCAAAATTCATATAAGAAAGTTTTAGTTCAAATATGAAACCTTCAATTTAAAATACAGTGTGAAATCAGTGTAGATCAAGTAATAAGCTGACAGATATTGAGAATATCATGAAGACAGAAAATGTTTCTTCACTCCATAAGAAGAAGAAAAAGAGTTCAGAAATTCCAGTTTGGAAAAGTAAAACTAAAACCAAACCTAAAGCATAATCAAAGTATAAACCTGACTAAAGTTTATCTTGATTTTGATCAATAAGTAAGAAAGGAAAATCTATATGAAAAGTATTTTTCAGAGGAATGGGTTATATATCTTACTGGACAGAAGCATATGTAATTCTGACATCCAGTTTGGCTCTAGAGTGAACAATAGTTACATAGTCAAAATGTTCTACGTACTGTTTATTGGTTTTCAACTTTTAGAATAAATCTATATATAAATAATTTAATTATGGTCATACAACAGAATATAAATAATAGAAATCTTGTCAATATACAAGTAAGAGTAGTAAATGTGACAAGTTTGGAGATGAAAGTATAGAGACATTAATATATTAATCTTACAGGAGGAGACATTGAGATACGATTAATTGTTGATGTAACTAAAAGTAGAGATTTTAAGTACTTTTGAGGTTTTAAAGATAAATATTTAAATACATGCAGGAACAAAAACTAGTGTTTATGGGGTACAAGAGTAGGAAGTTGATGTCTGTTTATGAATGAAACTCATCTTTATAGCACAAGGTTAATAGATTTTTTTTAAATGTACAAATTAATAGAGAGTAGTACTAGCATATGATTCAGAAAAATATATAAAACTATCAGGATAATTCAGAAGCTCATCTGTGTAGTAAATAAAACTCATTAATTACTACTCTGATGATATATGAGTAAATAAAGTATCAGGACTAGAAGGAGAAGAGGAAGGGAGGAAGGAAGAAGAGAAGGTAATTCAGAAATTGAGAGAGCAGAAATGACTCAGGTCACAAAGCAGGAGTTAGAATCCAAGCAGTAAGAAAGGACGTGTTGTAAGCAAAGCTACTGTTCGATATTTGTTTGCTTCCTGTAAATAAAGTATCAGGACTAGAAGGAGAAGAGGAAGGGAGGAAGGAAGAAGAGAAGGTAATTCAGAAATTGAGAGAGCAGAAATGACTCAGGTCACAAAGCAGGAGTTAGAATCCAAGCAGTAAGAAAGGACGTGTTGTAAGCAAAGCTACTGTTCGATATTTGTTTGCTTCCTGTATGCTTTATCTTGTTGCTGATTGAACAAAATCAGGAGCTGAGAGTCTCTGTAAGCACCATCATGGAAGATAGAAAATCTAGAAATGTATTATTTGAATACACTCCTTCTGCAATTAATGAAGGTAGAACATATGTAACTTTATTCACTAACAATGTTCTTTTTACTAGCTTAGGCTTCATTTGACCAAACTGGTATCTTTATTTTGATGGTACTACCCATCACTATGTGGACAAATCAACATCATCTTAGAGAGAGTTTAAGATAATTGCCTTCATTTAATATCACATAACTAATTGAAAGTAACATTTAAATTAAACACTGTTAGCTAATTATTTTATGAGTGCAGATCTTAGTCCCATATCAGCTGGGGAAGAGCAGGACAAAATCATATTCCATAATTACTCATATTTAATTGCAGTAAAAATAAATACCAGATATACCATGTGAAATTTAAAATTTTGAAAACTTAAATCAAGCTGTATGTATCTTAAGGATTTACACCAGTATTTCTAATTATTTTGAACATCATTTATAGGATACTCAGTTGTATGTCCCTGGCTAGAAAGAAAAGTTCAGAGAAATATAAATATATATATGAAAACACACATACACATGTATATTTATCCCTCGTGTCTCAAGACACTCAGTTTTGAAGGTATGATGTATGTACATATATATAATCTTAAATTCTAAAAGAATCCCATCTCATTACATAGAAGATGTTTCCTTTTTTAAGGTAAAAACCATCACAGAAAAGTATTAGATGAGCTTGTGGAGAGGTTTGGAAAGCCTTAGTATGTTAGCTTTTGGAAATGTAAAACAAATGTATTTTTTCTAAGTATCCCTTACCAGTTTCTGCTCTTCATTTGCCTTTTGTCTCACAAATGCATTTTAGTCGTAACCACACTTGAGCCAACTAACCAGACCATGTACCATTGTATTATATTCTGTGACAAATGGACCTTGTTTCATTTCAAAGGATTTGAACTTGAAATCACTCCCAACAGTTTTAAAGCAAATGTCTTTCCTCCTGTCAACCATTGCCTAATTTAAACTTCCCATCTGCATTTCTAATTATGATACAGAAAAATCTGTGTCGAACAAAGAGTTTTGGTTTTTTTTCCCTCTCAGGAAGGACAAATTTAGGCATATGGCTAAATGGAGTTAGCATTCTTATTTCACACCTTAAAAATGCCTTCTAATCATTTTTTCTTGATTTTTTTAGATACCTGAAGTTTACTTTTAAGACTCATTTTAGTATTCTTACACGTTTCCATAACCATTTATTTATAATGTTTCAAAATAAAATTGAAATAACTAGTAGCATGTTATTTAATATCAAAAATGTAAAATATATATTTAAAAGTTATTTCTAAAGTCTTATATATGTACTTGGCAAAGTGAACGCCTTTCTTCATGTTTTCTTATGCCAAACAGTAAAAAGTTTTTTATTATTTTTAGCTCTGTGATGTTGGGCACAATATGAAAAGTCCCACTTTATTTTTATACAGTAATTGAATATAATGCATGTGTCAGGAGCACAGAATATCTGGTAATTTGGGGCAAGTTAAAAGTTCACAGCAATATACTGACATGAAGAATGTCAGAATCTGGTATTTTAGACTTTTTTACTCTTAAATATCTTGAATAAATTGAACACAGTGAATAAGTCATGCTATCATCCATAGAGATATTTATTGTTCTAGAAGTTGATTAAATGGCTGGGCATATACCCACACATTAGCTGGCCCATGTCTAAAAGGAGGGTTTAATTCCTTAATACATAAATTTAATAACTTCCAGAAACACCAAAACTAAAAATCTGAGCATCGACTTTGCGGTTTTATAGTATCTTTAGCTATAAAACATCCTTTTAGTAAAGATATATAGCCATAGATGTATTGTAAAGTATTTATAAGAAGAAAGTACAGAAATATAATTTTTGCTTTAAAGAAATTAACCTCTGAGTTCCTTGGAACTTGTCAGCATTTATATGAATTTCCATCAATTGTAAAAACACAATGAACGTATACTTTTTATAATTCAGGTTATTTGTGTACATATATGTATGTATGTGTTTATATATATATGTATACATGTTAATGTGTACTCATTTGAACCTGAATTTTATTAGTATGTATATAAGAAATTTTCTCAATTTTAATAGCTTGTAAGCTTCTATAGAAAATATGAATTTGGAAGGTTTCTTATCTATACATAGTAACTATTGAGAAGAAGAGAGTAGACAGGAAAATAAAAGACAAGACAGAAAATATTAACGTGGTTTAGTACATATGCACATATATTTATATCCATTTCTTTATCAATTCATTATGGAACCATAGCCACTTAGCATTATTTAATTAATGTTTATCAATTAATAATGATTATTTAATGATTAACAACTAATCATTAATTTCAAACTTTTATTGGAACATAATATAGACATTGTCCAATAATCTGAATTTACAAGTATGGTGATAAGTATCTATATCTGCATCTATATTTCAGTAGGGACAAAGATGAACCTTTAATTCTGACTGAAAAGCCTGGAACTGGTCATTGAGTTGGACTTTACAGGATCAGTAGATAATTATTATGCAGCAGAATAGCTAAGTTACAGGACTTGATGAAAGTCCATGCTGTGATTCAGAAAGTATCAGTTTCAGTACAGTGTTGGGGAAACTGGAAAGAGGCTGGAGAGATAGACTAAGGCCAAACTGTGAAGGGCCTCAAATTTCACATGCAGAAATTAGGACATAATTCTTCTTCTTCTTTTTTTTTGTTTTTTTTTCTCTTTTTAACATTTTTATTTGGAAACAATTTCAAACTTACAGACAAGTTGCAAGAATAAGAATAGAATACAAACACTAACACAAAATCTTATACACTCTTTACCCAGATTGTTCACACTCTTCCTAATTATCAATTATTCTCCCTCTACCTCTCTATCACTATAGATATAAAGATAACTATATAAATAAATTTTTTTGAGGAAATCATGTTACGCATGTATGTATAAGGCAGGTCAAAACTTTGTTATAGTAACTGGGGTGATCAGAAAATAAAAGATTCAAATTTGGGGGAAGGCAAAACACAGGCTCATGTGCTTTCTTTTCTAATCCAAGCATAGATCTGATCTCTGCTTTACCCAATCTCCTTTCTCTAATCTTTATTTGCTTTTCAGCCTGAAAACACCAATATTGTATATTGCTTGTTTTTCACCCAAGTGCTTCAACCAACATTTAATTATAATTTTACAACATTGCCTCCCATTTTTGATGTTGTGGAACAATAAATTGCAGCCTCTATTATCTTTATGTTTCATAATAAAGTACTGAATTACAAGGCATATCACTAGAGCATATCTTCATGGTGAATAAAAGCGTTATTTTACTTTAAAGTATGGCCCTGTTCCTCAGCATCTCTTCGTGAAAGAGAATCCAAAGGAAAATTTGTCCTTACCCGACTGGTAGGAAAGAGTACTTAAACCCAGGACCACACTCTCCAAGCCTGGAGCTTAGCTATCTGATTTTCTCAGCAAGTTCTCTCAACTGTTTCTTACTTTGCCATTATGTTTTATATATACTGAAGGGACACAAGGAAAGGGCTAAAGAGGAACAGGACCAAAAAAAGCCTTACAGCTCCAAAGGGTGTTGAGTAATTTCTTTCTAAAGTGCCAAATAATTGAAATCTGACAAAGAACTCCTCAGAATACAAATGAATATTTCATGTCCCAGCACCTTGGTTGGAAGCAGGTACTGTAACTAGGATTTTGGTGAGGGTTGCTTGAGAAGCAAAGCCACGGGAAGGAAAAATCTTACTGTTTGGGGACAAGGCAGTATTGGTTTCCCCTTTCTGATGGTCTAAGCAACATCAGATTAATTGGGAAATGTATTTTATTCTGACATAAAAGCTTCTTTCCTGCTGGGATGAAAGGGGAAAAAAAAAAAAAAAAAAAAAAACTGAGGGGGAAAGGTAATAGCAAAAGAAGGAGATCCTTCTTGCTTTTTTGTCAGATTCAGAACAAAGGTATTTTCCTTCAACATAAATTCAGCTAAAATATTCATAATATTTGAGGAATGACATTTCAGAACCCCTTACTGCTGAAACCACTGGACGTTCACTAAAAGGTCTTCCTGGTAGGGGGAGGAGTTGTGACATTGTGTCCTACCAGGTCAGGCCTCTACTGTTTTTTTTTTGTATTTTGTGTGTGTACCTTTTATTTTAAAACAATCTCAAACTTACAAAAGAATTTAAAGAATGTCTTTTTCCTGACTATTTGAAACTAAATTGCTAACATGATGTCTTATAACCCCAAATACTTTAATGTGTAATTCTTACAAACAAGGACATTCTCCTCCAAAACAATCATGGTAAAACCATTCAATCAATAGAAATTAACATTTATATATATCATGATCCTCAGATCCCATTCAAGTTCCGCCAGTTGTCCAAACAATATTCTTTATAGCAAAAGAATCTGGTCCAGAATCATAACAGTGCATTTGGTTGTCATGTCTTTTTAGTCTCCTTCAATTGTGGAACAATTCTTCAGTCTTTCATTGATTTTCATGACCTTGAAGCTTTTGGAGATTACACGTTGGTTATTTTGTAGAATGTCCTTCAATTTGGGTTTCTCTGACGTTTCCTTGTGATTAAATGCAGGTAATGTGCAACTTTGGCAGAAACATCAGAGACCTTTACTGTTTTTGAATCCCAGTCTACATTCAGTTACATTAATGGACTGTGTTGAATTTGTTTTTAATCCTCATTACAATTTGCTCTACTTGAGACAAATAGAAAGATGTAAGAAAAACCTAACATATTTCTATTCCTTTCTCTTGGTTTGGTTCCTCTAGCTGATGTGTCAGAGAAGAGCAAAGCAATTTCAGCTCACTACTTGCTTTCTCTGTAAACAACAAGTAGGTGGGCAGGGATGCTTCAATTTCAGCAGCGTGTCTGGCTGTCTATGGTGATTTTGCTGGGTCAGTGCATATCCTTAACATAAAATTTAACAAGCAATTGAGTTGTTTATATAGTTTTTTTTTGAAATGTCTTTCATGCCACACCAAATGAGAGAAGAAGCCCACAAAAGCTATTGAATTGCAGCTCACTCCATGAATATAAAAAGAAATTATACAGAGGACAGGAAGCAGGTGTATTGTGAAGTCTGGTTTCTTTTATGAGCATGAGGAAAATTCTGGCCTTAAGCCGAATGTTTTTCAGCTGATAGATCCACAAAAACTTAGGCTATATATTTTTTTCAATTCAAGTGTTTTTATTTATAAAAATAATGCATGTGCATTGTTGAAAAATGGAAAGAAATCATAGTATAAAAAGTCACCTATTATCCTGTACCCATTGTTAAATTTTATTGTATTTTGCTTGATGTTTTCTCAGTAATTTACATGGATGATAGTAGTATGTATTTGATTTATAATTATAAATTTTCCCTCCACTCTGCTAAATTAAAGTGTTTTTGTTGTTGTTGAAAATTTTCTTCCACTCATAATTTGTAATAGAATCACATTTATGTACTCCTTGATGAATTCACAAATACACACCAAATAGTATCTCATCTCTATTTTGTTGGCAGAGGTAATAGAGTCTATAGAAATAAAGGTAGGATAGGAAGTTCAACATATAATCTAATAGTTTTTATTATGTATTACTTCCCAAGATAAGAAAAAAGTTGTTTGAAATGTTAAAAAATCAGGTAACAGCTACCATGGAGTTCAAAGTTTTTATAAACTAGTATCTATTAAAAACCTGCAATTATACCTTTCTTCTCAATCATGCCTGCACAAAGAGAGAAGAGGTCGACTCCCATTAAAAGGGATTTTGTTAAAAGGTATCGTTTAAGGTCAATCCTATGATGCTGATTTAATTGTTCTGGATGAGGCCCAGGCATCCGTGAATTTTAATAGCTCTCTGGGTAATTCTAACAATGGTTAGAGTCAGAAGAGCAGGTGAAATGTGTGTGTGTGTATGGCTGGGGGAGAATGGGAATACCAAATCTAAAATCTGAGAAATTTAGAATTTAAAGGAAGCTAAGTGCCCCACATTAAGTAGAAACTGAAGTGCGTTAATGTTGAGGATTTTGCCCTAGGTCATTATGTCAGTGGTGAAACCTGGATGAGAATCCTCTTTTCATCCCTGTTGCTTCCAGAAGGGGCAGCCTCTTATGTGTCATGTCCTACAAATACTTTTAGGGGTTTTTTTGCTTGTTTGTTTATATGTTTTTGTTTTTCATTTAATGAAAGATAATGCTTTGTAATCTCAGATTGTGGGCTATGAGGTAATTTATTTAAAATATCTTTATATATATATATATATATTTTTTTTTTTGCGGTATGCGGACCTCTCACTATTGTGGCCTCTCCCGTTGCGGAGGACAGGCTCCGGACACGCAGACTCAGCGGCCATGGCTCACGGGCCCAGCCGCTCCGCGGCATGTGGGATCTTCCCAGACCGGGGCACGAACCCGGGTCCCCTGCATCGGCAGGCGGACTCTCAACCACTGCGCCACCAGGGAAGCCCTATATCTTTTTTATTAAAATCTTTTTTCCCTCTTAATGTCTTAAATAAGATATATCAGTACCATTTTTTCCCTAAATTTACATTTTCTATATTTTTTAAAATTCCAGAATGTATAATTTATTACAAGCAGTTCGTCTGCAAAATGAGTCCCTGCCCAATGCTTTGTTTATTGAAAGGGAAATCCATTCTGTAAAGAAAGAGAGCTCCTGAAGTGGAGACACAAGAATTATTTTTGTGCTGCTTTTCTTTTTATCTTCTCTCCCAATGTTTCTTTCTCCTTCATGCTTCCCCAGCCTTTGGCATACCCCTTGAATGCAAAATGAGACAATCATTTAAACATTTTTATAGCAGTCGTGTAGGGGAGTGAGATTTGTCTTTTAAATAAGTCTTTTAAACGTAGGTTGATTTAATAATATTATAGACTTTATAATCAATTGAATTCCTGGAAATTCTAATGATCTTTTATTTTCCCATCACAAGTTTACTGGATGTCTGCTCTATGAAAAGTGTAAATTGCTTCCAGAGTGGCATAATAGTAAAACTCGCAAATATTGCCATTTTGTCACTATGCCTAACTGAGATTTTGTTCATATCATTGACTCATTATTTCTAAAATATTTATAAAACAAAATAAATGCTGTTGTGCACCACTTCTCACCATAATACGTATAGACAAAAAGATAATCCTGTTGATCCCAGGTCTCATGTGACTTGGCTTTTCTAGTAGTGATGATTATTTGTACTAAGTCAGTTTTTGATGTTGAGCCAGTTTCCCTTTTGGACAGAAGTGCATATTTTCAAGATCGCGAACTAGGATGACAATGGTTTTCAGAAAATATTTTTTCAGTGACAAGCCTGTTAGTCCACATGGGGATTGAACCCTGCCTTTGGCCTCATTGTCACAATCTATCAGAGCTAACCAGTAGGGAAAAAAAAAAAGGTATTTTCAAGGATTTTCGCATAACTAAAGACCTCTGTTTAACATTTAGAGTGATTCCAGGAAAGGAAGCATGGGAAAGATTTCCATTCAAGAAAGTTAATATATATAAATATGATATTAACTTTATTAAAGAAGTGGAGTGCATTCATATGCTTTATTCTTTTACCCTTGTCCTTCACTCACATGTGCATATAGGTATTTGTTTTTGTGTGCATTCTACTTCCTTTTGAGGGAATACTGTTATAGTAAGTACGTTGCTAGAGTTTTGTTTCTCTTCTCAGCATTTTTAAAAATCTCATTAAAGTGAATGAACTTAGCAATGGACAAAAGTCTAGATGCTACGTAAGTAACATAGCTGTAAGAAAATTTACTTACGTATTCCTTCACTCCTCCATCTCCCTTTCTACTAAAAGTCACTGGCCATTTTTGTGTTGTGAGTGACTGACAGTTTTGATGGGCAGCTCAGAAAAGTTACCTGGTGGTGTGAAATGGCAGTATGGTGACTTAAACAAGCGCTTTTCTCTTAACAATTGCCTTACAGTCTATTCCTAGATGTCCCCCTACTGAGTTCCCTTTATAATGGGTAAATCAGTCACCACCTTTATGCTACAGAGGTAAAAAGAGGGGTTCTCCTAATTCCTAATATCTTTTCCAGTCCTGAAATACCAATTCTAACTTTAAGATGTGGAGCTGAAAAATAATTTCTAAAAATTGTTAATAAATGTATATTGGTTGAACTTTTACTGTAGTCCATTTACCATGTTAGTGATTTAAACCTACTTATTTAATTTATGAACAGGAAAACATAGAGGATCATCCAGTAGAAGCAGATTTTTGTCAGTGTTTCCTCTTTCTTAGTAAATGATGAAGTGAGAGTTGTTTTGCAAACAATATACAATCTGATGACATATCATTATAGAAGAGGGATAATTATAGGCATAAAGACTAAGATAATCATTATTGAACTGGATTACATGTTTTGGATATTAGTGAATGCAACTGTATAAGCAAAATTCTGTGACTGCCATCAGGCTGACATAGAAAAGGAGCTTTGTTTTGTAGAAAATGATCTATGATGACTTTTGCTGTAAATAGATATTATCTTCACTTTTTGTTGGTGATAGTTTGCATTATTGAACTGTAATCATAAAAACATTTTGACAGTTTTTAAATCAAATATGGCTTCTTTCATAGCTGTAACTGCTTTGTTTAACAAGTGTCTTTTCCAGCATGCACTCATAAAAATTGTAAAAAGTAATTAGTTTTCATTTTATAACCACACTGTGGCCAAGACATAATTTATAAAAGTGGTAAATATATATGGCTATGAGTTTCTGTTATATTTTTTAGAGTGAGTTTATATACACAGTTTTGAAAAAAGTCAAGTACTATACCTGTGATAAAATCATAAAATATAAGAACTGAGATGCCATTGAAATAATCTAATCAAACTTCCTCACTCCTTGTTTAAAACCTTAAAGATGTCTCCTGATTATCTTCAAAATAAAATCCATTGTATTAAGATCCTCAGTGACCTTCCATTTTTTCATGTCCTAGCCACTGCCCAACTCAAACATTACAGCCAATTAACACCAAACTAATAAGAGTATCCAGCTACAGAGCAAGGAGTTCTTCATCTGTTTACTTTTGAGCATACTTTTCCCTTTGTGTGAAATATGCTAACCACCTTTCTTCCTGACTGCATCTTATCTTTCAAGATTAAGATAAGAAAGTACTTCTATGGGATCCCTTCTCTGAAGCTCCAATCCATCATTTGGGATTTGCATCCTGTTCATGCCTCTATTTTGTCATTCAGTTTATTTAAGGAAAATTTATTTCTTCATAAGTGCATAAATCAACATGCCATATTTATATAACATATATGTATGTAAATCTACTGTTAACTGAATATATGCATAGATGTGTGTATATCTTTCTCTCTAGGTTGTGTACTTAAGTAAATTTTATTTATCTTCTGTTTCTCTCTCCACACACAAACGTGCACACACATTCATATTTAGACACATTTTTGTGTATTTACACCTTCATGTTTCTCCTCTTATTTGTCTGCTTCTCAGTGTTAATCACTGTATTTTATTACTTGTGCATGAGTAAATAATAACCTGTAGCTCAATAAACATTTGTTTAACTGTTACAAGTGAGGGGAGAAAGCATGAAAATATTTATGACGCGTGCCCACGGCCACACAGGTAGCTATGATAGTTTAGTCAGAACACCGTAAGCCCTTGTATTCTTGCTTACTTGTCTTAGAATCAAGTGTTATTATTTGCTAATTTGAATTTTTAAATTCTCAAATGATGTACAAAAATCCTCCAAAATAGTCTAGACATTTTTGAGGATTTAAAAACCCCAACTTTTCCCCTTTCATATGGAATGCTTGATCGCATATGTTTCCTATAAAGATTCAAAGATATTAAGCTCAAATAAATATGTATTTATTAATGTGCCTGAAGTCTCACTAAGCACTGGAGATACAGAGTTTAATAAGATACATTAATATAATAATAATTATTAGAATTTATTGAGCAGCTACTATTGTCAACTACCATGCTAAGTGATTTGATTGTTGTATTATCTCACTGAATAATATTGAATAATAATATATAAATATTAATATATGTATTAAACTATGTTAACACATGACTACAGTAACAATATACAATAATACTCTAAGTGCATTATATTGTTTCCAATAATACTCATAAGAAACAGTGTCAGAAAACTAAAGTGCCTGTTCAAAGTCACCATAGTAAGTAGCAGAGTCAGAATTCAAGCCTAGGTCCAAAATTCCTATTTAACCTTGCTGCCTGTATTGAGAGAGGTTGGTGAGAATTACTGCAGCCCTTCAGATTTGGTTATTCTATCAAATCACGGTGGAATAACTTAATAATTATTTAGTGTGATGTGGTACTTTGATTAAAACTCCTCCCCAAAGGCAAATAATAAATAATCTAAAATGAAATTAAATTTGAATAGCTTCCCTAAAAATACCTTACAAATGTGAAATTTGCTAAATTATGAATATAAAAACTTAGAATTGAGTCATTTAAAAAATGTTGGTCATAAATTTAAAAAAAAAGTTTTTCTTTCTCTTTTTTTTTTTTTTTTTGGCAATTTGAATTCCTCTTCAGTTGATTCATCAATCAATTAATTACCTTCGAGAACCTTAGGGCAGCTGGAAATTGGGTCCAAATTAATAAGAAAAAGGAGGCAATTAGTTTTAAGTCTGGAAGTTTAATGTTCAATCGACGTTAAATCAGAAGTGATCCATTGTTTGAAAAGTAGGACATCAATGTCCTTTTAATTTCACTGTCTTTAAATGAGGACAGGGGAAAATCAAGATAACTGATTATTCTCAAATGAACATTAAGGAAAGATGCTATCAGAAATCAACCAAAAGCATATTTTCTTTCTCTATATTTTAATCACAAAGGAAATAGTCTGTTTTGTGTTGGGGGTTGTATATTTTTTGAAGTCGAGTTTAGAATAGTCTTTAGAGACTTTTATTAAGAGATAAATGTAGCATACATGTTTAATCCACTAGGGCTAAAATAGTAGCTCTTTTCTTTAACATGTATTTATTCAGTTAAATGGTATTTTTGCTTTAGTGAATTAAAGAATTAATTTGGTGTCATTATTGATTTCCAAATGAATAAATGGAATGAATGATTTAAATGAATGCATTTAGCTAAAGTAAAACATTACCTCAAACTAAAGATATTCCAGAAATCATTTTCAGTCCTTGAAATTAAATCTACCTGTGCTCCCTGGGATACATAGGGAAATAAAGACTTTCATTAAGCCTTTAGTAAGTAGTAACAGGAATAGAAATACATAATATGCCCAGGGTTATCTGACTGTATTACTGTGAAGTCATTCATATGTTGTTAAATGAAAGACTGATGGTGTGGGCTAGAAGAAGGGGAAGTGCGGAGGTGGGTTGGGAGAGATTTAAGTAGCTAATCGTTTCCAGAATCGAGCTGCTCTGGTTTCTCCACAATTTAACCTGCATTGGGTTTAGTATTTGACACACACGCACAAAAGATTTTAAACTAATAATAAGAGTAATAGAATGAATGGCAAAATTTCAGTTAGGCTAATGTTCCAGGTTTAATTTCTCTGGGTGTTTTCGCTCAGATTATGGAACATGAGGTCATGACTATAAAGGTAATCTCTTCCTATTTCTAGCAAAAGGACTTTGAAGGACTACAGTAGCTCTCCCAGGATATGGATAATGTATTTGTTTTTTCTTAACCTGATGTTTAGATTCTTTTGCCCTTAACTTTAAGACCTTTAAGTCCCTCATTTCTTTCACAGTTGATTAAATACAGCCCTGAGAAAAGCACTGACTGTCTAACAGAAAACTTTTCAGGAGGCTAATAGGCTCTGACCTCCAAGAAATGCTGTTGTTAAATTGACTTGAGACTTTACCAGAGAGACCGGGTTTTACTAAGGACCATATTAAAGTTTGGATTCTTCATTATTGAGAAAACTTCTCTGCCTCCAAGATCTGCAAATACCAGTTTTTCTTTTTCTATCTTGCAACTTGTTTTTTGTATGTCCTGAATTCTCAGTGATGCACAGAATGTTGATTGTGTTACGATGCCACTGGCTGCCGTACCTTACCGCCATGTGTAGTCAGTATGCACCAGTAGAGCTGAACCAGTTATATCTGAAATAAGTTAGTAGAGTTGATAAATAGCTGCTGCTCTGAGCCCTGTGTGTGCCTTTCCCTCATCCATAGTGGCTCCTCCTGGAACCTTCTCCAGGACTCCAGCTGAATGACTGTGAAATTTATAATCACGTATTGGTTCATGTGATACTTAAGAGAACTGCCTGTCTCTCAAAAGAAAAGAGACAAGCTGAAGAGAACAGAGCACTCAGCTAAACATTCAATGACTTGAGGTTATGGTATTGCCCCCTTTACCTCATGGTTATTTAAACTTCATACGAAAATGGAGACCACATCTCTATTGCCTAACTTAGTAAGTATAAGGATCTAAAATATTTGGGGAAGTTTTAGTTTCATATATTCTACCTAAAAAATTAAAATATGATAGAATAGTGCATGAATTTAAAATTACTGAAGAAGAGATGAATTTACAGGCTAAGAGAAGTTCAGGGCAAGGAAAGATTTTAAATTACAACGTTACACACAGATATGTCTTTTATTCGTATATGAAATGTATACAAGGTGAACATGCATTTCATTTTTTCTTACCTGTAAAAACTCTCAAAAATGTATAAGTCAATACTGTAGTCTATTATAATTTATAGACAGTGTATTTTATAGTGGACAAGAGAACAGATACTACCTGGGTTCATTTCCCACCTCTACTGATTGGGCAAGATACTTAAACTCCCTCTGTCTCAGTTTCTTTGTCTATAAAGTGGGATAATGGTAGTATCTACTTGATAGGGATTTTATGAGAACTAGTTGAACTAATATTTGCTGTGTGCCTTACTAAGATTAGCTATTATTCATAATACATAAAGCATCTTTTTCAATGCATATTATAGAACTCAAGTATTGACATAATTTCCTGTATTTTACAGTAACTATCTATAGATTTTATTCACTTTGGGTAAAATCTAGGTATAAACGTATATCTTCTCCTTACCAGTCATTCTCAGGGGAGTGTAATACCACCACATCCCGCCTTAATACTTTAGCCACACAGAGCAGGCATGCCGGAATCTTTGAAACAATCAAGATGTTTAATATTTATTTTTAACCGGTACTTGGTTTAAAAATGTTTGGGAACTCTGGCTTAAATTACAAGTCCTCTTTCATGATCAGATTATATTCAAGCGTCGAGGGTGTTATGACCTTCTGCTAAGTAGTATTTAGCATATATATTGAAAATTCTGGTAAGCTTCCTACCAATCAGGAAATCTGTATTACCCTGACATTTTGCTGTGTAGGTATTACTTCTGTAGAAAAGCGTTTCAGGTAAGTAGTTTAATTGTTTTCATTGTTTTGAAGTTGTGAAAGTGCCTACTGAGCTTCGTAGGCTGTATATTATTGAAGTAGTAGAACTGTGTAGTCAGATACAGTGTCGTAAATATAAGTGCATGTTTAAGACCCAATTGACCAAAGCTGAAATTTCAGTTCTGACACAAGGTACTCAAAAATGGAAAAATTGAATAAATGCACTGAAAATCAACCTTTTTAATCTCTAAAACTCTCGTGATGAAAGGGCCTAAAGGATTTAATCAGTACGTCTCACATTAAAATATTTTTTAGGACAAATGATATTAATCATAAAATAAAAATGTTGACACTGATATAGAGTGCCAACTTTACGTTTATTAATTAAGTATATTAAGACAAAACAAGTAAAAAATAAAAACTGCCATTTACTTTCAACTCATTTCATGAAAAGAAAAATCATTTAATATTAAAAGAGTTGAAAGAGCACAAATTTAGAAAAAATACAGCTTTTTAAATAAAATATAATTTTATGAAAAAAATTAACTTTCTGCAGTGGTATTATTTGTCCCATTTGTTATGGACTGGACTATAACACCACTCTATGAACTAGCACTAATTATCATAGAATTAACTGAGAGTGAGTAAATTAAAACCCTGGCAATGAATAAATGTGTTTCCTTTGGCAAATTTCTTCATCCTTCTCAGCCTCAGGTTCCTTCATCTGAAAATTGGAGACAGTAATACCTGCTATATGGATTAACAGTTCTGGGCTTTATTCTGAAGTTTTCATATATTAATTCATCAAATCATTATAACGACAATATGAGTGGTAAAATTATTATACTCATTTTGCGGATGAGAAAGCTGAGGCACAGAAAATTTAATTAACTTGCCATATACCTAGTATTCAATAAATATTAGACATTCAGTAATATTCATTAGTATTATTTATGATGTATAAATTTGTATTTCTTACAGAAGGATTCTTTTTTTTTAAACATCTTTATTGGAGTATAATTGCTCTACAATGGTGTGTTGGTTTCTGCTGTATAACACAGTGAAACATCTATACATATATCTCCATATCTCCTCCCTCTGGAGTCTCCCTCCCACCCTCTCTATCCCACCCCTCTAGGTGGTCACAAAGCACCGAGCTGACCTCCCTGTGCTATGTGGCTCCTTGCCACTAGCTATCGATTTTACATTTGGTAGTGTAAAATTGTCCATGCCACTTTCTCACTTCGTCCAAGCTTACACTTCCCCCTCCCTATGTCCTCAAGTCCATTCTCTACATCTGCTTCTTTCTTTCTGTCCTGCGCCTAGGTTCTTCAAAACCATTTTTTTTCTTTTTTTAGATTCCATATGTATGTGTTAGCATACAGTATTTGTTTTTCTTTTTCTGACTTACTTCACTCTGTATGACAGACTCTAGGTCCACCCACCTCACTGCAAATAACTCAGTTTCGTTTCTTTTTATGGCTGAGTAATATTCCATTGTATATATGTGCCACATCTTCTTAATCCATTCATCTGTGGATGGACACTTAGGTTACTTCCATGTCCTGGGTATTGTAAATAGAGCTGCAGTGAACATTGGAGTACGTGACTCTTTTTGAATTATGGTTTTCTCAGGGTATATGCCCAGCAGTGGGATTGCTGGGATGTACGATAGTCCTAGTTTTAGTATTTTAAAGAACCTCCATACTGTTCTCCATAGTGGCTGTATCAATTGACATTCCCACCAACAGTGCAAGAGGGTTCCCTTTTCTCCACACCCTCTCCAGCATTTATTGTTTCTAGATTTTTTGATGATGGCGATTCTGACTGGTGTGAGGTGATACCTCATTGTAGTTTTGATTTGCATTTCTCTAATGATTAGTGATGTTGAGCATCCTTTCAGGTGTTTGTTGGCAATTTGTATATCTTCTTTTTTTTTTAAAGAAGATGTTGGGGGTAGGAGTTTATTAATTAATCTATTTTTGCTGTGTTGGGTCTTCGTTTCTGTGAGAGGGCTTCCTCTAGTTGTGGCAAGCGGGGGCCACTCTTCATCGCGGTGTGCGGGCCTCTCACTATCGCGGCCTCTCTTGTTGAAGAGCACAGGCTCCAGACGTGCAGGCTCAGTAGTTGTGGCTCACGGGCCTAGTTGCTCCGCGGCATGTGAGATACTCCCAGACCAGGGCTCGAACCCATGTACCCTGCATTAGCAGGAAGATTCTCAACCACTGCACCACCAGGGAAGCTCTGTATATCTCCTTTGGAAAAATGTCTATTTAGGTTTTCTGCCCATTTTTGGATTGGGTTGTTTGGTTTTTTGATATTGAGCTGCATGAGCTGCTTGTATATTTTGGAGATTAATCCTTTGTCAGTTGCTTCACTTGCAAATATTTTCTCCCATTCTGAGGGTTGTCTTTTCATCTTGTTTACGGTTTCCTTTGCTGTGCAAAAGCTTTTAAGTTTCATTAGGTCCCATTTGTTTATTTTTGTTTTTATTTCCATTTTTCTAGGAGATGGGTCAAAAAGGATCTTGCTGTGATTTATGTCAAAGAGTGTTCTGCCTATGTTTTCCTCCAAGAGTTTGATAGTGTCTGGCATTACATTTAGGTCTTTAATCCATTTTGAATTTATTGTTGTGTATGGTGTTAGGGAGTGTTCCAATTTCATTCTTTTACACGTAGCTGTCCAGTTTTTCCAGCACCACTTATTGAAGAGTCTGTCTTTTCTCCATTGTATATTCTTGCCTTCTTTATCAAAGATAATGTGACCATATGTGCGTGCGTTTATCTCTGGGCTTTCTATCCTGTTCCATTGATCTATATTTCTGTTTTTGTGACAGTACCATACTGCTTGATTACTGTAGCTTTGTAGTGTAGTCTGAAGTCAGGGAGCCTGATTCCTCCAGCTCCGTTTTTTTTCTCAATATTGCTTTCACTATTCTGTGTCTTTTGTGTTTCCATACAAATTGTGAAAATTTTTGTTCTACTTCTGTGAAAGTTGCCATTGGTAGTTTGATAGGGATTGCATTGAATCTGTACATTGCTTTGGGTAGTATAGTCATTTTCACAATGTTGATTCTTCAATCCAAGAACATGGTATATCTCTCCATCTGTTTGTATCATCTTTAATTTCTTTGATCAGGGTCTTATTGTTTTCTGCATACAGGTCTTTTGTCTCCTTAGGTAGGTTTATTCCTAGGTATTTTATTCTTTTTGTTGCAGTGGTAAATGGGAGTGTTTCCTTGATTTCACTTTCAGACTTTTCATCATTAGTGTAGAGAAATGCAAGATATTTCTGTGCATTTTGTATGCTGCTACTTTATCAAATTCATTGATTAGCTCTAGGAGTTTTCTTGTAGCATCTTTAGGATTCTGTATGTATAGAATCATGTCATCTGCAAACAATGACAGCTTTACTTCTTCTTTCTGATTTGGATTCTTTTTATTTCTTTTTATTCTCTGATGGCTGTGGCTAAAACTTCCAAAGCTATGTTGAATAATAGCAGGGAGAGTGGCCAACCTTGTCTTGCTCCTGATCTTAGAGGAAATGATTTCAGTTTTTCACCATTGAGAACGATGTTGCCTGTGGGTTTGTCATATATGGCCTTTACTATGTTGAGGTAAGTTCCCTCTATGTCTACTTTCTAGAGGGTTTTTTTAATCGTAAATGGGTGTTGAATTTTATCAAAAGATTTTTCTGCATCTATTGAGATGATCATATGGTTTTTATCCTTCAATTTGTTAATATGGTGTATCACATTGATTGATTTGAATATATTGAAGAATCCTTGTATTCCTGGGATAAACCCCACTTGAACATGGTGTATGATCCTTTTAATGTGCCGTTGGATTCTGTTTGTTAGTATTTTGTTGAGGATTTTTGCATCTGTGTTCATCAGTGATATTGGACTGTAATTTTCTTTCTTTGTGACATCTTTGTCTGGTTTTCATATTAGGGTGATGGTGGCCTCGTGGAATGAGTTGGGGAGTGTTCCTGCCTCTGCTATATTTTGGAAGAATTTGAGAAAGATAGGTGTTAGCTCTTCTCTAAATGTTTGATAGAATTCACCTGTGAAGCCCTCTGGTCCTGGGCTTTTGTTTGTTGGAAGATTTTTAGTTACAATCTCAATTTCAGTGCTTGTGATTTGTCTGTTTATATTTTCTATTTCTTCCTGGTTCAGTCTCGGAAGGTTGTGCTTTTCTAAGAATTTGCCCATTTCTTCCACGTTGTCCATTTTATTGGCATAGAGTTGCTTGTAGTAATCTCTCATGATCTTTTGTATTTCTGCCGTGTCAGTTGTTACTTCTCCTTTTTCATTTCTAATTCTATTGATTTGAGACTACTCCCTTTTTTTCATGATGAGTCTGGCTAATGGTTTATCAATTTTGTTTATCTTCTCAAAGACCCAGCTTTTAGTTTTATTGTTCTTTTCTATCACTTCCTTCATTTCTTTTTCATTTATTTCTGATCTGATTTCTTTCCTTCTGTTAACTTTGGGTTTTTTTTGTTATTCTTTCTCTAATTGCTTTAGGTATAAGTTTACATTGTTTATTTGGGATTTTTCTTGTTTCTTGAGGTTGGATTGTATTGCTAAAAACTTCCCTCTTAAAACTGCTTTTGCTGCATCCCATAAGTTTTGGGTCATCATGTTTTCATTGTCATTTGTTTCTAGGTATTTTTTTTTTTCCCCTTTGCTTTCTTCAGTGATCTCTTGGTTAGTGTACATTTTAGCCTCCCCGTGTTTTTATTTTTTTACAGATTTTTTTCCTATAATTGATATCTAGTCTCATAGCGTTGTGGTTGGAAAAGATACTTGATGCGATTTCAGTTTTCTTAAATTAATCAACGCTTGATTTGTTATCCAAGATATGATCTATCCTGGAGAATTTTCCATGAGCACTTGAGAAGAAAGTGTATTCTGTTGTTTTTGGATGGAATGTCCTATAAACATCTATTAATTCCATCTTGTTTAATGTATCATTGAAAGCTTGTGTTTCCTTATTTATTTTCATTTTGGATGATCTGTCCATTGGTGAAAGTAGGGTGTTAAAGTCCCCTACTGTGATTGTGTTACTGTTGATTTCCCCTTTTATGGCTGTTAGCATTTGCCTTATGTATTTTGTTTCTCCTTTGTTTGGTGCATAAATATTTACAACTGTTATATCTTCTTGGATAGATCCCTCGATATTATGTAGTGTCCTTCTTTGTCTGTTGTAATAGTCTGTATTTTAAAGTCTATTTTATCTGATATGAGAATTTCTACTCCAGCTCTCTTTTGATTTCCATTTACATGGAATATCTGTTTCCATCCCCTCACTTTCAGTTTGTATGTGTCCCTAGGTTTGAAGTGGATCTCTTGTAGACAGCATATATATGGGTCTTGTGGTTGTATCCATTCAACCAGTCTGTGTCTTTTGTTTGGAGCATTTAATCCATTTGCATTTAAGGTAGTTATCTATATGTATGTTCCTATTACCGTTTTCTTAATTGTTTTGGTTTTGTTATTGTAGGTCTTTTCCTTCTCTTGTGTTTCCTGCCTAGAGAAGTTTCTTCAGCAGTTGATGTAAAGCTTGTTTGGCAGTGCTGAATTCTCTTAGGTTTTTCTTGTCTATAAAGGTTTTAATTTCTCCCTCGAATCTGAATGAGATACTTGCTGGGTAGAGTAACCTTTGGTTGTAGTTTTTTCCCTTTCATCACTTTAAATGTGTCCTGCCACTCCCTTCTGGCTTGCAGAGTCTCTGCTGACAATCAGCTGTTAACCTTATGGGGATTCCCTTTTATGTTATTTGTTGTTTTTCCCGTGCTTCTTTTAATATTTTTTCTCTGTATTTAATTTTTGATAGTTTGATTACTATGTGTCTTGGCGTGTTTCTCCTTGCATTTATCCTGTATGGGACTCTCTGTGCTACCTGGACTTGATTGACTATTTTCTTTCCCATATTAAGGGAGTTTTCAACTATAATCCCTAGAAATATTTTCTCAGTCCCTTTCTTTTTCTCTTATTCTGGGACCCCTATAATTCGAATGTTGGTGCATTTAATGTTGTCCCAGAGGTCTCTGAGACTGTCCTAAATTCTTCTCATTCTTTTTTGTTTATTCTGCTCTGTGGTAGTTATTTCCACTATTTTATCTTCCAGGTCACTTATCCGTTCTTCTGCCTCATTTATTCTGCTATTGTTTCCTTCTAGAGAATTTTTAATTTCATTTATTGTGTTGTTCATCATTTTTTTGTTTGCTCTTTAGTTCTTCTAGGTCCTTGTTAAACTTTTCTTGTATTTTCTCCATTCTATTTCCAAGATTTTGAATCATCTTTACTGTCATTACACTGAATTTTTTTTCAGGTAGACTGCCTATTTCCTCTTCATTTGTTTGGTGTCATTGGTTTTTGCCCTGCTCCTTCACCTGTTGTGTGTTTCTCTGTCTTTTCATTTTGCTTAACTTACTGTGTTTGTGGTCTCCTTTTCACAGGCTGCAGGTTCTTAGTTCCCGTTTGTTTTGGTGTCTGCCCCCAGTGGCTAAGGTTTGTTCAGTGTGTTGTGTAGGCTTCCTGGTAGAGGGGACTGGTGCCTATGTTCTGGTGATGAGGCTGGATCTTTTCTTTTTGCTGGGCGGGACCACGTCCAGTGGTTATTTTGGGGTGTCTGTGACCTAATTATGATTTTAGGCAGCCTCTCTGCTAATGGGTGTGATTGTGTTTCCTGTCTTGCCTGTTTTTTGGCCTAGGGTGTCTAGCACTGTAGCTTGCTGGTCATTGAGCGGAGCTGGGTCTTAGCATTGATATGGAGGTCTCTGGGAGAGCTTTCACTATTTGGTATGATGTGGAGCCGGGAGGTCTCTGGTGTACCAATGTCCTGAACTCAGCTCTCCCACCTCAGAGGCACAGGCCTGACACCTGGCCAGAGCACCTAGACCCTGTCAGCCATACGGTTTGCAAAGGAGAAATCATCTCAGGAGTGTTGCTTTGCCAAAGATCACTCAGCAAGGGATGGTGAGTATCCCTGGCCGGGCAAGCTTGCATTATTGTTTGTCCAGTTACGAAGATAGGCTGCCTGAAATGGCCTCAGCAAAGCTGCTGAGTACATCATTAGTAGAAAGGGTTGATGGGCAGTGGCAGTCAGTCAGACAGGCACAGCAAAGAAGACCAGAAGGATTCTTTATTTACCATAGACAAACATATATTGTATATTTATTACATAAATGGTATATATAATATAAAATATTTATATCTTTTAGTGTAATAAACATATTCATAATATATAACTAGTACATATTTTTATTTTAAATTATTGTATTTATGCAATACTTATACATTTATTATATTTACTCAGATTAACTAATAAGAACATTGTTATTATTATTGCTATTGTTATTAAAGTACCTATCACTGACATATTTTTAATATCTATATTCATTTATATTATCCTCAATGCCAACATGAGGTTTCTGGAGCAGAGATCAGACTTATTATTATTTACAGCAGTAACATCATTGGTTCCTTACATCCCATTTTCTTCCCCTTCTGAGGCAGTAAGAGCCAGATAGACAGGCTTGCATGCTATAACAAAGTACAAGAACCCTGAAAATATGAATTTATAAGTTTATATGTACGTTGTTTCCCTCCCCTCCTAAGAGAGGGAAAGAAGCTTCCTTTCCCTAAGGTAAATAAATTCTCCTTAGAAAGGGAAGGGGATGGTGGGATTCTTCCCCATTGGAGTGTAATATTACATATGTAATGTTATGAATGTAATGTAATGGTATGTTTCCAGGGTTCTGGGTTTTATCCCCTTTAAAGAGTAAACACAGATTTACCTCCAGAAAGGTAAATCTCTTCAGGTTTCTCTCACTATTCAGTCATCATTTAACTTCCAAGCCTTGTTATTTAATACAGGTTCCAGTAAAATTTGCTCATAAAATCTTAGCCATGTAGATATACATGAGGATTTCCTTTCTGACAGTACAGTACATAGTAGGCACTCAGTAAATGATAGCTACCAAAATCACTGTTATTGAATTCACTGTTCTCTAGATAGACTTTGTTTTAGTCTCTTAGTATTCCTCCTACATACCCAAAGCTTTAAAGTTTTATTTTAATTTGCAGTTTCAGGAGAATTAAAGATGAGGATATCATGTATAAACATGTTCATTTTATAAATCCTTGAAATTTCTGATATTATTTAGTAATTAACACTTGTTGAATTAAGAAAGTGTTATTTTTGAGACTATACATGCCCTATTCCTCCCTTTCCTGTGGATACTAAGAAAGACTTTGTTAATTTCACTAATAAAAAAGCCATTTCTATATAATACACACTTAGCCTTGGAAAGTGTAGGGACAAGAAATGGAAATGAAAGAATTTATCTGTGACCATGTTCACTCAACAAGTACCATAAAACAACTGGACAAGCAGTGATTTATGTGTGGAATTTTATCATGGATTTTTAAACCTTAAAACGATCTCTATCGTATCCAATTTAGTTTTACACTAAACTGGGCACTCATTTTTGTCTTGCAATTTCTGTAGTATCCTCTCTAATATCTAGCACTGACTGCTAATCTGCCTTGATTTTTGCATTTGAGATGTGGGATTATGGAATGTGAGTAGCAGCAGATTGGAGATGAAGATCTGAATTCCAATCCAGGTTGTACCACCTAGTAGCAGAATCTATCTAGTTAGATAATTTCTGAATCTCAATACTTATTCATAAAATGAGGGTAGTGACAACACCACTTTTCTGATCTTAAACAACTGTGGCTATCAAAAAATAATGTATATCAAACAACACAGAAAACTTTAAAACATGGAATATATTTGTAAGAAATCATGGGAGTAAGAAGACAACAGCCAAAATTTTAATGATTGTAAATAGCTGTGTAGGAGATGATACAAAAATTACCAACATGATCAATACCTCAGATCCTATTAAAATGATAAATAGGTGATATTATGGATAATTTTATAACAATATATTTCAAAATTTAGATGAAATAGACAAATTATTTGAGAACAAGGACTTACCAAAACTTACACTAGAAGAAGAGAAAGAAAACTCTGTGTGGGATGATAGTAATGTCCCTTATCTAGGAAAGTTGCTTTCCTTTAAGATATAATTTATACACAATAAAATGCACACATTTATGTGTTAAGTGAGATAGGTTTTGACAATTTTATACCTATGTAAACATCTTCCAAACTAGACAACTCCTTGAATTTGTAGCTAATCCACAACTACTACTTAATTAGAACAGTTTCAATGTGTGCCTCACCTCAGGATTATTTTACAAATGTATAATCCTTCAATTTTATGGTTATTCTTGAAAAAAGGAGAAGCAAGAATAAAGTCTGAATTAGAATTGAATCTTGAGGTCTGTTACTAGCAATAACCTTTCCAGGCTTTAGTATAGAAAGCCCATTGAAGACATGAAGGTAGTAATTGTAGTGTGGTGAAGTGGTGGTCCCCAAAACAATATGTCACCTGGAACCTGTGAATAGGACCCTATATGGGGAAAGAGTCTGTGCAGATGTAATTAAATTATGGATTTGAGATAAAATCATCCTGAATTATCAGGGTGGGCTTTCAATCCAATGACAAGTATCTCTGTCACAGAAGACACACAGAAGACAAGGCTATTTAAAGACAGAGGCAGAGATATGAGTTATGCAGCCATAGTCAAAAAGCTAGAAGAGGCTAGGAAGGAATCACCCCTAAAGTCTCGGGGAATGAATTCAGGGGTGCAGGGCCACTGGTGATAAATACGCACAACGAAGAGCCTGTAGGCAGTCAGTTGCTGGTTTCAGAAAAATGCTGCTGATTTCTCATCTTTCTGTTTTATAAGCTGATACTTTATTATATTTATTTACTTATTTTTTTGGAAGTATGTACTACAGGGCATCACAGCTACAGAGAACTCTGTTTAGGAGTGAATAGAAAAATACAACAATAAATAGTTATATTTATTTTTTCCTTCCTAATGTGAAACTATGCTGCATTGGCCCCTTGCATAGTGTTAGCAAGTGTCAGCAAGTTGATTGCTCCTCCCTCTTCTTTTGCTGGAAACAAACACACAAAACACAAAAGAATTCTCATGGAAGTTTAAGGGATAGAATGTAAAATGAGATGAGTTATCTCTTACAACTCATCTGTAGAGTTTATAACAACTCTTTATAGAGTTAATGTTATGAGATCCTAGAAGTTGCGGGGCTGATAAGTGGGACTTTGGATCAGTCATTTTTTGTCACCTTGTTAATACAACCTTCGCAGGGTTCCTCCCCCTGAGCCTGCTCTTTATGCTGGATTGTCATGTGTTATTCTTCTATCCATAATGGCAGCACAGATATGGAAGCATTAGCAAACACTACTCATTGGTTTTACCCTATTGAATGATTAATGTTTATTAAGAAAGCTTAATAAGCCATATCTATGCACTTAATCTTAATTATTTACCATCAAAATATTATTTACCATTAAAATATAAGTAAACTAAAGGCATTTATTATAACAATGCCTTAATTTGTCAAATACTCTGATAAGAGCATCTTTTATTGTTTGGTTCTTTGTTGTTGTACCTTAGCTTTCCCTGCCTCCTGATCTGTCCAGAAAGTGTGATGTGAAAAACAAAACAAAATAAAACATAAGCATAGACTATTTAACTAGTGATGCACAGTTTGTATTTATTAATAGGTAAGACAGGCACACATTCAATGATTAAGGGAGGAAAGAAGGCAAAATAAATAAAACTGATTAGCTTGAAGAAAGTCTAAAATATGAAGACTGGGTCCTATAAAAGTATTGTGTTGGCATGTAAGAACTTCAAGACCAAAAATAAATCATGAATTCAATGGAATAATTCACAAAAGCTAATATTACAATTATTATCCCCATCTCAAAAGTACTTTACAAGAAAAGACAAAATGTTTAAGAAACACACACACAGAGCTAATTTTTAGTGTTGGTTTTCTAATAAATATTTTTTGACTTTGTAAAAATTATATTTAATCTGAATTTTCCATGTTTTGCTTTGTATATTTGCATTGAATTAAGATTTCTAATATCCAAGTCACAAATTAGGATGCTAAATAAATACGAATAGAACTGTGAAGGTGCCTTGAATATTCTCAATAAAGCCAATGCTATGGACCATCCTAGAACTGGAAAAAAATAATTGAAATGAAAAACATGAGTGAATTAGAAAATAATGTCCTGATGTTGTTCTATATTTGACCCTTGGATTGTTACACTTCTATCTGGGCTCCACATCATCTCAGATCTGTTTTACTTTGCATAGTGATGAGAATGTTATGTTTCAAAAATTGTGGATCTAATTACCTTTTTCCTCAGCCCAGCATGTCATGAATGTCAGTGCCATTCAAATCTTGCAAGTGTTTTAATTTCATATATTAAATTTAAGTATTGATGTGTATATTCTCTGATTGCAGAAAGGAGAACATTTCAATGAAGGAAGTGCACATGGAACGTTTTAGATTCAATTTTATTTAGTCTAAGCAGGGAGTCTTTGATTATATCCTTTAAACTGTGCATAATGTTTATGCCACATAGAGAGTAGACTAGGACTTGGAGGGAATTGGAACAAGAGGTGAGGGAAATCTTTTCCTACTTAAATGCAAAAGCACAGAATCTCAGGCTATGAGAAACTTTGGCAGTGAGGAGGAGGTGTGTGGCATAGGAATGAAAGTGTAGGCTGTGGAGTCAGAGAGACTTGGGTTTAAATCTGGCTCTACCACTTACTTATGGTATGATCTTGAGCTACTATCTGAAATTCATTGGTTGTCAGTTCCCCCATTTTTAAAGACAAGGTAATAATAGTTTCTACCTTAATAGTAAGTTTGTGGATTAAATTAGGTGATATGTGTAGAGTGCTTAGCCTAGTATTGGTATATGAAAAAGGCAATTATTATCCTATTCATTCCAGGTCATGCTCATTGGGTGCCAACTGTAAAAAAGAAAATGCATGCAGACTGTTTTTGTCTAGTTCAGCACCCACTAAGCCCACATGGACTAAATATTTTCAAATGGTTATTTCTGGAAAAAAATGCAAAGGGTATATTTTAGTGTGGTAGTGAGTTAAAGTTTAGTCAACTCAATCCAGTTTAGAGCTGAACTACACATAACCTTTGTTTTTGTTTTTGTGTTTTTTCCTTTCTTCACCTCTGTCTACATACTAACATTGTCTTCCACCATATTTTTAGCCTGCCTTCATTTCATCCTTTTTCACCAATGGCTCACCTACTTACAACTCTGATTTCTGGGTAACTTTAGTGAGCTTTGAATTCCTTTCCTTTAAGACTGTGATCTATTTATTTCCCCCAAATTTTCTGGTAATTTTTAAATCTCTTTTATCTTCTGGATGCTTTCTCTTATATTAAAAATATATCCACATTAATCCAGTCTAAAAAACAACAAATAAACTCTTTCTCGATTCTTTTACTCTCTATAGTTAATGATCAATTTTTCTAACTTCTCAGCCTAATCTTAATTTCTAGAGAGAATAATGTAGTTCATAGTTGATATTTCGTTTCTTCTCTTCACATTTATTCTCTCAACTGATTGCATTGTCTCCTGCATTCATGAATCCACAGAGACCCCTCCAACAAAGAACACCAAGAATCTCTGAAATGCTACTTCTGATGAATAATTTTTACCTTATCATATTTCTTCACTTCCTTTGAAGCATTATTTATTTCCAAACAGTCTTTACCTTTTTGACTCTCATGAAATCACACTCACCTGGTTATCTTTACATTTCTCTGATGATTCCATCTATAATGTCATTGTGGGTTTTATTTTTATTCTCCCACTCAAATATCAGTGCCATTCAGAGAACTTGTTGTTATTCAGAGTGTCATCTGTGCTATACGCAGTATACTTCTAAGTCTGCATGTAGTCCCCTTTTACATTTTAACTACCATGTACATGCTTTTCAAATTATTGTTATATCTTTAGTCTAGAATTTAGTCTTTAACCAAATTGGTGTTGAATGACATCCCTCATTTTCTGGGATAACATCACATGGATGTCCCACAAACACATCACCTCCAATTTTATCGCTCATTTTATCAAATCTAGAAATACTTGCAATCTTGACCCCTTTTAAAGGTTTCTAACTCCAGTTAATTACTAAGTAGTACCAATTTTATCTCAAACATTTACCAAACACATCTCCTCCTCTTTGTTTCTACTACCACTGTCCTGGCTTAACTTCTCACTCTTTCTCACTGTATTACTGCAATAGTCTTCTGTCTATACTTCCTGTTTCCATCGTTTCTCTTTTAAATTTATTCCCCACATATGCATCAGTGTGTGCTATCCTGAATACACACTTGAAAATATCACTTGCTCTGTTCAAAACCCTCCAAGGACTTCCTATTACCTACAGAAATGATTTTCAAACTTTATTGTAACAACTGTAGGTTTTAAAAGAAAAATTTCACATAGAGTTTAATATACAAATACAAATTTTTAGTAATTTAAATTTCAAAACTCTGACTCTTGGTTATATAGAAAAGCAATTCCTAGCAAGTGTGATAAAAATCAAACACCATCCAGTACTAGTGTAGTCCTTTCCTCCTTACTGAGCATTTTGTATGCTTTGTTATTTTGCTTGATCCTGACATGAGCTCTCTGGTGTTAGAAGGGCAAGTATATTTACATTTCAGCTTTATGGAGGATGATACTAAGCTTGAGAGATTAATGACTTACTCAAGGTTGTCTGGCAGTCTTAGACTAATTTAATAAGAAAAGAGTTTCAAGTCTTAAAAAGCTCATGGTATAGTGATAAAAACAGAAATATAACAAAAATGTAATAAATGGTGAGTAAAAAACAAACGCAAGGTGATATGGAAAGACTGACAAGAGAGCTGTGAATTCTGATGGGTTGGTGAGGATCGAGGAAAACAGTTATAGAAAGAAGCCTGATAAACAGGTAAAGAAGAAAACATTCCAAACAGAAGAAGAAATGGCACAAAGGGACAGAGATAGCAAAGGTAAGGATGAATTCAAGGTTTGGTGAATAGACTGCTGTGACTTAAGCAGTAGCTATACGAAAATAGTGCAAATAAGTTTATGGGAAAGAAAGACTTGTTTAAAGGTGAAAGAAGATAGGTTGGGACTTGTTTGTGAAATATACTAATGAGTTTGGACTTTCCTCTACAGACAATAAGGACCATAGTTTGGATGAAAGTAATGAGTAACTGGACTATGGCAACAAATAAGAACTTGTAGAGAATTGTCTAAACATATAGATTAGAAAGAAATTGGCTAGTGTAGTTCTGTGGTACTAAGGGTGCAAGAAATGGGAGTCAAGAATGACATAAAATGTAGGTATTATGCTATTATCCAAGGTAAGAAATTAAGGTGACAGTGGGGGAACACATGCTCATGATTTGCAACATGAGTTGATGTGTCTGAAAGCTCTTGTAGGCAAAAAATGATGAACTAAAAACAGGAACTAAGCTAGAGATAAAGATTTGGGAATTATCAATCTGAATTTGGTCATTGAAACCAGAAAAGTAGACCAAACCACCTAGGGAGACTGTGATAAGGAGAAGATTGGGTAGACCACCTAGAAACAATAAAGGTTCAAAAAGGAAAAGAGAATCCAGTTATAGGTAGAAAATAATATATAAATGGAGAACCAGCAGAGTCAAATCATGGACTTTAGGAAAAAGAGTTGAAAGAAGAAAGGTATGCTAAATATTGTTAAATGTTACAGAAAGGACAAGTAAGTTTAGAGACTGGGGAGACACTGAATTTTAAACTAGATCCTGGATAGACTTTTCTTATCAATATCACTTCTTCTGTGATATTCTTACTATGATCTCCATGTGACATACATACAATATTAAGTTCTGCATATCTTAACTTACTCTTTCATTTCAGTCTATCAATGAATTGTTCTAAACGAAAATGCTCTCTAAATGGTTAGTGGTGTTTTACTTGCCTCTGTTCATCAACAGGTGGGAGCCATTATCAAACAGCTATCAATGATAGTTATTTTGATAGCAGTGAAAACCTTTTACAAAGCATATATTCTTTTTTTTAATCTTTTCATTATTTTTTACGTCAGGATATATAAATAACTTCATAAATGATGATTATTATATTGAAAAGGAATGGTAGTGTCTTAATATTTTCAAACACATTGATGTTAGATTATCGTCCAAATCGCATTAGATTTAGTTCCATGAGATTAAGGACAACATCCTGCATTTAGTGTAGGACCTGGCATACAGTAATTGTCAAATGCATATTGTTTAAATGCTTATAAAAATGAGGAACTAGAAACAAACAATGGGATGAAAGAGATAGGTGAAGGAACCAGAAAGAGAAGGAGATTATATTAGAGAATAAGGCACATATGGATAATTTAATTTAATATGTTCTGTTTTTGAATAATTGAAAGTTCAATAAAAACCTCATAAATTATAACTCCCAATTTCTATTCTTATGGGATCATTCATTTTGAGGCTCGCTGATAGTTTACTTTTGCACTATTTATGAAGTTTTGTTTTGCTAAGTATGCTAATCAGATAAAATTATTTCAACTTTATTTACAATTACTCATGGGGCAAACTTTTTAAGAACTTCAAGCTTAATTATTAAATGAAAATGAATACGGCAAATTGTCCATGTCATACTTTCACTAAAGTCAATTCAGAGATACCTCTATGCAAATTGTACACTGTTTCTCCCAGGATCACATAGAGTCTTTGGATTTCCTTTAGTTCAGCATCATACCATAATCACTACCCCATCATCACCACCCTCACCATCATTATTATGATATTTATTGTTTTTAGCAACATCATCAATGTTATTAAACATAGTGTCTCCTATGTAGCAGGATTGGACTGTTCACAACATCTCTGTGAAATATATGTTATTCTCCAAGTTTCTTAGATGCTGTAACTAATCCTCTGGAGATTAAGATGCTTAATATGGCACAACTGTTAAGTGGCAAAACCAAAATTTTAACCTATTTCTATGTTGACTGCCCAAAATACCTCCACAAAACTCTGTTGATAAACAAAATTAAGTGTATTAGACGTATTTCAGTAAAGAAGAATACCACCTTAACTGAGTGTATTCGTTTCCTAGGGCTGCCATAACAAAGCACAACAGATTGAGTGACTTAAACAACAGACATGTATTGTCTTAACAGTTCAAGGTGTTATCAGTGTTGGTTTTTCCTGAGGTCTGTGACAGAGAATCAGTTCCAAGCCTCTTGACCAGTTTCTGGTGATTTTGAGGCAATCTTTTGAGTTCTTTGGCTTGTAGACACATCGCTCCAATCTGTGCCTTCATGTTTGAATGCTTTTCTCCCTGTGTACAAATTTGTCTCTAAATTTCCTCTTTTTATAAGGACACCAGTCACATTGTACTAGGGACCAACTCTATTCCAGTATGACCTCATTCTAACTTAGTTATTTATGCAGTGATCTATTTCCAAATAAGATCACATTCTGAGGTACTAAAGGCTAGGATTTCACATATGAATTATTCAACCCATAGCACTGAGTCTTAGTAGTCTCTCAAAATGGGGAGAAATTAGGAAAGGGCATTTATGATATTTTAGGCCTTGGCTGTGTGGTTTTATGGCAGGTCTTAAAAACTGGAATACTGGTTGGAACTGGGCAGTTTCTAAAATTACTTTTAGATTGGTGGTTAAAATGAGGAGAGGAACATAAACAAGTTTTGACAAATAAGTGTTAGTCTTGATAGGTAAGCTATTTGGTTGATTCATGGTCTTATTATCGAAAAGTGCATATATGCTGGAGCAAACAACTAAATTACTTTATTTTTTTAATCGCAGTATTGTTCAAAATAGGGTGTTAAGAGTCTGTTTGATCACAGAATTATTTAGTATATGAAGACTTACAATTATGTTGGTTTCATTTCTCATGTGTATGACTTCTGAGTCTATCAACTACAGCATCCTAACTTTCTTTCCCACTATTGATATATCCCAATGTAGTCTGTTCTGCTGTTGGATTACTCTAACAAACAGTTCTAATAGAATTCAAATTAAATTTGTTATCCTGTGTGGTCATTGTTGGTGTAGACTTGATTTAATCTCTTTCCCATGATAGATTTTGAAAAATTTACCTATCTATATATATACCATCTTTTTTTCTATATATCTGTCACCTGCATAAGTACATATGTTCTGTCCCAATCTTATATTTTTTAAGACAAATAAGTTTAGTTACTTCAGGTTTTCAAATGAAAATTATATGTAGATAATAATTGTTTCATAGGATACTTATAGTGTTGATAACTATAAGAGCATTGTTTTAGGTATTGTCTTAGTCCATTTGAGCTGTTATAACAAAGTATCACAGACTGAGTGGCTTGTAAACAACAGGAATTTATTTCTCAAGTTCTGGTGGCTGGAAGTCCAAGATCAGGGTGCCATCATGGTTAGGTGAGAGCCCTCCTCCAGATTGCAGAATTCTTACTGTATCCTCACATAAGGGGCTAGGGAGCTCTGTGAGGTCTCTTTTATAAGGACACTAATTCCAATTATGAGAACAAAGCCCTCATGACCTACATCCCTAAGGCCCCACCTCCTAATACTGTTACTTTGGAGATTAGGATTTCAGCATATGAATTGGAGGGGGGCATAAATATTCAGACCATAACAGGTAGCTACCTTATCAGCATCCCCTGTCTTCTTGCATCCGGAAATTTATCTGCACCTGCAAGTACAGAATGATTAATTACAATATCTTGATTCATTTCAACCATCTTCACGCTAAGGGTCTGATACAACGTTACAACTTTATTGGCAGCACATAAAGCCATGAGGTCATTCTACTCAAAACATATCCTACTATTGTTTTGAAGTAAGTTTTGCAGTATTTAAAATATTATGCACCCTGTTGCCTAGACTTTTTTTTGATTAAAAACATTCTATTCTACCAGTCTTTAAGCATAAAATTTAATATATAAAATAGAGAAGGGGTTTTAGATATGGGTTTTGCAGTCAAGATATCTTACTCTACACTGTCTGCATTTGAAAAGTAAAAGGGTGAACAGCAAATAATCTCTTTTGAGTAAGAAAACATTCTTTGGTAAATACAAATAATGTCAAGTGTTATAGAAGTCTAATCATTTTAATTTATAAATATTTTGTGACTGGTTAATTATATCAGCAGAATGAAGTCCAACAATCAACAGAAACCTTACAGCAATTTAGAGTCCTTTTGAATCTTTAAAGAAAATCCAATAAGCCCTTGAAAAACAAAATCAATGAAGAGTTTAGAATGTTTATTTTCTGGTTTTCCACAGGGTCCAAGTTTTCTCTCTGAAGGCTTTTTCCCTAAACGTGCAACAAAAATTGAAGAAATGGATCCTTTTTTCAAACTTCACGAGACCATTACCAAGGTAGGAGAGGAATGCATTCATGAAAAGATTGAGAAAGTTTTGTTCTTTCTGTTAGTAGAAGGAGGAAAGGAAAGTAACCAATCAAGAAATATATATATATACATACATTCATTTGGAGAATATACTAGAGAGGATTTCACGTACCTCCTACTATTTTACTAAGGAGTAAAGATGATAAGCAACTCAATCAAGATCATACAGACCAATACCTGATGATTTGTATTAAAAAATCAATTATTTTTTAATTGAAGTACAGTTGTGCAATGTTTTGTACATTACAGGTATACAATAGTGATTCACAATTTTTAAAGGTTATACTCCATTTACGGTTATTATAAAATATAAGCTATATTCCTTGTATTGTACAATATATCCTGGTAGCTTATTTTATACATAATAGTTGTACCTCTTACTCCCATGCCCTTTTATTTCTCCTCCCTGTCCCCTCTCCCCACTGGTAACCACTAGTTTGTTCTCTATATCTGTGAGCCTGCTTCTTTTTTGTTATATTCACTAGTTTGTTGTGCTTTTTAGATTCCACATTGTTGTTTGTGGTACTTTATTGTTGCAGTAAAAAAAAAAAAAAAAGGTTCTTTTTCTTAAAGAAAAAGTTAGACTGAATTTACAATAATTGCTTTTATTCGATGATGCTCATACCTATTTTTATGGTATATACTTGGCTGTGAGTTTATAGAATGAAGAAAATTAAATCCTACAGTATGGAGCAAATAAGTTTAATGTTCTGAGATCATATGACATTTTGTGAATTTTTACATTTACCAACAATTGATTTAACCAGTCATAACCAGTCTTTGGGGGATAGAGTTTGTACAGAATATTGGCATTTCAGTACACTTAAAATAATCCATATTTATATATGCTTAGTTGAAAGATTGAATCATTCTTAAATCTTCTTAGTGAAATTTTACAAGGCTGTTTTTCTGCTTTAGAAAGAGGAATTGTGGTAAAATAACTGAACTCAATGAGTGGCAATGGAATGAGCTCAGAATACAAAAACTAAAATTTTAGGTCTACCCTCATGTTTAAGAGATGTGTACGTTTATTTTTTTTCTGAACTTTAAAAATAAGTAGAGTTTGGACCATATTTTATGTAAAATTCTCCTAAGCTCAAGATTTCTGAACTTTAACTACATTTATAGCTCTTTCCTTTCCAGTCTAATCTAGTTCCTTGATTTAGTTTTGAATATATACATTCTCTGATCATTATTCATTCCTATTTGGATATAGTAAAATAGATGTGGCCTCCAAATAATAACTCCTTAACATTTAAAATCTTAACTGTACTCCTGATGTGCAAAGAAAGAGGGAGAGAGAGAGAGAGAGAGAGAGCATGAGAGAGAGAGGGAGAGGGAGAGAGAGAGAAAGAAATACAAATCTGATACCTATATCTATATCTATCTATTTATCTATATATCTATTTGAGTATATATATGTGTATACATTTGGATGAGGATGTGTGTGTGTTTATATGTATGTGTATGTATACATATATTTGTTCAAATGTTATGGATACTTAGAGCCTAGGTTTATATACTTATTTTTAAGTAAAGCATTATAGGATTTTTAGGGCAATGAAAGAATAATACTTTCTCCAATTTTTCTGCCTTTCTCTGTGGATCAGGAAATTCATGGATTTTTATAGAAGGGGCAGTTTGAGAACATATTGATACCAGGTATATAATGAGAAGATAATGTCTAGCACATGAAATTCCTAGCCAGAGAAAATTCTAAGGTTTTGATTTTAAAGGTATAAACACTCACTGATTCTTGCTACATGAGGCCTCGGCCATCCTACAACTCCTGAGAGAATGTTGGGAAGCAAGGATGGATGGGTCAGAGGGAGTAGGGGAGCATAGAATATGGCCTGACACATAAATATGAGATCAGTACTTAGTGTGAAACAGAAAATAAGAGGCCATTTGAAAGAAGACACAAATTTATGCACAGATATTGGTACAATTTCTACATGTATTTTCAAATATATTTCTCGTGTAAGCAGATGTTTAACCCATTAAATGGATGGTGGAAAGATTCTATGTGTATGAAAAATTAAAATCTAAAGTGCAGAAGCAGGTGTTCTATGACATTTTTAAATGATGGCATGTATTTACCTAATGTTGATACTGTTTCCCCAGTCATCACATTACCTGTGGTAACCACTCATGTAGACTCAGGCCAAGGGAAGAAATTGTGCTTCAGAAATTCAGTCTTATTTCACCAATTAAAAAAAAAAAAGTGTTTAATAGATACTTTGTTTTAAAATCAGATTTTCTTTGATCAACAACAAAATGAAAGTATAAATATAGAGGGGTTGACCAGAGCACAAAACTAGGAAATATGGATTTTAGTTCTATCTTGACTCCCAACTTGTTATATTATTTAGTAGAACTTTATTTTCTACATCAAAAAATGGTACAGTCATAATGGATTTTCTCACTAGGATTCTCTGAGATTGAAAAGATGGTGTGTACATTTTCTCTGGAAGTGCAATATATATATAATTGAGTATAATTATTGACACATTAAAGAATACTAGTGCTAATGTCTTCAAAATAGGCCCCTACTTGAATTTTCTACATTTAGCTTTTACTTTAAAGAAAAGAGAGGAAAAAAATACCAACTTAGATATGAAAGCATATAACTAAATTAATTAATTAAATACTGAGAATATAGTGATAAGTTAACGTGTATAAATGGAGTATAAAATTTAATTTGTGAAGGGTTGAGGTCTTTAGAATATTTTGTTTCAGTAAGGATAATAGTGGTATTATCACAGTATATCACATGTTTATTATAATCCACATAGCAGTGTGATATTATAGAAATAGTGCTGGATTTTGAATAGAAAGATATAGATAGGTTTAAATTCTGTCACTGTCAATTATGAAAATGATATGAAATATGAAGAACACTTCGTAAAATGATAACGCACAGTTATTATTGCTATTATATCAATACTAAAACATTTTCAAGAAATCAGAAACAATGGAAATACTGAAGATACTATTCCTTATTTTCCCAATAAAAGTTTAAACTTGATACACAACACTATAACACAATCATATATTTAATGTTATCTAATTAAATACAAAAATATACATCTTATAGAAATTTTCATATAATACAATCTGTTGTTTTTTCCAAATAACTGCATTCTAGACCTTTGTTATATACCACAAATATAATTTATGTCAAATTAAATTACAATTTCTAAGCATTAAAAATTTAATAATTTTTCATTAGTGCTTTTCTGAATTAAAAATAAATTAAAAATAAATAAACCACACTCTTACATGGGATGTGAGCTGTGAGTTGAATCCTAGTAAGTAGTTTTCCAATGTTGTCCTATAGTTCCTTTTTTTAAAAAAAATGTTTTACAAAGTTTGAATTTATCTTGGCATTTGTCTTTTTGATATAAAGCATGAAACCAAGAAAATAATGAATAAGTCTCAATATTGATGCCAAAATGTGTAATTTATCATGGATTCAGGGACAGTCAGGTGGTACAGTATAAAGCGGCTGAAGGGTTGCACCTTACATCGATGTTGAAGATGTTTTCTTCAATTACCTTAAATTACCTTAAAAAATAGCATTTGTTTTTTAAAATTATCATAGAGACCAAACTAATACTTCCAAAGACTAAACATGAATGAAATGCCAATAGAAATCTTAGCTGCTTAATCCTTTAATAAATGAATAAAATCACCATGGATTCATGTTTTGAAATAGGCTTATTTCTCCTTCTACACCTAGGAATTTTCTCATTATATTTCTAAATCATCAGCATTGAGCTCATAAATTGTTATTAGATATCTAAGCATTCTAGTAGCCTACTATAAGCCAAGGATGAAGCAAAACACTTGAAATAAAAAACAATTAACATACAGGAGTGGGTCCAAGGTAAGCAATTCATTTCAATATAACATACTAAAAGAGATGATAGTAATATGGGCAACATATGGGAGGGAAGAGGATGAAGATTTTACCTCTATGAGACTTGAAGAATTCACCAGAGAGGTGATGCTTGAGGAATTTAAGAATTTTAACTTTATCTTAATATCAGTGGATTTCCCTTGAGAGTTCCTTAAAGAGTAGGTTGTTGGTAGTAGTGTGCAAGATATGATGTTGTGTAGTTTAGAAAAGAGAAGATAGATTTAAGAGATATTTCTAGCACTGGATATGCACAGGGTATATGATTTACTGGATATGGAACATGAAGCAGAATGAATGGTAAAGAATCATTTGAATAATTCTATCTTGGACAAAGTTGATATTATTGAATTAACTACATTAGGGGCTGGCCTGAAGAAAGTGATAACGAGTTTGACGATGGATATGTGGAATTTTGTTTACTATAGTGCATCTAGGCAGCTATGTCAAGGAAGTAGTTGGGTACATGAGGTTAGAGCTCAGGAAGAAGTAGGATCTAGAAATGCTTTATCTGATATAATAACCACTAGTCACATGTGGATTTAAATTAAATTAAAAATTAATTAAATGAAATTAGAATTTCATTTTCTCCATCTCATTAGCTACAATCCACATGCTTAGTAATCACATATGGGTAGTGACTACTGCACTGAAGAGCATACGTTATGGAACATTTTCATCATCACTAATGATAGAGATGATGTTACCCTGACAGTATTCATGATGAGGACAAAAAGAAAAATGGAGAGGACAAACAATCCAGGGTAGAGTGTTTCATTAAATCTACAGGATGATGCTATTCTAAGAAGAAGAAATGTTCAAAAGCATATCCACACACCACCTTGCACCCATTAGGATGGCTAATATCAAAAGATAAAACAAAACAAAACAGAAAATAACAAGTGTTGGTGAGGATTTGGAGAAATTGGAACCCTCATGAACTGTTGGTGGGAATATAAAATAGTAGTGCTGCTGTGGAAAACAACATGGCAGTTCCTCAAAAAATTAAAAATAGAGTTACCACATGATCCACCAATTCCACTTCTGGGTATATACCCCAAAGAATTGAAAGTGGCATCTTGAAGAGATATTTGTACACCCATATTGATAGTAGCATTATTCATAATAGCTAAAATGTGGAGACCACCCAAGTGTCCATAGATGGATGAATGGATAAGCAAAATGTGGTGTGTACATACAACAGAATATGATTCAACCTCTAAAAGATAGGAAACTCTGACATTTGCTACAACATGGATAAACCTTGAGGACACTCTGCTAAATGAAATAAGCCAGTCACCAAAAGAAAAATACTATATGATTCCACTTACATGAGATTCCTAGGATAAGTCATAATCACAGAGACAGAAAGCAGAATGGTGGCTGCCAGGAGTGAGGGGGAGAAGAGAGTGGGGAGTTGACTCTTTAATGGGTATAGAGTTTCAGCTTTAAAAGGTGAAAACAGATATGGAGATGGATAGTGGTGATGATTATACATTATGAATGTATTTAATATCACTGAACTGTACACTTAAAAGTAGTTAAGATGGTAAATTTTAAGTTATGTGTGTTTTACCACATTTTTTTTAAATTGGAAAAAAGTGTATTCACCCAATCAACTGCTTGTTTACTATAACTTTTGAACCAAGTATTTGGAAATTTAAAATTGTTTTTCTCTTCATTTATGCCTGCTCCTCAGTTCTCTTCTATTTTCCATAAATAGCTTCACCCAGCTTGGTACCCCTTTCTCTGATCTACTTGTCTATGATGTAATGTCCTGTATTTATGTTATGTGTTTTGGGATTTAATATATTTTATTATCATTTTCTTGCTAAAAGTTTGCCATAATAGACATTCAATAAATAAATAAATGCAGCTATGTTTAGAAGGAAAGAACTTTAAAATCAAATGTGAATATAGAGCATTTGGGGTGGCAGAGAAAAGGTACTATCTGTCATATTATTGAATTAATAGTACTTTTCCTCTGGAACCCCAAATGCTCAATATTATATTTTAAAACCTCTGAGTATGAATTGTACATCCAGTAAAACAAAAAATACCTTATACATGTGGTACCATGGAAACCAGCAAATGACCTAATTCTGCTTGTGAGCTTCCTCCAGAAATATCAGTTTATTAGTCCTTTCATTGTTTTTCCCACCTTATAAAAAAATGGTTCTTTTATTTTTAATTAGTATAGGATATGCAATATTAGTATTTTTATTAGTATATGGTTTTCTTAAATGGATATACATTTCTTTTTTTTCTTACATAATGTCAAAATAGAGACCTTTTACTAAAATTATTTGGACATTACAATATCACAAAGAGAAAGCAGTAGGAATAATATAATATTTATTTCCATTATATATATGGAGAAAGTATCAGACTCAGATTACATTGCAGAGTAAGGCAGCATTTTTGTATAGCCTAGAAATCAAGGCTAATAATTCTTACATAGTTTATATTCTATCAATATAGTTGTATTTGCCCTTACTTATAGCTACAAGTTTTAACTCAGTTTTGCAGTGGTGCGGACAAAGGCTAATGGTGGTGTCCTCAGTGATGAAAAACATTTAAATAATTGTAACTTTTAACCATTTCAGTTAATATTAATTGCATTTGGCTGTCAATCTTCATTTAGAAATGATTAACCAGCATCACTTTAATTAATGGAGTCATATTCTGCTAATATATTATTTTAAAAACATGACTTGTGAAATATGAATCTGCAGTTATCTCTAAATGTCACTATTAAAATATGTTTGTACCAGTTGTTATATTAAGATTCTTATAGCATGGTAACTGAAAACTTAAAAGAACCTACTCATAACTCCAGAATGGAGAGGCAGACTAAAATACAGAATGATTTTACTTCTTTTGAGATGTCATTCTCAGCTATAGTTTAAAAATGTAGCTCAGTTGCCTTATATGAAGTAAGAGGAAAGGGATGAGACCAAATATCTTTTACTCTTTTTCCTGAATTTCAAAGGCATGTTGTGTTCATGAGCTAATAGAATTTCTGGTGCAGTTCTTTAAATGCTTAGAAAACCTGGCTATGATTTGCTGAATGAGCAAATCTGATTGTCTTCCAAGTATCTCTAATGTTGATGTATTGTTTGGATAAAATATGAGAATATTGTATTCTACTTAGTAAAGCAAACAAAATGATATTCTTTAATCCTGTTTATGTGTACATTTGAAGTTATTCTGAAGCTGCGGATTTAAAGCTTTTGTTTTTATTTTTAAAAACACTTTGGAAATTTTTTCTGCTATATCAAATTATTGTACTAGATACAAAATGTCTCCATAGAGATCTACACTCTATGTGTTCATGACATGAGCTAAACCAGAAAACATCTCAAATATGTATTTTCAATGCAGAGACTGTACTTCGTAATAAAGAATTTTGGTTGGAGCTACTCAAGGGAGATGATAGGATATTAAAACCAGCCTCTTATGCTTTGAAAGGGAAATATTACAGGTGTGTATTTTCTTTATAAATGTATAATTAAACTCAATATCTTCATTTACTAAAATTGGAGAGTGCGCTGATTATATTTCTTGCCTAGAGAGGTTTGGTTTATGGTGTTTCATTATACTGCACAAATATTATAGCTTCTAAAGGCATGCCTTATACTATCAGTTTCTCTTTTTTGTTTTTATTACTCAAAAGCAAATTAGCACACAATATAAGCTTGTCAAAATTTGACTCCCTTTTTAAAGAGAAGTTATTCATCAAAGTAGATATTCTGCTACAACATATTAAAGGAGTTATTATTGTATATTAAGATAGGAATAAGTAGAAAAACTGTTATTTTCTGAACATATATTTTTCTTTTATATATATATATGTAAAAACTGATTTTGGCATGTGTTTATTACAGAATATAATTATAATAGTAATATAAATCAGAATAAGAAGCTCTGTGATCACCTGTAAATAATAAGACAGTCTTTTAAAGACAGTCAGCCTACTTCAGGAAGTTTTTATATCGAATTCAAGAAGCAGTAGCCTCATAAAGTAACTTTTTTTGATGATAACTGAATTTTGCATGCGCTAAATACAAGTCCTTCTTATTTCAGAGATCTATTCATAAGTAGAAAGTGAATTTGAATGTTGATTTCTGCATTTTTTTCTCACTTTGAACGAGAGAGTCTGCTTTTTCATACCATTCTCAGATAACATCATTCTCAAAGGTCTGTAGAAGTACAGAGACAAAGGGCAGGGTAGTCAATGGATAACAGATTAGCTCTAGGTAGGCAGGTCAAATGTCCTTCCAAAACGTACTGTTGAAACAAAGCCTCTGTATAATAAAAATAATTAAAATCCCCAGGCAATAACCACTTACTAAAAAAATATCTAATATAACACAACAAACCAGAAGACGCTGAGCAGTCTATTGGAGTCTGTTATAATAAACTTTGATCATGATACTTAAATGTCCTGGGGAGTACCCACTGACCCCATGGGTGACAATAATAAAAGATCCCCTCACGCGTGCATGTGCACGCACACATGCGCACACACACACAGTGTGGTATTAACTGATCAACGATACGGTCTTTCAGTGCTAGTTGCTCTCAGTATTATTTCTTGGAAAGCACTGAATTATATCAATATATGTATGTATGTACATATACCTTCTTTTCCAGGGAAGAATGAATGTCTGCTGTATTTTTTAAAATAATCTTTGGACCTGTAAATTCTGCTGTTGGTGTGATATAGAAAATATTCAAAATTGCCATTTTTTTTAGCATCCAGTATAGTCATCATTTGATTATCCAGTGTCTCTCTTGAAGAGTTCACAATAATTGGTATTTTAGGATAGAATGAATGTATTCCAAAAATATGAATATTTTTATGACATTGAATTGAATTTCAGAAACTGAGCAAGAATTAGATTTGAAGAAATCAACAAATTTTTGTTTGAAAGGCATTATGATAGGAAAACAGTATTTACTTTGACTCAATTAGGTTTTATTTATTAATATGTCAATTAAATTTTACAAAATCAAGGTTTAGGACTTCATTACATTTGAAATTACAGTGGCCTTGAATCACTTAGTGAAGGTTCAAATAGTAATATTTCTGCATTCTAAAATAAAATAATAATGAACGATCATAATTATGTTCCCAAGTCATTAAGAAAAAGAACCGTGATCTGTATAGTTACTGACTTTCAAGAAAACAGGAGAGAGGGTAATCCATTTTAAAGACATTTCCTTCAAAACTGAAAAAGGTACATATCAGAACAATTTTGTTTGCTATTAGTAAAGACCCATGTGCAAATGTTTAATAAAAATAAAGGAATTCTATTTTTCTCATGCAAGTGAAATGTCTAGGAGATTCATGCTTCACGAGGAGCTCAAACACAGATCTACTTATCTGTTATCCTTTCAGCTCTGCCTTTCTCTCTGCTGGACTTTTTACTAGTGGAATTCCTCCATGGTACAAAAATGCTGACAGCAGTTTCTGGAATCATACCTGTACATAATTCTGTCAAAGCAGGAGAGGATCTCTTTTCTCAGGACAGCAATGATGCCAGAAAGCCCCAGCAACCAAAAAAAAAAAAAAAAAAAAAAAAAAAAAAAAAAAAAAAAAAAAAAAAAAAAAAAAAAAATCATATTCTGAATTGATCTTATGCTTATTTTGAATCATTTCTTGTGAATAGGGTAATAACTATGCTGACTGGATTACACTAGGTTTACGTAAACTGATCACCATGGAAAAGGGGTTAAAGTTACCTTGATTAGTTTAGAAGTCATTCTTTCCCTTGGAACTGGAGTCAATCCCATTCACAATATGTGGCTGCAGCAAAACAGTATAAATTAGAGTAGCAATAGTGTTTCAGAGACAACCACTAAATCTGCTGCCAGTTGCAACAATGTTTTTGTCTACAAATGAGTAAGAATCAGTATTTTGGAAAAGGCAAAATCAGTGCTAAGCAGTGGAAGCATTTCTGTTTACAGGTTGCTATTACTCTGGTATGTCTAGTCATTGTAACCACCTGAAAGGGAACAGGCGATGGGAAAAAAAAGAGTGAAATATAGATGGGAAATATTCACAAAGTGAGTTTGGTTACTGCATTTCCTCCCAGTTTCACTGCATACTATGAAGTATTAAATGGACTTAAAAGAGTAAGAAAACTTGCTGTATTCATGAAGCAAATCTCTTTTCCTGCCCCCTTGGTAGACATCCAAAGGTAATTATCATATTTACGCTGAAACTCAGGGTTATTCTTAATATATCACTTTAGACAGCTGGTATGAATTCACTGGATTTGACATGAGATAAACCTATTGGCCAACCTGTATCCTAAAATACTCATCAGTTATGACCTTCTACTTTTAAGGAGGTGATTGACCCTTAGAAACTTCAAGGAATCACTGATTTAAGAAACCCCACTGTGAGGACCTCTGTAAGCCTATGGACTAATTAAAGTAACCAAAAGCAACTAATTTTTTGGATGGTAACTTATATTCAAAAGATGAGGCACTAAAAAAAAAAAAAGAAAAAAACAAAGATGCACTAATAACTATTTCAAGATAGAATCCCTTCCTGCCCCTTAAGGGGTGATATTCTTGTCAATGTTAGAAACATCTGAATGTATGCCTCTGTGTATAGCAGGGTATTTCTGTGTTTCATTTTATTGCTGACCCAAGAACTTCATGTTTAAAAGATTTTGTTTACTAAACAAGTGGTAATTAATTCATTTACAGTTATCACTATTTCTCCAGTTCAACATTGATCCAGATTTCAGCAAATACTCTAGATTGCCATTGAAATAAAATAAGCATACAGATATTGAGATACTATACACTCTAGGGGTTTGTTCATTTTGGCTGTTGGCATTTATTCATTTCCCGGTTTGATTTCTCATGTCTCAGTCTAAGAGATGTTTGTATTTGATATAAGGCATGGCTATCAGTGATCAGCCTACTGAATAAAACTGTAGAATTCTTATTTCAGCAATAGTTTACAAGAGTCTCTGTAAAGCTTAAAATTTCTCCTTGCCATTTTTGGCCAAAGCAAAGATACTGACATTCAATTTAGCAGTTAAGTATACATTTTTTACTAAGTGCTTAAATATTAGTAACAATGCATTTTATAGACTTAGGGATTGAAATATTAGAGATGCATATTTAAGCGCCTATGGAGATATTACATTAATTGTCATTTGATTAGCCTGTATTAACAACAAGTTTAGTATGTAAAGGATGGAGGAAGAGTATAAGAAAAATGTGGGACATTGGAATAAACAGTGACATTGAGAAGATGGTAAAGTGTATTAGACAACTTCAGAACACAAGGCAAATGTAAAAAAAAAGTTTGTAAAATACATGAATGAACAAAGCATTTGTATAATTAGTGTAAGTTTCATTATTATCTCAAATAATGAGAAATTTGATCTAAATACAAGAAATTTATTAACAAAATATTAATCACAACTCCTAAGTGCCACCCAATTTATATGCTATAAAGACATTTATATGATCCAAGTAACTAATTCCCAGAGCAATGAAAAGGAAAGATGGAATTTGTGATTTCTTTTCACCTTTTCTTACCCTGCTTACTTCCTCAGCAAAGAGCCAGATAAAAGATTTAGATACTCTTAATGAAATGGTTCACATTTATTTTATTCATATCCTTCAGAGCCCTCCTAGGGACAATCAAGCTGCCACTTTCAGGAGATTTTCCTGATTTCAATGAGTTAATGATAAAATCAAGTTGTTTGGCTCCAATTTGTTTTTGGAAATGTGGTCACTGTGCCTCAGGACCTTGTGTCTAAAGTTTTACGGGTTGCCACGAGATGGCTGTATTCTCTCAATTGGCAACATGAATTACAGAGATAGAGATTCTCTAAGTACTCTTAGAGATCCAAGTGCATGAGTTTTGTATATAGCTACTTTTATAATTACATCAGTTTTTGCAAGAGTACTACTCTTAAAAAAGTGATCTATTTTTTTAAACACAGAAAGTATGGAGACCATTTTTTGTTGTTGATAAACTGAATTGTTTTCTCCATGCATAATTTATCTTTGTTTTTTTTTTTGAAAAAAAATCACTTCTTGGGTATTTTTAAGTCCTCTCTATTTAAGATCTTGAATATGAACATTTTCTGAGGCTCACAGTGGATGTTTAAAAACTCCTGCTTTGGAAGAATGAGACTAAGGAAGACCAAGTAATTATGGTTCATCATATCTGCTTTGATTAATAATTTTGGCTAATCCAGACTAGTGATAACCCAGTGGGAGGAGGGTATGAAGGCAGATGGATATGCCAGAATGACTACACTAAATGACTGTGAACATGGAACCAAACAAATGTATAAACAAGCGACTGATGAGAATCTTAGCAGAGTTATTTCAGAATAGAAAAAAATGTCATTTTTATGTCAGATGACTTGGGGAAATAATAAAAGCATTTTAAAACAAGGAAAGAAAGTTATAGGTTTTTGGAACAATACAGGCTTTATTGAACCTCTCTAGGTGACATTTCTTCTTTCAGTCAACTAGTAGGAATCATTTTTCATGTAGATTACCCATAGATGCACAATAAAAAATGATTAATATATTATTATTTAAAAAGTGACAGACTGCAAATTATGTGGAAAAGCAACATAAGGATGAGAGAAAATGCTAATTATATTAATTTATCAGCACTCTTAATTGTGAAGCAATGCAACCATTCAGTGTTGCTTTATCCCTCTCATGTTAAAACTTCAAATGAGAATAAGACTATTATTGTTCATTATACATGTATTCTCATAATAAGTTTATGGAGTAGACAGGCTTCTCATTCTTCTCTTCTTCATTCAGTGTACCGTAAATATTATTCTCATTGTACAGGGAAGAAATCTGAGTGTCAGAGAGACTGAGTAACTTGATGAGATGTGAATAGACCACACATGGTTTATTCAAATTTCCAGAGAGCATCATCATTTCACTTTTCAATGCTTTCTTCATAAATAGCTACAACAAATAGAAACAGTTTCTCTATTCATAATAGTATTCAATATCTTACCTATAATTCATTTGAAGAATAGATTCATCCTCTCATACATTCAGTGTTGAATAAGTGTGTATGCATACTTTGCTCTAATGATAATGCAGTGTTCAATAAGATGTGTGTTTGAGTGTGTGTGTATGTGTGTATATATATATATGTTCTTTGTTATCACAGAATTTAAAATCTAATGGGAAATATAGACAACCAGGAAAACATTACAATATGATTTAATTAGTGTTATGATAAGGGATGTGTAAGGAGCTTTGACAGTGCGTTAAAAGACGCTTAAGCAGGAACAGACAGCCAACACATAGACGCATCCAGTTAGCCATTTTAATAGGCAACTGTTTTCTCATTCCATGCCACTGACAGAAAAGTCATATGAAAGTGTGGGGAAAGCATTTAACCCTCATTGGTCAAAAATTTAAACCCAAGACTTTTCTGACTTCCTCTCCTAGTTCTGCTCCAGCTCCACTGGACTCTTTACTATTCTTCAAACATAGCAGGCATGTGCCTTCTTCAGGGCTGCCTTTGTCTAGAAGACTCTCCTCTCGAATATCGATATGGCTCACTCAGTATGCTTCCTTCAGATCTCCATTTAAATGTTGCTTTGTCTCTGAGGCCTTTCCCAAGTACTATATAAAAGAGCACCCTCCCTCATCCCTATCTTCTCACCCAGCTTTTTCTTCAAAGCCCTTTCTTTGTCTGACTTACAATTCTTTCTTCCTTTCTCTTTTTCCTTCCATCCCTAGTTTAACCATTATAATTTTTTTGTCTTCCCTCCATTAGAATGTAGTTCCCTAGGAGCAGGGACTAGGCTTGTTTTGTTTCCTGCTTTATCTCCAGGTCTGTTTAATTATTTGTTGAATGAATGACTAAAAAGCAATTTGCAGCATAGCAGGGGAATAAACTAAAACAATGTGATTGCTTTCTCTCTGTACAAGTCTTCCCATCCACACCAACAGTGACTTAGTGATATTTCATGTGAAAGATGGACAAAGGTTACAGGTCACTTCCTTACCAGTTTCATTTTTATTTCTCAAAGTATACAGATATACATTCTGATTCCACACCTGACATAAGCACTCTCCTCCCAAGCTAAAACTCTCTACTTACAGCTATTTTGTAGATTAAAAATTATTGTAAATTAAGTTGCTTGAGAAAATATAAAAATATATATTCTCACAATAAGTCCAAGTTAAGCATTAATACACTTCTTTTTTCAAATGCCAGATTACTGGTTACCAATACATGCCATTAGAATGAAATGAAACAAAATTTAATTTTTATTTTTTCATTGTAAAATATATGCACAAAAGAGAGTATTCATCATATGTACATCTTAGAGGATGATCAAAAAGTAAACCCCCACATAACCACCAGCCATCCTGGTTAAGAAATAGAATAATGCCAGTCCCTTCCTAGGTGTCCCTTTTCGATCTTTCTGGGAGAGTGGTTCACTCGAACCATTATGCATGTTTTTTTTTGAGAATCCGTTGATTATTCTTCTTTATAGTTTCATCTCCTCTATATGCATCCTTAAACAATGTATTGTTTAGATTTAACATTTCTAAAAGCAGAATTACAGAATATGCTTTTGTGATTTGATTCTTTGCTCTATGAGATTTACTGTTGTGGGCATAAAGCCACAGAATTTGACATAATGCTTTTACTGGTTACTCAAGACCTGCAGGCAAATAGAAATAAAGGAGATTGACCACCAGGCATATCAGCATCTCAAACCGGGTTTTCAGGTCTTCTTTTGTACATAAATGTATCTAAGGTAGCCACCACCCTCAACCTTTATGGGCACCTTTTTGCCAATCATCAAAATGGAGAGCAGCTCTACTCAAAAGTAAGCTGATATCTGGAGTAAAACCTTTAAATTTTTTGAATCATTATATTGTACACCTGTAACTTATAATATTTTAAATCAACTATACTTCAATAAAAAAGTAAACAATGTCAAATGGCTGCTAATATGCATTTGAAAAGTGATTCAAGTATATGTTTTGAAGGCAGAGACAGTAACAATATGGGACATCAGATATACATATGAGAAGGGATTCAAATATATGTTTTGAAACCAAGAGAACAAACCAGGCAATGTACATCTTTGGTAGGCAATCCATATACGTATCCAAAAAGAGAAGAGTTTCAATATTATTTCAGAAGAACAAAGATGTGTTTGATTTTGAGGAATAAGCATGAAAGATATGTATTACCTGGGTATTAAGTTTTAGAATAGTAACAGAAATTTTGATTGATAATGAAGAGAGGCTGATTTCCCTGTTCATCATTCACATTCATAGGTGGCGCAGTAGTTTATTTTTATTACTGTAAAACTTTCCGTTGCATAAATACACCAAATTTGTTTATGTAGTGCTCTACTGTTGATGGGAATTTGGGTTGTTTCCAACAACTATTAACATTTTTGTACATGTCTCCTTGTATGATTTTCTCTAGCATATACACCCAGTAATGGAATTACTGGCACATAGGGAATAAATATTTTTACCTTTATTTGATAATGCTAACTTGTTAGAATAGTTGACTGGCAAATCCCCCAAAGACTACCAGAATAATCTACTGATGAAGCAAAGTTTATTACACTAATTTTACAAAGGGAGGATACCACCTTGAGTGAATCTTAGTAAGAGGGGTATTCTGGGGAAATATTTATAGAAGATGTGAGTGTCTGGGCTTGAGTTCTAAGCTGAGGGTTTCAATTCAAAGAAATAATTGTTAATGGGAAAAATCATAGCAATAGCTTAGGATTGATCGGTGGACGCAGTGATGGGAAAATTATTTGATAAATAAGCTGTTTGTCTAAGTGAACAACATATCGTCCAGAGAGCAGAGGTGTTTGCATATAAGAGCAAGCTCTTTGCATATATTGGTTCATAGAAATTGCTTGAATCAAACAGTAAAGTTGTTTATTAGCCTAAAGCCTTGTCTACATAAGGAAGAATCTCTTGGAACAGTTATGTTGATACAGGTGGCCTTAGTTTTCAGTGCTGATAGCTAAGTGGACTCAGGTTGTCTCAGTTCTTGAAGTCATGTGTGACCATGCTCTTTAATAGAGTCTTCTACCAAATTTGCTTTTTTCTTTATTTTTGCTAATCTGATATATGTAAGTGTTGCCTAACTTTGGTTTAAATTATATTCCTTTCTCTGATTGCCAAGAAGTTGAGCACCTTTACATATGTGTATTGGCAATTTCAGTTGTGTCTGGATGTTTGTAAGTATGTTTTCTAAGTGTTTGTTACAATCATTGCCTTTTCTTCTCTTTTTAATTTATATTGTTTGTCTTTTTATTGATTCATAGGAGATACTTATATATCTTGGCCATAAGTTTGTTGTCAGTTACATGTGTTGCAAATATTTTCTCCTTGATTTTGACTCTTATTTCCACTTTTTGTTCTTTATGATGAACAGTTCTGTGTTTCAGTGTAATCTAGTTTAGCAATCTCTTCCTTTAAGTTTAGTGTTTTTAGGGTCTTAAGAAATTCTTCTCTACCATGAGAAAATATTCTTATGCTACTTTATAAATCTTTGTAATTTTTTGTTTAACATTTAAATATTTAATCTACTACGATGATGATAATGATTGTGGTGATTTATCAATAGTTAGGGTCACAATTTCCATTTTCAACCTAATTTATTGAGAATTCCAACCTTCCCTAATGATATAAAGTAAAACTCTTATATATCAAGTTTCAATATTTGTATAGGTTTGTATCTCAATTATATTCCACAGTCTATTTGTCCATCTGGTTACAAACACAATACTGTCTTAGTCTTATGCCTTTAAAATAAGACTTTCTGTCTTATATTTCATGGTCCCTACTTAATTCTTCTGTAAGAATATCTTGACTGTTCTTGCCCTTTGTTCTTCCACATAAATGTAAGAAATTAGCTTGTTATATTCTAAATACAAATGCTTTGCTGGGATATCAATTGGAATTAAAGGTAGTACATACTTGTCAAATAAATAATTGCCTGGTCCAATATTGTTGATTGTTCTCAGAAGGTTATTATATTACTAGCATCAAATGTAGTAATGACAATAGCAAGGTAAATAATTGAATATCTTAGTTTTAAAGATTTTTAGTGCTGAACTAAAAGTCATCCTTTAAATAATTCATTTCATAGAATTTATACAACTCATAGACGTGAAGATCAAGATTGCAACAAGTATGTAGCTGAAATAGGTTTCAGTCAAAGCTCCAACTCCATTCATTCTTTTAAAAATGCAGATTCAGCATCTCTATATTTCCAGAGCTATAACAATGAATGAAATAAGAAACTGTGTTTGCTCAGTGTTTTACTGTATCATGATGCTTTTTATGTCAAAACTAAAAAAAAAAAAAAAAAAGAAATCTTTATTAAAAGCCATTACACAAATCTTTATTAAATACAAAACACAAAACAGTGCTAGGATAGTTGCAAAGGATACAGCAGTAAACAAAAAAGGAATGATTGTTGTCCTCATGCTGCTGAGAGTCTGTGGGAGATAGAGATCATAAAAATATAGGTCTAAATATACACTATACTAAGAGTCTGAGAGAAAGCATAGAGTACTATTAGAATATAAGTAGGGCTATGGGAAGTACTGACCTAGTCTGGGATACCTGGGAAATTTTTTCTAGAAAAGTAATTTTTGAGTTTTTGACCTAAGGTGTCTGCAAGAATTACCTAGTTAAATAGGGAGAAGAAAAAGAGTCAAGCAGAGAAACCTATATGACTAAAGTCTTGGAGGAAAGTGGGAGTGCAGCTTATTCTAGGAAATGAAGAGAGGCTATGACACTGGAAACCAGAGAGCAGGAGTAATGTTGGTGGGAATTAGACTGAAGGATGGGAGTCAGCTGATAAATAGCACTTCATGATGCATCGTATTATTGGTAAAAGGAAGAAAGTTCCCAAGACGGTACGAGCAGTGTTCCAAAACCAACCAATGATGGGTGATTCTATCGATTTTTATTTGGCAGTAAACAGCATCAGACAGTAAAGCTAACTCCTCTGAGTAGTAATTGGTTCAATGGTCTGACAAAGATTAAATGAAGAAAATAGAAGGTTGTGGAGAAAGAGAATCCACTATAAAGTAACAAATATTTGTTAAATTTGTAGAACTTTTAACTAGAAGTCTAGCTTAAAACTAATTTACATGTAATTATAAACACAGATATAAATTAGCTATCTAATTTTTTGTTTTCGCCTTTTTAAACTTTGCTTAAGTTCATTTCATATTTTTATGTTCAGAATCTTTAAAATGATGCTTATGTCACTAAGTGTCAAACATATTAACACATTTTAAAGACATTTTTAATATGTTGATATATATAAAAGTAAGTGACTTCATTTCTAAATACTTCAGAATTAATATTTAAAATACAAGGACATGTTCCTAAGTACCCAAAATAATGTCATACCTACCAGAATTACTAACAATCCTCCAATGTTATCTAATATCTATTTCATATTCAAATATCCCTAATTATCTTACATATACATTCTACAGCTAGCTTGTCTAAACCTGGATTCAATTTGGGACTACACATTGAAGTGGATTAAGCCTCTTTATGTAGAGATGTCCTTTTTGGTTTTTTTTAATAACACTGATCTGGTGAATGTCCATATTATTAGTTTACCTTCTGGATTTGTAGTGTCATTTAGCACATTCTTCTGTCCTCTCATATCCTGTAAACTGGAAATTAAAGGCCTGATTATACATTAATATTAAGCCCATTTGGCTATATTGCAGCGTAGATGATATATACATTGTAGTGCATTCCATCAGAGACACATTTTACCTGGTTGCCACATCATCAGTAATTCCAAGATTGATCACGATGATGAAGGTAATAATCTGATCTCTCTATTATACAGTTATATTTTCCCTTGTTACCAGAAAATCATATCTGTGAAGTTACTTTAGCACAATCAAATGTTCAGTTCCCCATTTTAATAGTCCTGAAAGACTAGGTTACACTGCAGTAACAATGAATTCCAAGATCTCAGTGGCTTAAAATGACCAAAAAAAAAAAAATCTTATTTATTCAAAGCCTGCAACTTTCACTGTATGACAACTCAGAATTACATCTCCATATCAGTTGCACTTGTTACAATCACCAAGGTCGGGAAAGAGTGCAATTGACAAGAATGTTGTAGCTCTTAAATATTTCTGCCCATCTTGCTGCTATTCATTTATCATTGGCTAAAGCGAATCACATGGCTATGTCTGACTTCAAGGAGACAGGGAAAGGCTTTACTACTATGCATCTTGACAGAGGAAAAGCAGAAATAGTGGTGATAAGCACAAATTATATCCATTAACATTTTACCTACTAGTTTTAATAATAATTGATATTTCCTGCCTAAGTCACTAGTTTTACTAAAAATTGTAAGATGGTGATTTTCTAATTTTACTATTTATTTTGCCTTTATTAGCTGATATTCTTCTGTAAAGTCAAACTATTTGGCTGTCTTGAAATACAGTTTTTGTGGAAAGGCAGGTCACATGCCTAATTCTTTTTCTCTAATAACAAATATTTATGAACTTGGTTTAATTGCTGCCTCACATGGTAATAATAAATGTTTTTGGTTTCCTTCCTTTTAAGTGTTTTCATATTATTAATCAGTTTTCTTAGAATCAATGTATCTCCATCAATTAAAATCATTTGTATTAGAAGCTCAGATTTTCACAACTTTGATACAGGGAGCTCTTTCCAGATTTGGCCTAAAATTTTTTGACATGACCCCATTAATCTTTGACAGCTTCCTTGCTTTTTTGCACAAAATTTTCCAGACTTACTTTGTACCTTCCCTGCTCAAGATCCGGAAAGACCCATTTCTCCAATGATTCCTGGTTCTTTTTAGTGGAGAATGGTAGTAGTGTACATTACCTGGTCACTAAAGTGCTCATTGCTCATGGGGTATTACTTTTAGAATTTAAATGGGTAAAACTAGAAAATATGTATTTTTTAAAAATCATACAGCCAGCTCAACTTCATCATTACAGCATTTTACTTATGTTTTTTTTTCTTATAGCATTATCTTTTTTCTTTTACAATGAAATTTGTGAATCATGGCAATGTTATCATAATTACTTCTAAAATTTCCAGTCATGAAGTCTACAGTTACTTTCTCAAAGTGGAAAGTAGTACAATAATCACATCAGACTCTCTGAGGGAAAAAAGGAAGTGAATCTACAATCAATTAATTTTTGAAAAGGCTGCATATCATAAACTGCACTGTTAAGATAATCATAAAACATATTACTAAATTAGAGACTTTGAAAAGCTGTGACATAAAGATGTCTGTTTAGGGGCTTCCCTGGTGGCACAGTGGTTGAGAGTCTGCCTGCCAATGCAGGGGACACGGGTTTGTGCCCCCGCCCGGGAAGATCCCACATGCCGCGGAGCGGCTGGGCCCGTGAGCCATGGCTGCTGAGCCTGAACTTTGTTGAGACTAGTATTTCCAAAATGGAACTCGTTTTTCATGGAACATATTCAGGGAAATACTAGTGTAAAGTTTAAGGATAAAGGCTCTCCTTCGCAATACAGTCTATACACTGGGGTTAAGATCTATTATTATTATACATAATCTCAGATGTCTTATAAACACATAAAAATGAGATCCTCTATCATAATGATTTTCAGGAACTTTATTCCAGAAAAAAAAACAATAAAAATTCTATTAGATTGAATGAGCTAATATAAAATAAGGCTTTTTGAACTCTGCAGTGAAAGGACACTATAAATAGATGCTAATATTGTTTTCTGTATCTTTGAACAGATTTTTTTTCAAAAGATAGCTCAAAGTAAATAATTTATAATTTTATCTACGGAAAAGTTCTTACAGTGTAATCAACTTCTAATCCATAGCTATGGATTAATCTTATATGAAATAATTTGGTTTCCTGTATTGCCAATAATGTGTGATTCTATTCTTTTATTAAATATTTTCTGAAGAAGGTCATAAATATAGTTGTACACATAAACACACACACATATCCATATAAAATGAAAACATGTTCCTCCACTTCAAGTCTCCTTAAAAACTGTAATTATTACATTACATATATATTTTATGTTACATAATAGTTAAAATGCAAAGTATTTAGTTCTATAAAACGTTCATTAAAAATCTTCAAAATTTATGTTAATATGTTTTGCTCTTTAAGGCAATTGATACCTAAGGTTATTTTGAATATGAATATGAATTTTACATTCCAATTACTGAAAATTCAAAAAGGCAGACCCATAAATATGTTATTATTAAATGTGATATAGCATGTACACCTTGAAAATTGTTTCTATAAGTCTGGCATGTATAATACAAGGGAAAGGAGATACCCTTCTTTACAGTATTGTTTAAGCTCTCAAAAATAAACTTTATGCAAAAAGACAGGGATATAAGTTCATTTAATTTCTCAGTTGGGAGGTCTTCATTAGATACAGATGTCTTTAACTTTTTTCTGGACCATGACTATTGTAGTCAGATTATTTTCCCACTATTTTGTCTTAGTGGTAATTAATTGAATTCACTTTGAATCTCTGAATTTCATGTTGCAATTTTCAAAAGATTCTCTTAGAAAGAGGACTGGAAAATATAGCCATGAATTGTTTGTGAGGATTAAAATCTAATAGGCAACTTTTGGTTGATATGTTTTCTACTTAAGCTTTAGAAGGAAGCACAGTTCACCGGGAAGCACAATGGTTCCAGGTAATGTTTGTGAAGGGCTTTACACCTGGAGCCCTGTATAAATGTAAGAAGTGTCTGAGTGAGATGAGCCTTAACAGCACTTTGATTACTGTCCACAGAGGACTTCTTTAACAGTTACTATGACATCATGGCAAAAAAACAGTTTCTAGGCAGCAGCTCTCATTTCTTGCACTTCTTAGTGCTCTGTATTTATTGACTATGGATTTCCCTTAGAGCAATCATAGACAAAGCAATTGCTTTACAATGTTGATTTGGTCTAGATCTGGTGTACCGCCAGCAGAGCTTTGTAATAACATTCAGCAGAAAGTGGTGTGTACTAAAGTCATGTTCTGTCTTTCCATTTTGTCTTTCTCGTGCTGGGTTGTCATATCCCAGTTCACATGACTGGAGGTGTAACATATTTGCTTTAGGCACTTTTCTCAGAGACAGCACAATTAAAGCATGGAGGGGGTGGAGTGGGGCAGAAGAATTATCAACATTTATAACAGGCTCCATTTTATCTTCATTCCACATCCATTGTGTTATGACTAGAGAATGGTGACGATTTCTCCTGGTTTTCTCTTTTCCCTTTTTTTCCCTCATCGTTTGCCCTTGTAAAAAATGGGCAAAAATATACAGACATAGTAGGATCCTTAGGGAAGATCTATGACATAAATAAATTAGATAATGTATGTAAAAGTTCATGGTATGAGTGTGCCCAATATGTAAAAACTATTTTTTAAAGCTAGGTATTATTCATATTTAAAATAAACAGCTGAATGAGAGTTTGGAACCATAGTACTTTTTTTGGCAACAATTCAAATGAAGAATTCTAAAATTCAGATAATTTTCTTTTCCTTACTTTCTTCTGTGCTTTAATCATTATGAATTATAAAGAATACTTTACTTTTGAATATATGCCAATGTCACATACATTTTAGACTTTTATACTTTGCCAGAAAATGCTTCCAAACAAAATATTCACTTCAACTGATTCTTTTAATTCTACTCTTGGATATCTAGTCCAACCCATATGTACTCCAGAGAACTTTTCTTAGATCCAAACACTTTTTATTTCAGAACCATCATTACTAAGTCTTATTGTATTTCATGAAAGCTGTGCAGCTTAAATAAAAGTATTCTTTTTTCTCTTTATAAATTCTAACTCCTAAAATAATGAGGTTCAGCTTTATTTTTCTAATAAGAATAAAATATTTTGCCTAGGGTTACTTGTCTTCTCTTTTCATACCTTCAGTTGTCCCTTTTGGAGACTAGTTACAAGTATTTAATTCAGGAATAAGAAAGTATTAAGTGTTTTTAATGCTAGTAAATACATCTGTCCTGCCAAAGTAAGTTGCTGTTGGCTACAGAGCTAATTCTTTTGGCAGAAGTTTGATTCTTATTGTTTGAATATAATTAGTGAGTTGGATGCCTGTGAAAACAAGATAATTTCTAAAAAAAAAAAAAAAATCTACAGATGGACCACAACTGTGGTTATGGCAGCAGCAATTTATTTTACAGTCTTTTAACTCACTATATTCTGTCCTCCAACCTCAGTACCACCATCTCTTCAATCCAAAATTGCTTGCAATTCTTTATACTTAAGACAGCTCTATGAAAGAAACATAACAAAGAAAACATGATATAGTCTAGTTACTTATATTTCTGAAGAATTTCCAGACTCCAAACCTCCACTGGCTGTTTCAGAGGCCTTTAGTGAAGAAGGATTCTTCCCTGGAACTCAGATACCTGCCAAGCTCTCAACTATCCCTTTAGTGGCCATGAATAATTGTTGGTATATGTATTAGTCTGCTCGGGCGGCAATAACAAAATCCCACAGACTGGGTGGCTTAAACAACAGATATTGTCTCACAGTTTTGGAGGCTGGGGAGTGGAAGATCAAGTTCTCCAGCAAGAACTTTCCTTCTTGGATTGGATTTCCCCTTCTCACTGTGTGCTCACATGGTCTTTCCTCAGTACATGCACGTTGAGAAAGAAAAGAAGTAAGCTTTCTGGTGTCTCTCTCTTTTAATTTTTTTTTTTAATTAAGGTATAATTGACCTAACATTTTATTAGTTTCAGATGTACAGTATAATGATTTGATACTTGTTATTTGATACTTGATATTTTAATGTTGTTAAATGATTACCACAATAAGTCCAGTTAACACCCATCACCATATACATAGTTACAATTTTTTTTCAAGATCCACTCTCCTAGCTACTTTCAAGTATGCAATACAATGTTGTTACCTATAAGTCATCATGCTGTACATTAAATTCCCAAGATTTATTCATTTTATAACTAGAAATGTGTACCTTCTGACTTCCTTCACCCAATTTGTCCACCCCCATCCCTGCCTCAAGCTACCACCAATCTGCTCCCTGTATCCATGGACTCATTTCGCGTGTGTATGTGTTTGTTTTTTGAGATTCTGCATATAAGTGAGCTTATATGGCATTTATCTTTTTTTTTTTTTCCTGACTTATTTCCTTTAGCATGATGCCCTTGAGGTCCATTTATGGTGTTGAAATGGCAAGGTTTCCTTCTTTTTATGGTCAAATAATTCTCCATTATGTATACATATCACATCTTCTTTATTCATCCATTGATGGATATCTAGGTTGCTTCCATGTCTTGGCTATTATAAATAATGCTGCAAAGAACTTGGGGGTGCATTATCTTTTCAAATTAGTGGGGTTTTTTCCTTTGTATAAATAACTGGAAGTAGAATTGCTGGATTATATGGTAGTTCTAATTTTAATTTTTTTAGGAACCTCCATACTGTTTTCCATAGTAGCTGCACTAATTTATATTCTTACCAAAAATGCACAAGGGTTTTCTGTTGTCCACATCCTTACCAACATTTGTTATTTTTTGTCTTTTTGATTATAGCCATTCTAACAGATGTGATGTGACATCTAATTGTTGGTTTGGTTTGCATTTCCTTGATGATTAGTATTGTTTAACACCTTTTCATGTACCTTTTGGCCATCTATATGTCTTCTTTGAAGATTTTTTGGTCTTTTTGCTATTGAGTTATATGAGTTCTTTGTATATTTTGGATATTATCCCTTTATCAGAAAAATGATTTGCAAATATTTTCTCTCATTCAGTAGGTTGTCCTTTCATTTTGTTGGTGGTTTGCTGTCTTTTCTTGTAAGGACATTAATCCATCTAACCCGGACCCCAAGCTTATGACCTCATTTAACCTAATTACTTCCTTACAAACCCCATCTCCAATTACAGGCACACTGTGGGTTAAGGCTTCAATACATACCCATACATTTTGGGGGAACAAATCATGTAGTCCATAACAGTATGCTTAGCACCTGAATTTTCGATATTCAAAAGAGGTCTACTGTTTATGGTAACACATAAGTTTTATATATTTAATGATGAAGATAAAGTCCTCTCAATGTACAATAGCATAGCTGCTTTGGAAAGCAGTTTGGTAGTTTCTTAAAAAGTTAAACATAAGTTTACCTTATGACCCAATAATTTCACTACTAGGAATCTACTCCCTTAAAATGAAAACTACATGCACAGAAAGACATGAACATGAATATTCACAGCAGCATTATTCAGAATAGCCTGACACTATGAACAATCCAGATTTCCATCAGTTTGGCAAGCGGATAAATAAAATGTGGTATATACATGCAAGTCAATACTATTCAGTATAAAGAGAATGAAATACTGATATATGGCCTCAACATGAATGAACCTCCAAAACATTATGCTAAATGAAAGAAGCCAGATGCAAAAGTTTACATGTTGTATGATTGTATTTATATGAAGTGTTTCAAAGAAAAAAAATTATAGAGAAAGAAAGCAGAGGTTTCCTAGGGCTGGTGAGGGAGCAGGACTGATTACGAACGGGACTCCAGGAAACTGTGGGCAGGGGGGATGTTGAAAATGCTCTAAAACTGAATTGTGGAGACGGATGTACAACTCTGTGCATCTAGTATCCCTGTATCATTTTATTTACTGTCAAGTCAGATTCTTGGTATTTTTCAGTAAGATTCAGTCCTATTATCCCCCTGAAATAATCTTTGATTTCTGGAACTCATTTCAGCGTTGTCTCTAACCCTTCTGATTTCAGGGAAGAATTCTCCTCTCTAAACATTACTTTACCCTAGAGGACTTATGTTTCTTAGGTTTGCTTTATGTGAAACCTTTTCTCTTCTCTTCTCAAAGAAACTTGACCTCCAGATTACCTGACAGATGCACTACAAAGGGGCACATTTATGAGAGAGTGGGTGTTGCAACATGGTATAGATGAAAATGTCTGGGCTGTTGGAAAGAGAGCATCCTCTATTCAAATCCTGGCTCTATTTCATGCTAGCTGAGTGATTCTGTCTAGGTTACCTAATTTTTCTGAATTTATCTCCTCATCTCTAAAATATGGATGACATCAGCAGGATTGTTGGGAATGTAAGTTAAAAATTAGTGGTAGAAGTTATACAATGTTTGTAACATAGTTTATATAACCTTTTAGTATTAAATGTGTTCTCTTCTTTTATTCCTGGAAAATATTTCTTTAACATATTGTACAATTCATACATTTAACTAATTCAAAATTACACTGCCTTTAGCTAAATAGGATTTCTCTCCATAATTGAGGAAAATTATTGAATCAGTGACTAAGCATAGTGACACAACCACCAACAACACTGTTGTTTTGAGTATAATGGGCACAGTAAAATAACTTTCAAGGGCAATATAAGAAAGCAGCTTATGTCAAATATTTGTCATATGATTTAAGTCTTTTTATTCGATGTTATGGACTTGAACAAACCTATAGCATTTAATGATTAAATGATACAATCTACTAGCATGAGCCTTTGTGGGAAGTGACTGGTTGGTTTCACTTTAATTCATTTTAGAGAGGTTCTTATCACAGCTAAGCCAGAGAAAAAAGAGTTTAGAGGATAGCTATTATTTAAAGATAGGACAGCAGCAGTCACTTGGGATTTACAGGAACAACATAACAGAAATAGGGGTCCACAAATTGTTAAGAATTTATATAAGTCCTTTACCACAACCCACTAGATTTTTTTAAGGTATAAATACGTTTTTATCTCTTCAATAATGGAGATTAACTTTACCATTATGCATTTGAAATGTTTCCAATCCATTTCTTAGCACCCAGCTAAATCTCTATGATATCTTCAGGTCTTGTTTATCACAGTCTTACCTTTCTATTAAATATTAGTATACGAATCCTTCAGCAAGTTAAGAGTCATATGACTCTGTACAACCAACATATGCTATTAATTTTCTAGTCAATAGATTTTTAAATGCATTGTACAAAGCAAAGAAAACAAACAAAACCAGAAGAGAAGCTTGCTATTGAGAACAAAACATTCTTCTGAAATGTTAGATTGAAACTCTGGTGCTCCCTTGCCTAGCTTTCTTCTGTTCAAATAGAGATTGTGGTTAGTTGGTATTGAGAAAAAAGGAAAATGTTGTAGATTAATACGTAAAATATGCAACAGGGTAGAAACTGAGTATGATAGCTTTGTTTCTTCTCTATAAAACAAGGAACAACAATCAGAAGTTCTCTAAACTCAGAAGTGCTTCTTATGGTTTCATAATTGACTTAGATATATATCATTTCTAACATGCAAAAATAAAGAAAATAGACACTAGAAAATGTATGGATATGTCCAAACAGTTTTGATTTTGAAAATTCATTGTAATTTGAATTGAATATATTACTATTATCTTTAAAATAGAGTTGCACATCTGCCTTCTTTTAACTTCAAAATCGTCAAAGCAATGTTTCCCAGAGTATCTTACAATAATGATTTTTCAGAGATTATTATTTTCCTTATTCTATTTAAATAAAGATTCTAGGTCTACACACACAACACACACACACACTTATATTTGCTATATTCTATATTTACAAAGCTAAGGCTGAAGAGTGTGGATGATAAGGATCTGGACACAGATGTAATTTTAATCCTAGGTCCACTATTAGTACTGTGCCACTTTAAGAAATTTAGTTAAACTCTCAAAATCCTTGCTGCTTTATCTGTAAATTGGTGATAATAATAATATCTACCAGCTATGGTTGTTTTGAAGATCATATGCATCATAGTAAATAATAAATTTTAGTTAATATTGTATATTTACTGATAGAGTCTTTAATATTTTTATTCCCCCAAAGTTTGACCATGAAAGAAAGAGCCAATGGAAAAATTAATATTTCTCTGTAATTATATGATTTTTCATTATGGGTTATCACATCATCATAGCATTTAAAGGAAAATTCAAAGTTTTGTTTCAATTTCTAAAACCAGGCCGTTTCATCCCTTGCATGTGGTAGGGGTATGCTTAATAAAGTGTTTTTTCCTTCTTGATAATTAGCAACAGATAGTCTATTTCATGCTTTCTCAAATTTCTCTGACTTCCTATTGCTTGCCTTTCTAGTTATTGGATCGCCATAAAGAAAATTGTGTGGACATCAGTAGGTCTCACTGATAAGTTCAGTTTTTTGTAATTAAAAAAAAATAGCAAACATTCAGTTTTGTACAATGGAATTGATTGCATACTTTAAATAGCAAATTTAGCTAATAAAGTCTGCCTTAGAAGCTTACGACACTCTTAAAAATAAAGTAGATGAATTCATTATTCTATGAAATTTACTTTGATCTTGAGATTGCTCTATCCCACCCAAGTAGCTAACCAAACAGGTAGCTAACCAAACAGGAGTTCAATTTTTATATGTAGCATGTGGGTTCTTTGTCTTTTAATTCTCTGTAAGTCAGCATGTTTCCAAGGAAACTGAATTCAGTTTTTATCTGTGTACTGCCAAACACAAATTTGGGCTATGAGTAGGGTCTACCTGGATCAAGATGACATACAATATTAATCTTGTAGTGACTAAATAATCACCACAATACCATACGAGACCCTTTGAAAGCATTCCAAAAGATGTTGTGTCTTCATTTTGGGGTACTTTGTATAACAGAAACAGTTATATTATTCTTGATTATCACCAAGACAAATAATGCCAAATGATATCACAGTTTTCTGTAACCTTAGTGATATAAGAAATTTGCATGAGGATCAGAATAAAAGAGAGACTTTTTCATTTTATTTATCTATCTAGATGATAGGAGCACAGATTACCAAGGATGGTGAAGAGGGTATATATCTTCTGCTACTTTTTGTGTAATGCTAGAATCAACTTTCTTCATACTCGAAAATAAATTACTGTTCTCAAGCAAAGTCCTTGTTTTTATTATATATCAGATTCTCTTACAATTTCAAAAGTATTACTCCTTTCTAAACTTTTATATTAATTAGGAAAAGAAAGTTAATTGTTCTATTACTTATTATGAAAAAGTAGCATAGTATTAAAATAAAATTCTTCTTTATAAAAAATATTTTGAGAGTTTTATGAAGAATCTAATACTTGGAAATCTTGACATAACTAAGATGAAGCTCAAAGCTTCTTTTAAAAGTAAAATTATCAGAAGATTGGAAACTTTTATTTTATAGTTACTGAAATAAATTATTATGTATATATAAGACTTTATATATATATATAACTATTTTTATATATATATATAAAACTTTTGAATCTGAAATTTGTTAATTTGGTGTGATGATAGTTGTAATATTAAAGAATACCCAATTTTCAGAAAAAAAGTAGAAAAATAGCTTATTTTTTTGACGAGTATCAGACCTAAAGAATTTACATAGATAGTAAAGTGTTATTTGCGTGATGTATTTTCTTGGGATAGTGAGCATCCTTTTAAGATTAGATTGTTCCTCAGCATTTAGGAATAAGTTCTGTCTGGGAGAAACAAAACGGGTGTATAGAAGTGCACAATTTGTTGAGCAATAACAATTGGGGATAGATAAAGCAGATTTTAGACAATTTCTTATATTTTTTACTCTTAAGTCTGTTATAGTATTTTCTGGTAGCTTCTAATTCTCTCTCTAAACACCCATTCTCATAATTAATTATGTCTTTGTGTATCTACATTAGTTCACTAGTCTGAAAAATCATCATCTAATGGAGGACATTTTTAGGTTTTAGGGAGTACAGTGATATCAGTTAGGAGTTAGTCTGGTAAAACACAAAATTACTGGGAGTCATCTGGCTTCCTTCTGAAATTTGCTTTTTCCTTGGATATAGATATGTTTTGAGTATGGCATGTCTAATATTCTATTCTTGAATACAAGATTGATTAAGGCTCTCATTAAGCAGCAGAAACATGCACAGACTATTTTATACAAAGCAAGCTTCATTAAGGAAGACACATTTGTCTTTTTTTTTTTTAATCTTACACATTAATCCTCAGTGCCTAGAACAGTGCCTTACTCCTAAGGCATAGATGATACATCTGTAGAAAAGATTCTGAATAAAATATTCATATAGTCTAAAGATCTCTTTAATAAAGCTAATGAATCTATGTTTTTTTTCTTTGTATTAAACCCAAAACAATAACAAATCAGTTTTTAGTTTGAATGAATTGTCAAAATTTATTGAATTGAAATTATAAACCTTTTACCTGCTCCTCCCCACTTAAAACACCCTGAATTATTGTCATGTTCACTTTCATTTGTATTAAGTAAAACTAATTTTGAATGGAGATGAAAAAATAGAATTACTTATACTTGACTAAGTGGTTTGAATTTTTTCCCCTATCAAACCTACCAAAGGTTTTACCTCATTATATTTCTAGCTTAAGGTGATGGTTCTTTTACTAATTTCCTATGACACAGTGAATTTTTTCCCCTTCATTTTGATGTTCCTTTAACTTGTATTTTCATCACCTGGGTAACTCAACTGACAAGTATATATGTGAACACTGACACATCTCATCGATATATATTGTAGTCAAGGAGAGTAATTTGTCCAAAGATCATAGCCTGCCCAGCAATTTATCTCACACCTGCCCAGACAGACACAACAGTCTAGCTCATCTATCAAAGTTCATGATGTAAGCTCAGTGGAATTTGAAACTTACAATAAGAAAATGAAATGGGTGTAATCAAGATTACATGCAAGGTGCCATAGAGCATACAGTTACAGGGCCGTACTTTAAATCAATTATTTGTCAACATCTAAACATTCAAGTATATTTGAAAATAGATATCCTTTTAAGTATATGTTTCTCACATTATGACTTCAACCAACGTTTCATGGATTTTAAATATCATAATTTCCCATCATGAACATGTAAGTTTGTAGAAACACTTAAAAATCTTTGAAATCTTTTAACTTAGAATTATAAACTAGGGGTTATGTCCTAAATACATAGAAGGCACATTACAAATAAAAATCTTTGGTTCTGTGTTTCCAGCACATTTTCATTGTCTCACAGAATTCAAATGCTAGAATAAATTCTGACATTAGTCAGTCCAACCTAATGCAATAAACATTAATCCTTTCCAGTTCATTATGGTGGCATCTTAACATCTTTTAATGTTTTAAGATATTACCTTCAAAATCTTGTTCACCAGAATGAGCACTTGAAGTAGATAACAGATAATGGTAACCCTACTTTACAGATGAGAAAACTGAAATTTAGAGAAGATAAGAAATTTGTTCAAAATCATAAAACTACTACAAGTACCAAGAACAGACTCTAGATCATGAAACCAAGCTGTTTTTCCATGATTCAAAACTGCCTTTTATAGTATTTATGTGTTTCAGAAAGAGCTGGAATGGACATTGGAGGGCATCTGGTCTAATCTACCTGACTTTACAGAAAAAAAATGAAGTTCAGGGTGAAAGGATAGAACTAAGATGAGAATTCAGGTTCCTAGAATCATCCACAAGATATGCTTTCTAGAACAAGCGTCTCCTAAAATATTTGGTATGGTACTTGTTTACATTAGAGCATGTGAATTTATTGTCTCTATTTTAGCACTAATAATATAGAGGTAACATTTTCCAAACAAACTGTTCTAACCAGGAGATGATAGATGATTTTTTTAAGTGCCTATTCTCAAAACCTGTATATATCCAGGCACCACACTAACAAGAAAACCTTGTGGTTTGAAATTTAAATGAAAAGCATCATTCTTATGTACCATGAACCCACTGAAAGAGTTCAACTTTTTTTTCCCTACTCTTTATTTCAGCTTTGTAGATAGCAGAATTAGTCCTTGGAGCATAACTATATAGTCACAGAAATAATAGTTCACGTGAACATGAAAACCTTAACTATTGGTTTCAGTTTATAGTTGGAAATTTTAGCATCTTTGTTGTATAGATTACATTTTAATATAAATAAGTCAGTGGATAAAAAACACATTTTGTTTTTAGGTAGACTTAGGAAATTAATGTTAATAATAAGATCTTAAATATATTAGCATCTAATTAAAATAACAGCATTTGAATTAATTGATCTATTTATTCCTACTCTAGCCATCTTCACATTTCATACACATGTAGTACAGGGTACATGTTAAACAAATTAATATGACATGGTGTGATAAATATCCTAAATTCCACTTTTCCAAATGGTTCAAATGTACATAAATGTTTTGAAACTTATGTAAAGATTTGTGAAACTTATGTCTGTGCTGGCAAGGAAGAAGGGGAAAACAATCTGAAGGGATTACATTTACTTAATTTCTCTGGGTCAGATTCTTCAAAATCCAGTACTTCAGAGAATGAAAATATGAACAAAGATCCAATTTGTCACATACTTTAACAGTTCAATAGATCTCCTCATCTATGAACTAGAGAACTATTTATTGTCTGTCTGGGCTTGAGATGAGGAAATGGAAAGAGTGGTTGAATCCCATGATAAGGTTGTGAGGTATCATCCTCTTCATTTCGTAGAGTACTATTGTTATGGATGCGAGCACAGAGAGAGCAGGTCACAAAGATCCAATATCATAACTTTTGTGTAAATAGTATCAGATTTTGGGGCTTCCCTGGTGGCACAGTGGTTGAGAGTCCGCCTGCCGATGCAGGGGACACGGGTTCGTTCCCCGGTCCGGGAAGATCCCACATGCCGCAGGGCGGCTGGGCCCGTGAGCCATGGCCGCTGGGCCTGCATGTCCGGAGCCTGTGCTCCGCAAAGGGAGAGGCCACAGCAGTGAGAGGCCCGCGTACTGCAAAAAAAAAAAAAATCCGATTTAGCAGCCAGAACAACACTGAACTTGAAGTTAGGAAATGTACAGCTTGGTTTTGTCCTCAAGTTTCTTTGGTGTCCTTAGTGCTCACATAGCCTCAGACATCTGTTTTTTCAGTTACAAAAGATTGAAGTTAGACTTGAGGATGTGACTTTCCTTCTACTTGTGAGTCTGTCATGAGGCGACACTAAGAAGATCTTTTTGAAGTGTTGGATTTATTGGTTTTGCTATCCTTGAAATCTACCTTGGTTTCTATTCAAAGATAACTCATATTAATACAGCTCATTTATCCTTTGACTAACTGTCGGGCACTCACTACATACTGGACTGTCCAGCCTGCACTGTGGAAAGTACCCATCGCCACACAGCACTGTGAGGCTGCAGTCATTACATTGGTTTAAGACTATGCTATCTGCTATCCTTCAGCTGATAAGAATTACTGTACCCTCTCTTCAGATGAACTATTTCATTAGGCAGTATGTGACCTCTGGTTGGAGCGTATTATTCTAATAATTACCCCGAGAGATGGAGAAAGCTGATTACCTTAGCATTTTAGCATCCTTATTCTTTGTGATGAACTTTTGCTGCTTCTAGGGTTACGAAAATGCCATAGTATTTCTTAAGTTTGGCTTATGTAGCTCTCAGAGAACAATTGTGGTGTTTAATAAGTTTTATGCCATGGCCACAAATCTTTTTTATGAGCTATTGTTTGCTCTATTATGATAACCTTAAGACTAGCACTGTAATTTTACTTTAGTGTTGCAGAGTGCTTTTACTGTGTTTTCAGATATTTTCATTTTTCAAGCACAAAAATGAGACTGTCTAAAAGCTGCAGCTGTACTACATGTGAATGAGTTTTGGTCTTGTTTAAGTGACCAAAGAATAAATAAGAGCAGTCATACAGTACAAAGGGACATTAATGAGGGGGAAAAATGTTACTTCAAACCATTCCTGTAACTTTATATTATTTGGTTCTGTATACAAATCTTAATAAGATTTCTGTCTTTTTCTCGCTATTGCTGTCAACTAATTTTTCCTTGTCAGGTTTTGCCTTGATAGCAATGTCAGTAAAGTTTGTACATAAAGATAATATTTTTTCTTTTGATAAAACTACTACTACATTGCCTCAGTTTTCCATTTAGCATAACGAATAGTTAAAGGCCAAGAAGGTCTAGAATACATTTTAAAAAAAAGAAAAAAAATTTACATCTTTGTGTTTTGATATTCTTTTCTTTCAGATGCAAATTTTATGACTGTTAATAACTAACATTTAGTAATAATAGTTATTATTTATTATGCATTATGATGTGTTAGGCAATGCATCCTGTATTTTATATTCATTGTTTTTGGTGGATATGATCCCCATTTAACCCCTGAGTAATAGAGGCTTAAAAAATTTACTTTGGGGACTTAACCAAAGACTTAGAGAACGGATTATTATAGTCCATTGAGAGTCATTAGAACAAAGCATATCTTATTGCCACATATTCCCTCATGCTTTTCTAACTCCCTGAAGCAATTAAATAAGAGGAAAAGTGTAGCCTAAACTAACTATGTGTTATTTTAATTTTTTATTCACTGCTAGTTATGAATTTCTTGTTAATTAAAGGTACCTAATGACTGATGACTTTGAAATCATGTGACAATCTATTTTAACCAAAATAAGATAATATATGCCATCCAGAGAGTTGTGCCTTTCTTAGCCCCAGTGGTCACCTATGACCTGAGTTGTATCATAATGCAAAACCTTTTGTGGCTTTTTATGCTGAAATCACCTTGAAAGCTTTTGTCATATTTTTCAGAATGTCCCCAGTGATCAGTGATATGCATCTGTATTCACTGAGGATGAAAACATTTTTCCAAATTGGTCAAAGTTAATCAAATGAAATTAAAACTCAGTGCTATACTTGGCATATGAAATATTCAGTAAACTTGAGTTTTGTTATTATTGTTCTTAGCATTAATATTTTAAGTTTATGTCTGTTAACTACACTGAATGACCAAATTAAGAAATACTGTTTGCAGCACTAAGAGTAATGAGATTAATTTTCTTATTTGGCTTTCGAATGACTCCAAAGGCAGCTCTAAAGGAGAAAATCTAAAATTTCTTTGATTAGTGACAGTATGAGGTAAATGCATACTTTCTCAAGTGATACAACGAAGGGCACTGTTAATTGGAATAATGAGGGCTAGTTTGTTTTATCAAAAACCCTTTTCAGTGCTTGATAATAATTTCACAATCGATAATATAAAAATGAAATAATAAAATTAAACACTTATGTAGAGCCTACTGTATACCAGGCACTGTTCATTTTGTATCGATTCATTTCCACATAACTACTTTGTGAAGTAAGCTCTATTATTGTCATCACCATTTTATAGATGAAGAAAGGGAGGCATGAGCTAAAATGTAGTAACTTGACCAAGGTAACAGAGCCAGCAAGTGGCAAGGCTAGGATTTAAACCCAGATAGTCTGGCCCTGGAGTCTATGCTCATAAAGCTGGGGACAATCAGCAACAACCACTTTAAAGTAAAATAGGAACTCATTGACTGACATAAAGATTATGAGGTGAAATTTAAAAATAACTAAATCAACGTCATTAAATTGACTCTAAAAATTATATTTTTATGTTTTAATCAAAACCATTAACACATTCAATTAGATTTTATATTCATATATTTGTTTTCCATTAACAAGAATTTAAAAAATCTTGCAAGACATATAAGTTTTGTTTAAATGGAATAATGGAGAAACTTCTGGTGGTTCTTGACCCACAGCACTTTAAAATATTCATACAAAGTTGTCCAGCATTTTGGAAAATTATGTTTCTTTATAAACATTGTTATTTTAAAGCACAATATACATGAAAAATGTTATAAATAAAATATACTCAAAAGACATTAATTTTCAGGTCACTAGACGCATTAAAGGCAATTAAAGAGCAATTTTGAATATTCCTGGTTCATATGAAAACTAGCTTATGTTGATCTCATGAGCAAAGAGTGGCCTCTAGTTGTAAAAAAAAAAAAAAATACAAAAAGTTAAAATATAGGAAGATGTTTTAAATATGTCTCCTAGGAAACATTATTTTAATTTTGTTTTAAAGAAAAGAATCAATGTGTGATGCATGTTTTAAGACTTGTGAATTTGTAAGTTTTTACTGAGGAAGTGAAAACAATAATTTGAGCGTTTTTATCCCTTCGTTTCTATTACAAGTTTCTGCAAAATGTTAATCCTATTTTTTGGGAATTAAAATTCCTCTGAACTATTTTGCTGAATATATCTGAAATTTGGGTACATGAATAAGCTTTTAAATTACTTGAATAAAAAAGTTTATGCTTGCTCAATTGTAGTATTTTTTTGTAAGAATTTACCTAATGCTTTTTACTTTAAGCAGCATCTGCTACCTTTTGTCTTAATGATAATTTCAGATATCCTGGGATTTGTCGCTAAAGTAATGTTAACATGAGATCTATTGTTATATGTTGAGATAATGAAGAAATATCACTTATATATTTAGATTCCATTTTGAGAGAATCTTAGCTGTTTCAGTTTGGTTTCTTGTTTGTCCAAAGGAGTTAGTCACTAGAAATCTTACATGAGCTTATCCGTGGAGATTTGTGAGAAAGGGAATCCTTGTGCACTGTTGGTGGAAATGTAAATTGGTGCAGCTACTATGGAAAACAGTATGGAGGTTTCTCAAAAAACTAAAAATAGAGCTACTGTAAAATCAATTTTACAGACCATTTTTAGAGAAGGCTGTAAAAGGTTGAGAGCTTGCTAGAAATAAAGAGCTAAATTCCTTTACAGTTACTTAGAAAGAGAATTTCTTGCTGGAAAAAGTCAAATTACATACACTAAATTACTTTTTTTAAAAAAATTTTTAAAGAAAAAATTATTTGTGTCTCCAAAATCCAAACTACTTTAAGCTTTCATCCATGATGGGTGTAATTTTACTATATACATACATATATATATATATATATATATATATATACTACTATTTTTTAAAAAATGTTTTTCTCTCATTTTTGTTGGAATGAATCATTGAAAATATTAATGATTAAGGAGCTTAAATTATTTCAATTTATTATGTTACAATATTGTTACCATGCAAAATTTTTTCTTAGATCATTTCCCATGAAATTATATTTTTTCAATTCTAATACAATGTCTAACAATGCTAAGGTTTTAATCTCTGATATCTTTTATTAAAATGTTACTGAAAGAGATCATATTTTCCCACCTTTGGAACACTGCTACTTCAGAATTTAAACATAAATTTAATTACCGAAGCCTGATGGAGCAGGAATTGCTGAGGGAGGGAAATGTTGCTGAATTAGAACTTGAACTTGAGTCAAGAGTTAATCATTTTTAGAATTGTGCTGGCTTCTTAATAGTGCTTGTTTGAAACTTCCGGAAACACATTTCCATCTTAACCCCATTCAGGAACATTGATTTACAACTAAATTATAGGTGCCAGATAATGAGTAGTATGCATAAATACAGATTCTGGCTTTATTTTGCTCTTCTTCGGTAGAGATATCTTTCAAATAATGGGAAGTTTATCCTCTTATCCTGTGGGTTCTATGGAGAAAAATGATCTGTTAGTGCTTTTAAATAAAAATCCTGCTGAACAAGACTGCTTAGTCTTGGCACCTGGGCAAAGGAAAAAAGGTGGATTTTTTTTTCCTTCGGAAAAAAGGGAAAGTATTGTGTAATCTCTCGTGTAGCTCATTACAAAATCTGAACTTCTAAAGACTGAACTAGCAATAAAAGAAAGAACAAGTTAGGATTCATAAATCAGAACTTTGAACTGAAATGAGAGAGTAGGACTTATAAACTCAATCAAAATGACATCTGTCCAAAAAACACTGATGTATTCCTTAAAGTGCATAGGAAAGATTTGTAAGTCAAAAATATTTTTAATTTAGGATTTATTGGCATGATTCATGACTGTCCTAGATTTTATAAATCTGCTAATGAGCTTGTAAATGTAGCATTTTTTTTGAAAATTTATTTAAAGCTATTCTGAGGTATGTAAACTATTTTGTTTATATATTGTTTTCTTAAAACTCTAAGATTCAAACTAGAGAGTCATCTTAGATCTCAGTTATATGTTAATTTGGTACTTCAAGCCCAGGTTATTTTATGAGGAATGTTAATGAGTTTTGTGGGAATATGTTTAATTTTTTATATTGAACATGAATCTGGTCTTATATGGTTGTTTTTCTTTTAATACTTCTTTATCGTCTACTCTGTGTCCAGCTGACTCACTTCTGTCATCACTTTCTAACTCTGTCTTACCCACACCAAGTATCCCTTTAGCAGGCAGACTCATTTATATTTCTTTCTAAGAACAAGAGTTTTGCAGAGTTCTTTAAACAGTTTACAGCATCTTTATGTTGCAAAAGCATCTTATTTTGAACTGGGCATTGCTTTGCCTGCTGAGTGAAAGGAAAATCAGAGCATCATCTTCAAACTGGATGGAGATGAATAACTGTATAATATCATTTATGGAAAAACAAGGTTTCTACACATTTATCAGTCATGAGGTTTATGTTATAATAAGTTCTTCCAAGGGCTTTATGTTGATGTATCCACATATCAATACAGCCATAGAATCTTTGTAGTAGAGTTGGATCTCAAATTTCAACTCATTTTGAGTATTAATGACTTTAACTTTTTAAATCCATCTGTGTGTGTAAATTTGATAAAAATCACTAAAATAAGATTAACTTAATTTGCTTTTATCAATTACTAAGAAATTCACAAGATTCAAATTCTAACATTACCAAGTGGTAGATTGTGAACAGTCTCCTCATACCCACTTTCCCCAATCACCCAGTTCCTCTTCTCATGAAAACCAGTGTTGCAAATACCTTCTGAAAGATTCTTACTACAGAATCTTTCTTACTACAAATCCATGAACAACATGGATTTGAACTGTGTGGGTCCACTTATACATGGATTATTTTCAATAGTAAATAATACATTTACTAAATACATTTACTATATTATTTACTAATAATCCATTATATATGGATTATTTTCAATAGTAAATACTACAGTACTACATGTTTCGAGGTTGGTTGAACCACGGATGCAGAACCATGGATGTGGCGAAACCTCAGGTACAAAGGAACCGCACATGTGGAGGGCTGACTACAAGTTGTACACAAACTTTGAACTATGCAGAGGGTTGGCATCCCTAACCCCCAGGTTGTTCAAGGGTCAACTGTATAATAATTTAAAACAATACAGAGGAGTATGAAGATTAAAATTTTAAAAAGTTAACCCAAATCCCACCTTCCCAATAACCATTGTTAATATCTCATAAACGTTATTTTAATAATTTCTCAATGCATATATGTAGTTGGAAAATAGAGATAGATGAATAGAGATGAATACGTAGAAGTAATTTAATTAAATAATTATTTACATGTGATATTAGGAAAAGAGGTATTATATTTAATTTTGCTTCATTATAATATATATTAGTTTCTGAAAAAGCTCTACTATGTTATGGGAAAAAAAACCCTGAAAAAGTTTGAGAGCTTGGGTTCATTGTGCACTTTTTGCTACCTGTTTCAACTTAGCATGACACCTAGTAAATTTCTGCTTGTAAGATGTTGTAAATAGCATACTTACTACACCTTCTGAGGAACCCCAAACCTTGATTGCTAATATTTATTTATTTTTTGGTTATCTATATTATCAAGAATGCATTTTATTTTATAATAGTAATTTCCACCTTTTTATTAGTTTTCTTTAATTGAAATGGATTCAATGCTTAGTACCAGTTTTATTACTACAGTTGCTTCATTTCTGAGTGTTTTTGGGTAATCTCTTATTTAGTTGGATTTTTATTTTATAGTTTAAAAATGCAGGTCATTTAAACAAAGTTTTACATGATGTCATATATATATAATAAAGCACAATTTCCACTTAACTTGGTCTTCAAATATTTTTTATTTGGTATTGCATTGAATTATTATATTTTAAAACACTGTACATTAACTTTTGTAAAAATACTCCCTGTATCTTCTAGTGCAAAAAAAACCCCAAACACTAAATTTGTATCAGGAATGTAGAGATATTTATATCTAAAAAACCAAAAAGTGAATTACAATACTGCTACACTGCAGTCATTTCTGCTTTTTAAAATAAATATTTTATGTGATAACATTCAATATGATGAGCAGTTATGAACAACAGACATTTACATATACTTCCAAAGTCTTTTTGAGACTATCCTATTTGCACTGGATACCAATCATAGGTGCAACCATAGTTAGTATCACATGTATATGCCTGTTGGTTCACAATGTGCATATTTGGAGTATTAATCCCATATTGCTGAGTGTCATCATTACAGTTCTGGTCAGTCCCTGTTGTATTACCAGTCCTAAAACTGGTCTGTATGCCAACAGACACAAAATGACTTTCAGTACTGCTGTAATTTGTGATACTGTAAACACCATTTTGAGGTCTTGCCCCCAAATCTCTCTTAAGCAGATGGAAGTAACCTCTTGTTATAATCTTCTCTATATCTAAAGGTATTTAATCCATTGTTTTTTGTGTGAATAATGGGTCCGATGGACTCCTCTGCCCCTAGAATGACCTGAACCTATTCTTTTTAATTCGTTTCTCTCCAGAGTGTCCATACTTATTTCCAGATAGGGGCTCTTTCCAACTTCCTCCTAATCAAGATGTGTCAAACCATATATACTGTCTGCAGTCTTGGTAATCGGTGTAAGAAAACACGATATTGGGGGTTTAGTTGGTGGGGAAGAACCTGGAGAGAATTGAGTGTGATGAGTTCCAGGAGGTGGCTTTGCTAACAGTGAGGTCTTGAGGGGTTGGGGGTGGCAATAGTTGAACTGGAGCTACTGGACTAGAGACCAGTGGAACTAAATAAGGTTCTTTTATTGTTTTAAAAAGGGTTTATCAGTACTGTGGTCTGTAAAATTCTTTTATGCTTGAGGAAGCCTGCCCATTGCCTTTAAACTTGAAGGATCACTGACCCTTTTATAATCAGAATTATTAAATCATTAGATTTATTGAATGATTTGAATATGGATTTCTGGTAGCTGATGAATGGTATAATTCTGTGTGTGTGTTTGTGTAAAAGATTCACCTACAGCAGGTCACTAGAATAGGGGGATAGATCTTAGAGAATCAGAAAAACTTATTGTTATGCTTTATCCTTCTTTTCCCCATCTTTACTGACCCCTCTGGGGACTGCCTCATCTAATTCCCTGTGAACTATAGTTCATTAAACATGTGAACTTCTTTTACAACCAATCAGTGGAGTATTTTGCAAGCTCACAAACACATATTTGAGATCCCTTGTGTGTATATTTTTAATAGTAGCAAGGCTGTGTCTTCATAGGCAGAGTGAAGGAGCGAGTTAATGAATTTAATATTACAGATGGCCAATCTGAATAGTTCAAGCAAACATTATCTCTTCCTCAGTAGGAAATTTTTCTGCTTGAATTACTCTGGTAGTTGCCTCAGGTCTCTACTTTACCTGAGTAGGCGAGGCGGTCTTCAGTTTCCTCTAAATATTCATAGTTAAATTAGACTTGACTGAAAAACTCAGCCTCACAGGGATTTCATGGGGAATTTGGAAGGTTCAAAGGGTTAGAGCCTGGTAGCCTGACCCCTAAATAACAAAGTGACAGCATTGTTGCAGTTTCAGTTCAGGTGTATGCTCCTATCTAGGTGGGTTGTTTTTTTGTTTTGTTTGTTTGTTTGTTTGTTTTTTGGTTCTCTTAAAATGTAATTTCTGATCTTTGGAAATATGAAAAATAGTTTCTTTTAGCGGAGAACACAGTATTCAGCTGATACTTGATATCTGACAAAATACAAATGAGTTCAAGTGAAAAAGAGTGGCTTATTATTTTCTCCTGCCCCCTGACCCTGACACATGGTCTGTGAGCTTATGACCCTATGATATTATTTAACAGAGGATAACGCAACAGGAGACCCCTAGAGTCAGCTCTGAGAGAGATTTGGGCTGTGTCTGCTACTATGGGTGTAAGTTGTTGTTTTGGGAGAAGTGCACCTGATTAAAAACATTTCTTTTAGAAAAGGAAGTAGGATTTGCGGTAGGCTAATGGGTGATGAATAAATGATTCTAAATATATATATATATATAACGGTAAAATGTGATTTTTATAATCTAAAGTGCACTTTCATTCTTCTGTATAGTCCTATTGAGAATGAACTGGAAACATTGTCTATATTGTGGAATTGCTTGTGAATTTTAGCAGAGTATAGATATCTGTATGCCATTGCATCACTGCTTGTTTTAACTCAGGGTTTAATTCTATAGCTCTTTTTAGCAATCTTAATTGGAATACCATATCCCGAGTCAAACCAATCAATACAAAATCTATTTTACCCCTAATAAGCAAATGACTGGCTCCATTAACATCAGCAACTGCCTTGCCTAAGAAGTGAGGGAAGGCTGTTTGCTAGCGATTTTCTTACCATGAAAATTGCCTATGTCATGCATTTCAGAGACCCAATTTGAGCAAAGATTTTTCAGTGAAGAGTATAACAAATAAGCAGAAATGGAATTTGGAACTTGAGTTCAGACAACTCAAGATTGTACAGCAGAGAGTCAGGTTGATAAGAGAGAGAGGGCGAGAAAAACAGGATGATTTCACACACATTTTCATCTGCCTGAAAAAGGAAAAGAAAATGGTGAGGAGAAAAGATTCTCCTTACCTTTGGATGAAATTATCATCACCTGTACCAAATCTTTGAGCACTTTGAGGAGCCCAGAAGTGCCCTGAGGTTTATAGTAACTGCTTTGAGATGTTATTGGTTCAGAGGTATTTTAGCCCTAACAACTCATTTCAGGAAAGCCTTCCTCTTTTGATAGTTTAGGATCTTTAAAATGCCTTTCATTGTTACACTAAAAAATGTACTATGGTAGTTTTGACTATACAGGAAATGTCAATATTTTGGTGAATACATTTTGTTTTCTATTTGAGAGCTCTCTAAAGGAATATGTCTGTGCTTTCCCTTCATTTATTTATCTGTTCTATACTCTGTGCTGGGTAATGAAGATGAAAAGATGTTCTTTCCTTGAGGAACCCAGTGATACAGGGAGATAGCTATTAAAACTCAGAAATGTAAAGGCTAGTAGAGGTTTCCACCATGTTAAAGGAAAAGAAATTGTTTATTAATTTGCTTCACTTTTCAAAATAACAGTTTTTTGACTCTAATCTTGTACCAGCATTATGTGCTTTACACACTTGATCCCATTTAGCCTTTATAATACTCTTGTAAGTAGATATAGCCAGTATCCCTATAGTAAAAATAAGGAAACTGAGATTAAAAATTGCCACATTTCTGAGCCAAGGCCATATATCTAGTGAATGTCCAAGCCTGGATTCACATCCAGGCCTGTTGGATTCTAGAACCAAATTCTTTACTCATTAGCTTAAACTTCCTCTCTACACAAGAATCTTATTATATAATATGCATACATCAGTGACTGCTCAATAAAGAACATCCTTGATAATCCTTATCTAAATTTATTTTTTATTCTCAATTTGTATCATCTGCTTTTTTACACTGTGTTAGTATGTTATATCTCAATAGATTTGAGAACTGTTTACAATATTTTTTAAATGGATAGTAAATATTTACAAAATATGTATAACTTACTCTGGGTATATAAAGTCTGTTTCTTACAGTTTGAAGCTTACAGAATTTTTATGGCTCATAGAAATTTCCTTTATTACAATCTTCAGAGCATTTCTAATTTAAATGGGATAATTTGTTTAGTTCAAACCACTATTATACTTTCTAAATATTAGAATTTATATATAATAGATTTAATACCATAATAAGCTAAGTGACCTACAATAAGGTATTTTCTTGTTCAAAACTTGTATGAGTTTTTATTATAAAGTTTTAAGGCTATATGCATATATTTGTTTTCTTAGATTATTCTAAAAGAAATTTGACAAAATTACCCAATACTTTTGTTCACAATGGCTCAGTTTTCAATTTCTTTATTCCAAACACACAACATTAGATAAAATATGAAATAGTTTTCTAAACTAAAAAGTCAGTTTCTTTGCATTGGCAATGAGGAGTATAGTATGCATCTCCCATGAAATGTAAATATCTGAAGATGCAGCTCTTGAAAGAGACAAAAACTGACTCAAAGTTTGAAGACAAAGCCTGATGTGGAGCTCTGTTTCAAGTGAAATTGCATTAAAAAAAAAATCAAATCCTCTTGCCATTTTCACCTGTAGTTACAGCTTTCTATAAGATACAAGCCTAAAGAAGTTAGTAACTGAACAAAATTATCTGTTAGCTTTGAGATTGAATCCAAGATTTATTCTTCCAGTAACTTTGTGGAGCAAAAGTGCCAAAATGTCCTTATAACTTCAGGTCAGGTTTATATAGCACCAACTGTAATATCACTGGACAGGGAAAAATCATCACAAAGAGAGAGAAAAATAAAATCAAACCCTATCACCTAAATAAACTTCAATCTAGGAACCCAAATTCTAAATGAGAAGAAATAAATTTCTTCATTTCAGAATTTCTGATTCTAAGAAAGCTTAAAAACATTTAGAATATAAATTCTCTATTGAAAAATTATTTAACTTTATAGTATACATGTTTATTCTAAATTCAAGAAAGAATTAAAGTAAGTTAATAGGAAAGTAAGTTAAAGTAAGTTAATAGGAAAACAGTGCTTATGAAATTTGGGAATAACAATACAGTCATTGAAATTTTAAAAGTGCAATAGATTTTGCATTTGACTAGAAACTATTGCAGAAATAATTAATAAATTGGAGGTTAGCACTGAGTCATTAATCTAGAATATACAACTGAGAGATGAAGATAAAATAAATATAATAGAGCAGCTATGATAAATTGCAGAACTCTAATATCTACCCAAAACAAGTTCCAGAAAAGAGTAGAGACAATGGAAAAAATGCAATCTTTGAAACTGTAACACAAAAATAATTTAAAAGTGACATTTTAAAAATCAATGCATAGCCACTTCAAGAATTTCTTTTAAAATGAACATTCCTTATTTTTCATTTGTTACTTTTTTTTAATAAGCATATTTACATCTGCTTATGAACTAGTGGTGTAGGAATTAGAAATACATTGATTGATATTCCTGTGATTTTCAATTGCTTGCTTGTCATAATATTTTAAAATTCCAGAATGCATCCTTATTATTTTATGAGAAAAAATCCACAGTTTATTTATCCTGTCTGATATTATTAGATGAATATGTGATGCCCTTGGGGAAACATATAACAAAATCAAAAGTAGAGAGTTCAAGTAAATCAATATAAATATCAACAAGGTGAGCATATTGCCCTTGTGTTTGCTGGAATATAGCTGAATGGAATGTTGATAAGAAGCCCAGACAAATATGAGATTTGAGTATGTCTCCAGAAAACAAAACTGAAAGCATGAGGTATAATCAATGGCTATATCTACATAGACAAATATTGTCAAAGCAAACAATAATCCAATTATTATAAAAATTTATATTTGAATGCTTACTTATCAAAGAAAAAATGTGAAGATTAGATAGATAGACAAATATAAAAGGTAGAGGGAGAGAATAAATGAGAGAGTGTGAGAGACAGATTTATTATAAGGAATTTGTTCATGTGATTATGGAGGTGAGAAAGTCTCCAGATGTACTGTGTGACTTGTCAGCAAGCTAGAGCCCCAGAAAAGCTGATGGTTTAGTTCTAGTCTGAGTCTAAAAGCCTGAGAACCAGGTGAGCTGAGGGAGTAGTTCCCATCTGAAGGGCAGCAGACTTGAGACCCAGGAAGAGCTGATGTTTCAGTTCAACTGTGAAGGTAGGAAAAACCCTGATGTCTCAGGGCAAAGGCAGTCAGGAAAGAATTCTCTGTTACTCAGGAGGGTCAGCCTTTTCCTTCTAGTCAGGCCTTGAACTGATTGGATAAGGCCCACTCACATTACAGAGCACAACCTGCTTTACTTACTCTACTTATAATGTTAGTCTCATCCAAAACCACCCTCAGAGACACACCAGAATAAGGTTTGACCAAATATCTGGTAACCCTGCGACCCAGTCAAGGTGACACATAAAATAAAGCATAACAATGGGTAAACAAATAATTGCCCTAGCCACCATTTCTGCATTTCTTGGTCTTAGCTGCTTTTCTTCCACAAGATTCTGTCCCATTTTCCTGCAAGTGTTTTAATGGTTCTTCCTCCACAAACCCTATCAAAGACTGATTTAAAATATCTTGAGTGTCGTCATGCTGTAATAAAATAAGCTGTAGTTGTGGAGATTAAATGATGGGTAACCACTACAAAAGTAACAATAAATAAAACCAATAATTAATGTTATATACAGTTTTTAATTATGAAGGGTATTAAAAGATTAGCTTAAAGTTAACTGTATGCCTTAATTCCAGGCTTGGATATTGATCATCTTGTAAAACATAAGAGAGGCCCTGATCAAATTTACTTGCAGATATCAAAATATGTATGTTTAAACATATCTTAATTTGAAAACTGTCCAATGTTACAGAACAGCCAAAATAAAACAGAAGTAATCAAAATTGCTGCAATTCAGTTACACGATGTTTACTATGAGCAAGTTGTCTTCTAAATTTTCTGTACTTATTATCTTATTTTATCTCACTCTATGGCATTTAAACTTTTATTATTCCTATTTCATATGAGGAAATGAAATCTTAGAGTTCAAGTAAGTTGTCTAAGTTACAAAGTTATGAGGTGGCAGAGCCAGAATTTGAGTCTCATTCTAGGTAAGTGATTTGCTCTAAGCCAGAGAAAAACTTTCTTTAGTGAAGCTGTCATAAACTCCTATATAGGAGAAAATTGGTATCTTCAAATGGTGAATCTGACTATGAAAACAATAACAACAGTCTGGAGTAAATAAATGTAATTTGGTAAATAAAGTAGATAATTACTTACCAAGTGAGTAATTTGGTAAATAAAGCAGATGATAAAGTTAGATATTGTAAATTACAATTTTTAAAGTGAAATGTAATAAGTTTCTCACTTACAGATTATGAAGGATTTTTCATGGTGGTATGCTCCAAAAATATTTTTAGCATTGCTAGTATTTTCCAGAAGGGTAAACTGTATGTAGAAGGATGATAATGATCTGATTGTAAAATCTCTAGAGATTTACAAAAGAAAAAAGAATCCTATTAATCTATGATTACTAACATAGACTCTTCTAAATTATATTTCTTTTTGAGTTTGTTCCACTTACCCTGTAGATGTATTGATAATGAAATGTTGATGGTGGCGGTGATGATAGTGTAGTGATCAATACGTGGAACATAATGAGCTATGCTCTATTCACTATTCCAAGTGCCACCTATGTATTAGGATTTTTAAACTGATAAAATATTTATGAGGTAGATATTATGCCATAGTGGCCCAGAGAGATCAAATGTACTATTGCTAATATCCATTAAATCTGTTATTGTTTATGCATATCTTCATGAGTATTAGAAATTCTGATGAGAACATGTAGCAGTTTACAGAGTAGCTCTACATAATCTTCCTAGCAACCTTTGATATAGAAGAGTCAGAGGTGATTACTGGCTGGTCCTGGATAATGGGTCTAGCAAATAACAGAGTCAGAACACTGGGTCCAGAGATTATACTCCTTCCATGCACCAGACTCCCTTAGTATTTGTTATATATAACTTTGAAGAGCAACACATAGCCTCAACACAAAGTACTGTGTGTGTTTAGGAATCCTAAAGTTAAGATCCTATATGAAAGTTTTGCTAAATAGAATGAAATAAACTATCATTATGAAGACTCTATGGGTTCCTTAGGAAGAGAAATTAATGAAAGCTTCTTTATGTTGTAAAACTAACCTAAACAATGTTTTTTCTCAGTATTTATTTTCTCAACATGTGTTACTTTTTTTATGAGGAATTAGAAATCATTTTGAGAGGTTAATTGTATTTTTGTGTTGAATAAAAAGCAAGATTATTGAGTAATATTGTAGACTCTTATAACAACATATTGGCAGGAGCTTAGCTGAGATGGGAGAGACAGAAATGAACTGTTAAGCGTTGGAGTAGCCATTTAAAGCAACAAGCTAAAAATGAAAGACTTAGGCATTTAATCACTTATAATGATGATATAAGTAAGAGTCTAAAACCAGAGAGACTGCTGACTCCTTTGTTCCATTTTCCTCCGTGGAATGGGGCATTGGTCAAGGGTCAGGTGGATCAGCCCCGGAGTAGGGGTGGTCTCGCTGTTGAGGAAGCCCAGAACAAAAGGCTTGGCCATTCATTCTTATGGACTTTGGGGTCCAGAAGAGGGAAAGGAGGAAGAGCTGGGAGTGGAAAAGATTGGGCATTTAGATTGAGGAATAGTGTCTTTAAGTGTTCTCCTCTCTCTCCCCCTATTCCCTCTTCCCCTCTCAACAAGTAGGCCTCAGCAAAGGCTCTTGAAGAAGACCTGTTGTCAAGGCCTCAGATAAAGAGGCCTAGGAGTAAAGGCACCTGGGCTAAGAATGCAAATATGTAAAGAGCATGACTGGCAAGGGGGCCTGAGACCTTGAGTGCAACTCCCTTCAGAGACAGCAGTGCATTGGCTGTGCACCACGTCTCCAGTGAGGAGGGCAGCCTTCCCCCACGAGGCTTGCCAGGGAAGCCTTTATAACTGCCTAGGTTTGGGCCTGAAAATTTAACACAAAGGTTTTTAACCAGGGACCAGACTTTTTTTTTACATGGAACATAATGAGCTATGTTCTATTCACTATTCCAAGTGCCACCTATGTATATTAGAATTTTTAAACTGATAAAATATTTATGAGGTAGATATTATATGGTTATATGAGGTAGATATTATAATATATATAAGGTAGATATATTATATCAACTATATGGTTGGTCAAGCCATACTTATCACATGGTTATCTGATAAATACAATATCTTTCTTCCCACCCACTACAAACATTCCTAATGAATCCTGCTGCAACCTAATGCAGTTTGCAGGATAAATAGACTTAATGTTTCCTTTTTTCTTGATGAGGAAAGTTGTTCTGATACCTGATATTTAGAGAATTGTCTGACATTCGTGTTCTTTACTGTGGCCTTTTTCAAAATCTCCACATGCTTCAGGCTAAAAGAACCTGCGACTTTGAGATGCCCTTTTACCCAATGGGCGTTATTAGCTGTACTCCAAGAGTATTTACGCTCTTCTATCACCTTTAGCTCCCTTTTCTTTTTTCAATTCTAATTCCATCTGTGGAATTATTTCCAACTGAATGTAATTGCATTATTAAGCAAATATATTGAAATGCCCTTCAAAATACGTTGGGGCTATAGTAATACTTCCTATACTGAGAATTATGATTGGGAGGAATTTTAGTATGTACATAAAATGCATAGAGAATATAGATATATTGACTATATAAATATACATAGAAGGTTTGATTGTGTAGTCCTTCATGGGACCTGGGAGAATTTTTATTCCAGAATTCCTATAATGACTTGTGGGTCACTCATATGGGGCCAAATTAAAAAAGTGGCTGTGCATATAAAAGGTAAACACAGTATTGGGCCTTTAAAGAAATTAAGGAAGTGGAAGAAAAATATCCAGGGCCTTTGAGCTATATTTCTACATCTATGAAGAACTGAGGGAAATAAATTGTAAGAGGGTAATAAGGCATGCACTATGACCATATAAACTTACAATCATGTAGCAAACTGAGAAAAATCTATTGGTTATTCCAAACACGCTTATTAAAAATCACCCCAAATGGTTATTATTGCTGTTTTTGTCTTTTGTTTCATCTCAACTATTCAAATTACATTGCTTCCTGGATTGTGATAAGACCAAGGAGACAGGATTCAAGAACTTTGAACCATGAAATCAGAATGATAATGAGCATTTAGATAGAGAGCCAAATATGGGGTAGCTGGGAGTCTCAATATGCACGTTCTCTGAAATACAGAAAATGCATGTTTAAAAATCACTTTGGAATTACAGAGGGAGGACATTGAGGAAAGTATCTACAATGAGAGATGATAAAAGGCAGTTAACTACATTAATAATTTAGGGTGTCTAAAAGCATTATTTATAGCATTCTAACAATCTGTCTTTATTGTTTTATTTTAGTGTAAAATTAGTGATAAGGGTTTTTATGGATTTTCTGGTTATCATAGTTCTCAAATTCTATTTTCTCTATAAGATCTTAAATATCTCCACTGTCAGTTTTCTATGTTAGTAATTTTTCAAGATCCTAGCTCCCATATTTGAGAAAGGCCTATTATTGATCCACGAGTTGCCTTTGAAATATGCCTTTATACTTGTGCTTGAATCACTTTGTAATAATTACATTCATTGAGTTACTGCTATGAATTACGTACTTTACATACATTTTTTTATTTAACCTTTAAGACATTTCTGTAATAAATGTTATTATCTACATTTAACAAATGAGAAAATTGAGGGTCAGAGGAGTTAAGGTACTTGCTCACATTTTGCACAAAACTTACGTGACAGGATTCATACTCAAGCCAAAATGACTCTAAAACTCACTTATACACCGTGGTACAGCTCCCTTCCCTAAGCTACAATTCAGAATAGATAGGTAAACAATATAAGGGAGGTAAAAATGCATATCATGGACTCAAGTCATATGGTTTATTTGGAAAATCTCTACCTTATGAACAACTTTCAGTGGTGAATCCCAAGAATTTATTGCCTTTAGTGTGCTTCTGTGTTTTCTTTTTTGGCATGGGTATTTTAACGTTGCAACCAGTGGTTGCAGATAAAAATGACAAATCTTGAGGGAAATGATCTAATAACTTTAAGGCAAACAACAAACTGAGGGCTGTTTTTCAACTTGTTGAAAATGTGAAATGGAAAATATGAGGTCCTGAGATGGGTAAGACTTTATTTATAGCTGCATACCTTCAGGTACTTTAACCCACAATATGAACTGGGTCAGAGATAGGGAACTCAGAACATGAGCATTATTTTCCTCTGAATTATTTAGCAGTACCTTATAGATGCATGGTCCATATCTGTATCCTTTTCTCAGTCCCAACGAAGAATGCACTTTCCATGGGTGTCTTCCAATTCAGCTTCCTGGGCCATATTTCAGACCCATTCCAATGTCTTGTAAAACTATATCTTTTTCTCTCTTAATTTCTAGGTTATTCTAAAATGCTACCAGATTTAGATACCTTCACTTGTCCAGAGAAAAGAATACTAGGAAATAGAAAAAAAGAAGCCTTGTTCACTTTGATATGTTAATTATGAGACATTACATTGGATCAAGACACTACCTTTATCATTTATTTAATAAAGGATTATGTGTGTCTAAAAATATGGCAGTTTTTGAATTTTTAGTTTTCAACTATTTAGCATTTTTAAATATTGAGCGTTTATAATAGGTTTTAATATCTAGCAAAAATAGTCTCTGTACTGCCTTACTTTTTCAATGTTTTTCTGGCTAGTTTGCCTTTGTTTTTTAACAAACACATATAAAAGCAAAAACAGAACGAACCTTTTGTTAGTTTTATTGGTGGCACCTTAAATCTTGTTGTTACCTTAGATTGAAAGGATGCCTTTATTATTCTAATCTTTATTTTTTCTCACAAGAACATGGTATATCTTTCATTGTGTTCAAGTCTTCTTTTGTGTCCTTCAGTACCATTTTCAAATTTTCTTCACATAGATATTGTGCATTTCTTGTTAAATTTGTCCCTAAGTATCTTTTCTTTCCTTTTATAGATAGTCATTGCTTTCGTTGTATGTTGTGATTGTGTTTTATGTGTGTATGTACTTTAATATATGTAGTTGCTATTATTTTATATATATTTTATTATGTATATTTATATATATGTTATATATATATATATAGAGAGAGAGTTTCAATCTTATGAATCTATTAATTTGGTAACCAAAGGTGTTATTGCAATTCTTATCTTTTGTAATATTTTTTAATTGATATGGGGCTTTCCAGTTTAAAACCTTATCCTCTATTTCCTTCCTGCTTGTCAATTTTTATGTCACTAATTTATATCTCTTTCCTAATTGTATAGGCTGATACATTCAGGATATATAAAAATAATAGTGCTGATAATAAACATTTGACCTATTTCTGATTTCAGCGTGAATGCCTATAGTGCGTTCTCGTTACACATGATACTGTTTACTAATATGTTAGAATTTTTGCAATAACATTCCTAAATTAGAGTGGCTTGCATTTTTATAATACAATCTTTTTAAGATTTAGGGTCAATGTTAAATGTATCGTAAAAATAATTGAGAAGTTTTCCTTTGTTATGTATGCTGTGAAATATTTTAATAGTTTGTCAGTACTGGAATTTTCTGCTATTTAAAGGATATAGCTTGTGCACGTCAAGGCAAATCCTTCACTTTCAGGAATTATATTTTGTTGCTATTTTCTGAGGTAAGATGCTACTGGGGTCTTTCACTTCTCTTCCTAGTTCTCTTCTCATTTACTTTTGTGTAACTTCTGCCTGATCTCATGTTTGGTTGCCCTTATATGAATTTTTAGAATCTAAAATTTGATTTGTCTCTAGGATTTTTCTGAAAATGATGTTCAGGTTTTTTTGTTTGCTTGCTTGTTTGTTTTACCTCATTGTTACTTTTCTCTGATTTCTAGAACTTACTTACCGTGACTTACTTTGCCATGTTCATGTGGGATTTCCCTTGACTTCATATTTGTTAAGTCTCCTAAAACTATAAATCATTCTTAATTACATCTTGAAAGACATAGAGTTTGGGCCTAGAAGTGAAAGTTTACTAAAGTAAATGCTAACTACCTTTGTTCATAAATGACTTTTTGATAAGCAATGGAATTCTATAGTGGACATTGTAGTCATCTCTCCAATATTCATTGCAGCCTTCACCCACTGTGTATCATCATGAGGTTCCCATGGGACTGGTCCCACAGTTTATTTTAGCTACAGATCAAACTTGTCTAAACTAGTGAAGGTATGGCATTATACTGGACATGATGATTTTTCTTTTCAAAAAAAGTATGTGACCCAAGTAGTAATAATCACATTTTATTTGTGGTTAGGAATCCAGTGTTGGGGAAGAAAAGACTTTCCATCTCTCTGGAGTTGTACTAGGAAGTTTTCAGCCATCTTACAGCCACAAAGAAAAGTCAGGTCTAAGGTGAAGCTGAGAAATTGGACAATGGAAGTATGGGGGAAAAATTAGTCTTTGGTGCCATCATTGAACTATGGGAACAAAATAAACCCAAAATTCCCTTTTTTTTTGAGTTAAAAAAAAAATATTTGCTAATAATTCTTATTTAAATCAGGGTTTTTTTTGGGGGGGGGGTGTTTACAAAGTTAACAGTCCAAAATACCTCACTTCTGACACCAATTTCAAGTTTGGAAATCCCAATATCTCCCTTACCTCTAACACTAATTATATATCTGGGGGTCTCTAAGACCAATTTTAGGTTTAATAATTTACTAGAGGACTCACAAAACTCACTAAAAGCTGTTATACTCACAGTTATAGCCAAGGGAATAAAGGCATGGAGCAGAGTCCAGAACATTTCCAAGTGTGGGCTTCCTGCTGTACTCTCCCACTGGAATCATGGAGAATGCTACTTTCCCCAGCAGTGATGTGGGAGAAAACACATCGAGTGCCACCAACCAGGAAAACTCACCCAACCCTTGGTATCCAGAGAGTTTATTGAGGCTCTATCATGTAGACATGGTTGATAGCCCATGTTGTTGACACCCATCTCCAGCCCCTCCAGAGGTTAAGCTGATAGAGTAAACTAAAAACCACCACCCTAAATCACATTTGGTAGGACCCAAGGTTCCCAGACAGACAGAGACACTCCTATTGGGCATGACCTTCCAAGGATTTAGATATTACCTACCAGGAGCCAAGGGCAAAGGCCAGACTTCTCTTTAGGCAAAGGTAAATTCCTTTCTGCATGGTGGCCAGAGGTGGGGTTCTGTGTTTGGAACATAAGTCATACTTGATACATGCCCTTAGTGTACTATATATTTGGAAAGAGACTGATAAGATACCTTGCCACATTTAACTTTTATTGTAGGTAGTTCCATTTGGAATGGAACTATTAAGATCTGAAATAAAAGAGAAACATTTTTAGCAAAGTGGAAGAAAAAAAATTTTTTTTCACAAAAGACTTGAAGTCTTTCCTTTTCAAAACATAAGATTTAAATTTACCTAATTTGTCAACACATTATATTTTATCTTCACTGGTTATTTCAGTAGCTATTCATATTTTAAAAGAAAGAAAAAGATAATTTAAAGATGACTTGATATTGCCTTGTAGGATTCAATATAGAGGCTGACAGATAAATTCTTGATATCGAAAGATAGGCAAAGTTTAAAGGGGTGGGAAGTAGAGCCAGTCCTGGAAGAAACATCCACTTTTTCAGAAAGAAGTATCTAAATCATTGTCCTACTTGTATTTCATTAGACTGTACTACTAAAGTAAAATAAAACAGAAAACAATGACCCTGACCCCCCAAAACAAAGCTGCCCCTTAAGAGTTTTGTGTTTATAAAAATAGGATACAGGTAATCTGTTATAGTTTAGATTAGGAATACCTTTTGAAATCAAGTTAACAAACTCATAGGTCCTTGGGAAGCACAGTCACTGAATCATTTTTATTGCCTGCTTCAAGATTTTCCATATTTAATACAAAATTAATAAATGAACACAAAAAGGAAACCCTATGCATGCGTGTATGCTCTACCTATTCCCAGAAATAATAAAAGACAGATTATATATAATATATATATATATATATAAAATGCCAAAAGATGAAATTAAAATTAGGAGAAAATGGACATGGAAAGTTAAACAATGGGAAACTACTAGGAATGTTAAATCAGAGCCAGATGTTAGATTAATATACAAAATGCGTTCTGAGATTTTCCATCACTTAGAATTGTTTAGTCAGTTGACTAGGAGAAAAGAGAAATATGAATGGTTATTGGCAATTAACCCTGGGAATTTAATTGTTTTTAATGTTTTTCCTTTTTATGATGAACTTCAAAATGCTGAATTATTTAAAGTTTATTGATTTAGACACATATTTCCAATAAAATTGTAACTATATAAAGGTAAATAAAACTTTAAATTAAAATGTAGACAGTATGATACACAAAACATGCTTATAACTATTGAGTAAAGAAACTGAGGTAAATATAAAAATTAAGGTTGTGGGGAAACTGTGTAATGCTTTTTCTTTTTACTTCTCTGAATTCTCCAAATGTACTTTAGTGTGCATATCTTTGTAATAAAAAAGTAAAGTAACTTGTAAAACTAAGCTTATTGTCCAACTAAAATATATGTTAGATATATAGAAATCTGTGATGATTTTGTGAATAAGATATATGCTGAATTACATATAATACCTGTTTGTATTCTTAAAGCAACAAATTGATATGTTTTATTACTCCACTAAAAAAGAATTTTACATATATTATCATTTTTTCTCTGTATCTTTTTATAAAATTGAATCTTCTGCCTATGACATAAACTTTTCTAGAAATTTCAGCTATTTTAGGAAGCTATAATAATATAAATTATTTAATATCTGTGTTGTAACAACCAGTATTTTAATCAGCTTATTCTGCTTTTAGGGGAAATATCTGAAGCATAATAACAAGTAAAGGCCATACAAAAACATTACTGTGGAGAAATATGTTTTATACAACGATTTGTAGGAATTAAAAAAAATTGTAAGAAATATGTGTCTAGAAGTTTTCATAGTTAGTCAAAAAAAAATTCAAATGAATAAATTCACATAAATCTGCTATGAATAAATAATAAAGCTCTTTAGCTTTAGTTCATACCTGTAAATTTTCTCTTGTTCCAATAGACATAGCAAATATAACCCAATGTAAAGTTACAACTTAATCCACTTGCACAGTGTATTTAATTCTTTATTTTAAAAAAAATCAGTTTTTTTAACAGAGAGGTTATTTTACGTCTAGCAATAAAAGTAGGTTTAAGTCAAAAAATGAATCCTAAATAAATCATAAAATTAAAACCAGTGTATATACAAGACATGTCCTTGAGAGCAGTAGTGAATCCTTGGTGTGAATATATTGTCTGAACTATGGTAGAAGAATACAGTATACAGGTTGTAGTGTTTTGTTATTGTTGTTCTCTTGGAAAAATGAATTTTAGTGCATTTTAGGGTGTTCATAGTCAATTAACTCTTCAGGATCTCCAATACTATGCACTTTGTCTCGATGTGTCTATTTTGTATGCTATAGTGGTTTTCTGGAGATAAGGATGGAATTAACAACACTGGAGAGGGAGGGGTAAGAACTTTTAAGACAGTTCTGTGAAATGTCCATATTAAAAACAAAAGAGTGGTATCCTGACTTTCGGGATTTTTGTTTATATCTTTTATCTTTGAGTCCTTTGTCCTTTGTCAGTAATTAATAAAAAAAATTAGTCCTCTTCAATCTTCCATTTCACCTATGAGATTTTTAAGGGTATAGAAACAGAAATTCAGGTAAATACATTATTTAATCCAATGACAGGTCTTTCCAAGTAGTGTGGCAGTGAAGCTTTTGGAGACTATCAACAATGTAATTGGTAAGCATAAAATTAGATTCAGAACTCTGTAGTTAATGAGCATTTTCGACTTCACTGTTGTTAGACTTTCAGGAGCTCACCATGTTTACATTGCCTAATTTGACATGCTTGTGGTAAGATCCATACAAGATGCCTGAAAAAAATCCAGTCTCTGGGATAATTGGGCATTTTTGAATAATACACACTTGCAGTTTTATCTAGAGTGATTTTTTCAGTTATACATAAACCATGGTTTCCAACGAGATCCCTTCAGATTTTGAATAGGCACTTTTCTTTTTTCCTACTCCTTCCATCAAAATGCTCTCAAATTGTAGACTCCAAGTTGCAATTTTGTTGTTGAAGTTTACTTTCCAGCATGTGTTGTTGTGATTTTCACAGTGATGTTTAAAAGAATACTTGTTGAAAAAATACACTGCATTCTTAGTATAGTAACATATGCCTAGCTTTTGGAGGCACAGTTATTACCCTCTTTAATCTGTGTTTGTACAATTAGTACTGTTTGTTCTTTCAGTGTCAGAGCTACTCTAATGAGCAGATACCATCTTTTTAGCAACAGTACTGAAAAAAATGGGTAAAATAATTTTAAAAAATGATTCCTTAGAATAGCATAATACTTCCAAAAATAGATTTAAATGTGCAGGAGATATTTTTAGAGTATCCTTTGAGTAATAAAAACTATATATGTCTCAAATTTATAATCATTAAACATATTAATATTTAGTGTTCCATACTCCATAGATGCTGATACATTTTATTGGTCATAATTAATCCAGTGGTCCCTATTGAAATTAAAACGATAGTATAATGTTCTACTTAAAAAATATAAAATAATAGGGCTAATAACTGGCTATCCCACTAGGTATGCAAAAGTAAAAAATAAATGACACTAACTCTTGTTATTACCTGATCTTGATCTTTGTAGGTCTGCCTCTGAAGAGCATGTAGGAACAGTTTCTAGTTTAGCAATTGATTTTTATAGCAAGAGTGACAAATAATTTTTCAGAATAATCCCCAAATTCTCAGAAACCTAGTCTGATCCACAGTGTTCCTAGAGAACATATATTAACATTTATTTAATAGGTCTTATTGAGCACCTAGCACATACAAAGCGCATTGCAAGACATTATGCCGAGGTGTGTATCCTTGCAGGGAGCTGAGGCATACACACAAAACTATAATACAGTGAGAAATAAATCAGTATTATGAAAAACATATAAATAAATGAGACTTCAAGGGAGGAAATCTTCCCTCCACCCCAGGTTGGAGGATCATTTGGAAGTGCCATTTAGCTAGGGCTTGAGAGAAAAGATTTAGGGAACAATTGAAGTAATTGGCACTCCAGATAGAGGAAAGAGAGTGAACAAATGCACAGAGATCTGAATACGCAGGATGGGTTTATGGGCCACAAAAGTGGATTGTTTCCCTACACTGTAAGGGACATAAAGGGGAAAAATAGGGGGTAATATTGAAAAGGTAAAATAGGGGGTAATATTGAAAAGGTATGTTGGCTAGGGCCAGATGATGGACTTGAGATATTCTTTTAAGGAGGTGGACTACTGGTCTCTCACTGATGGATTCTATCCTGCCCAGGAGTATTTTGGATGCATCAATCAATTTTTTTTAAACTTTATTTTATTTATTTATGGCTGCGTTGGGTCTTCGTTGCTGTGCACAGGCTTTCTCCAGTTGTGTTGAGTGGGGGCTACTCTTTGTTGTGGTGCATGGGCTTCTCATTGCTGTGGCTTCTCTTGTTGTGGAGCACAGGCTTCAGTAGTTGTGGCACACAGGCTCAGGAATTGTGGCTCACGGGCTTAGTTGCTCTGCAGCATGTGGAATCTTCCTGGACCAGGGCTTGAACCCATGTCCCCTGCATTGGCAGGCAGATTCTTAACCATTGCACCACCAGGGAAGCCCCGTGTCAATCAATCTTAAGTGAGCACCAGCCAGAAAAGTTGCAGAATTTAGATCTTATGGGGAGGCTCAAACTAGGTCTCTGTAGCTTATAGCCCTCCCTGCCCTCTTGAGCTTGTACAGCTGGACCATAAGAGCAGTAGAATGCTCATAGAAATGATTCCTCTCACACCTTAGAGGAGGATATAGAGGATCCGATTTTCACACAATGCGCGTTTTATGCATAGGACTTACTAGCCACTTTCTGCTGAACAACTGGTTACAATGTGCCGGTGTTAAAATTGTACAACAAACTGCCTGTGAAGAAGTATTTTTATTTTTGTTTTTCAGTTGTAGAAATTGACATTGAGTTGTAGGCTAACTCTGGAATTAAAAGTAAAATTTGACTCCAAAACTAAACTGCCCACCATTTTAATCTCATAATCCTGTAAATCGTTAATTGTCCCAAGGCTAAATTCTCAACTGAATTTGAAAAAGAACAGCAAATCTCACTGATGAATAAGACAAGGCAGAGAGAAAGGCATGTATATATAAAAATCCCAGAAAAATTCTACGAAAATAGAATGCAAGAACATTGATTCTGATGACTGGGTGCCTGAAAAGAGGAATACAATTTTACATCCTTTAAGAGTTAAATCGAGACAGCTATTCTGATAATATATATTAAAAGTAGACAACTTCATTAAAACTTAAAATGCATGGATTTTTGAAATATTTTGTGGCATGTTCCATTAGTGGCAGTTATTTAAGATATAGATGTAACCTTTAATCCACATGAATATGTGAACCTCTAGCTTCATAATATTCATGAGAATAGAGAATTTGGTCAAATACTATTTGACCTCAAAAATCATAAAACACTAGATTTTTGTTAATTCAAATATTACTTGAAATACATATGTACTGATTTGAGTTTTCTTCCTTTTTTTCTTGATCAGTCTGGCTAATGGTTTATCAATTTTATTTATCTTCTCAAAGAACCAGCTTTTAGTTTTATTGATCTTAGCTATTGTTTCCTTCATTTCTTTTTCATTTATTTATGAACTGACCTTTATGATTTCTTTCCTTCTACTAACTTTGGTGTTTTTTTGTTCATCTTTCTCTAATTGCTTTAGGTATAAGATTAGGTTGTTTATTTGAGATGTTTCTCATTTCTTAAGGTAGGATTATATTGCTATAATCTTCCCTCGTAGAACTGCTTTTGCTGCATCCCATGGGTTTTGGGTCATCGTGTTTTCCTTGTCATTTGTTTCTAGGTATTTTTGGATTTCCTATTTGATTTCTTCAGTAATCTCTTGGTAATTTAGTAGTGTATTGTTTAGCCTCCATGTGGTTGTATTTTTTACAGATGTTTTCCTGTAATTGATATCTAGTCTTATAGCGTTGTGGTCAGAAAACATACTTGATATGATTTCAATTTTCTTAAATTTACGAATGCTTGATTTGTGACCCAAGATATGATCTATGCTGGAGAATGTTCCATGAGCACTTGAGAAGAAAGTGTATTGTGTTGTTTTTGGATGGAATGTTCTATAAATATCAATTAAGTCCATCGTGTTTAAGGTATCATTTAAAGCTTGTGTTTCCTTATTTATTTTCATTTTGGATGATCTGTCCATTGGTGAAAGTAGGGTGTTAAAGTCCCATAATATGATTGTGTTACTGTCAATTTCCCTTTTTATGGCTGTTAGCATTAGCCTTCTGTACTGAGGTGCTCCTATGTTGGCTGCATAAATATTTACAATTGTTATATCTTCTTGGATTGATCTCTTGATCATTCTGTAGTGTCTTTCTTTGTCTTTTGTAATATTCTTTATTTTAAAGTCTGTTTGGTCTGATATGAGAATTGCTACTCCAGCTTTCTTTTGATTTCCATTTGCATGGAATATCTTTTTCCATCCCCTCATCTTTAAGTCTGTATGTGTCCCTAGGTCTGAAGTGGGTCTCTTGTAGACAGCATATATATGAGTCTGGTTTTTGTATCCATTCAGCCAGTCTGTGTCTTTTGGTGGGAGCATTTAATCCATTTACATTTAAGGTAATTATCGATATGTATGTTCCTATTCCAATTTTCTTAATTGTTTTGGGTTTGTTATTGTAGGTCTTTTTCTTCTCTTGTGTTTTCTGCCTAGAGAAGTTCCTATAGCATTTGCTGTAAAGCTGATTTGGTGGTGCTGATTTCTCTTAAATTTTGCTTGTCTGTAAAGGTTTTAATTTCTCTGTTGAATGTGAATGAGGTCCTTGCTGGGTAGAATAATCTTGGTTGCATGTTTTTCCCTTTCATCACTTTACATATATCCTACCAGTCCCTTCTGGCTTCCAGAGTTTCTGCTGAAAGATCAGGTGTTAAACTTATGGGGATTCCCTTGTATGTTGTTTTTCCCTTGATGCTTTTAATATTTTTTCTTTGTATTTAATTTTTGATAGTTTGATTAATATGTGTCTTGGCGTATTTCTCCTTGGATGTATCCTATATGGGACTCTGCCCTTCCTGGACTTTACTGACTCTTTTCTTTCCCATATTAGGGAAGTTTTTGACTATAATTGCTTCAAATATTTTCTCAGTCCCTTTCTTTTCCTCTTCTTCTTCTGGAACCCCTTTAATTCAAATGTTGGTGCATTTAATGTTGTCCCAGAGGTCTCTGAGACTGTCCTCAATTCTTCTCATTCTTTTTTCTTTAGTAGTTATTTCCACTATTTTATCTTCCAGGTCACTTATCTGATCTTCTGCCTCAGTTATTCTGCTATTGATTCCTTGTAGATAATTTTTAATTTCATTTATTGTGTTGTTCGTCATTATTTGTTTGCTCTTTAGTTCTTCTAGGTCCTTGTTAGAAGTTTCTTGTATTTTCTCCATTCTACTTCCAAGATTTTGGATCATCTTTACTATCATTACCCTGAATTCTTTTTCGGGTAGACTGCCTATTTCCTCTTCATTTGTTTGGTCAGGTGGGTTTTTACCTTGCTGGTTCATCTGCTGTGTGTTTCTCTGTCTTCTCATTTTGCTTCACTTACTGTGTTTGGGGTCTTCATTTTGCAGGCTGCAGGTTCATAGTTCCCACTGGTGTCTTCCCCCAGTGGGTAAGGTTGGTTCAGTGGGTTGTATAGGCTTCCTGGTGGAGGAGACTAGTGCCTGTCTTCCAGTGGATGAGGTTGGATCTTGTCTTTCTGGTGGGCAGGAATGCATCTGGTGGTGTGTTTTGGGGTGCCTGTTAACTTATTATGATTTTTAGCAGCCTCTCTGCTAATGGGTGGTGTTGTGTTCCTGTCTTGCTAGTTGTTCAGCATAGGGTGTCCAGCACTGTAGCTTGCTGGTCGTTGAGTAGAGCTCAGTCTTAGCATTGAAACGGAGATCTCTGGGAGAGTTTTCAAATCATTAGAATTAGAAATGAAAAAGGAGAAGTGAAAACTGACACAGCAGAAATACAAAGGATCATGAGCAATTACTACAAGTAACTATATGCCAGTACAATGGACAACCTGGAAGAATTGGACAAATTCTTAGAAAAGCACAACCTTCCAAGACTGAACCAGGAAGAAATAGAATATACAAACAGACCAGGCACAAGCACTGAAATTGAAACAGTGATTAAAGATCTTCCAACAAACAAAAGCCCAAGACCAAATAGCTTCACAGACGAATTCTATCATACATTTAGAGAAGAGCTAACACCTATCCTTCTCAAACTCTTCCAGAATATAGCAGAGGGAGGAACACTCCCAAACTGATTCTACGAGGCCATCATCACCCTGATACCAAAACCAGACAAAGCTGTCACGAAGAAAGAAAACTACAGGCCAATATCACTGATGAACATAAATGAAAAAGTCCTCAAGAAAATACCTGCAAACAGAATCCAACAGCACATTAAAAGCATCATACACCATGATCAAGTGGGGTTTTCCCAGTAATGCAAGGATTCTTCAGTATATGCAAATCAATCACTGTGATACACCATATTAACAAATTGAAGGATAAAAACCTTATGATCATCTCAATAAATGCAGAAACTTCTCAAACTCTTCCAGAATATAGCAGAGGGAGGAACACTCCCAAACTGATTCTACGAGGCCATCATCACCCTGATACCAAAACCAGACAAAGCTGTCACGAAGAAAGAAAACTACAGGCCAATATCACTGATGAACATAAATGAAAAAGTCCTCAAGAAAATACCTGCAAACAGAATCCAACAGCACATTAAAAGCATCATACACCATGATCAAGTGGGGTTTTCCCAGTAATGCAAGGATTCTTCAGTATATGCAAATCAATCACTGTGATACACCATATTAACAAATTGAAGGATAAAAACCTTATGATCATCTCAATAAATGCAGAAAAGTCTTTCAACAAAATTTAACACCATTTATGATAAAAACCCTCCAGAAAGTGGGCATAGAGGGAACTTACCTCAACATAATAAAGGCCATATACGACAAACCCAGAGTCAACATCGTTCTCAATGTTGAAACACTGAAACCATTTCCTCTAAGGTCAGGAGAAAGACAAGTATGTCCACTCTCACCACTGTTACTCAACATAGTTTTGGAAGTTTTAGCCACAACAATCAGAGAAGAAAAAGAAATAAAAAAATCCAAATCAGAAAAGAAGAAGTAAAGCTGTCATTGTTTGCAGATGAGATGATACTATACATAGAGAATCCTACAGACACTACCAGAAAACTACTAGAGCTAAGCAACGAATTTGGTAAAGTTGCAGGATAAAAAGTTAATGCATAGAAATCTCTTGCATTCCTATACACTAATGATGAAAAATCTGAAAGAGAAATTAAGGAAACACTCCCATTTACCACTGCAACAAAAAAGAATAGAATACCTAGGAATAAACCTACCTAAGGAGACATAAGACCTGTATGCAGAACACTATAAGACACTGATGAAAGAAATTAAAGATGATACAAACAGGGCTTCCCTGGTGGCGCAGTGGTTGAGAGTCTGCCTGCCGATGCAGGGCACACGGGTTCATGCCCCGGTCCAGGAAGATCCCACATGCCGCGGAGGCGCTGGACCCGTGAGCCATGGCTGTGGAGCCTGCGCGTCTAAATTCCAGACACTATAAAACTCTTAGAGGAAAACATAGGCAGAACACTCTATGACATAAATCACAATCAGCAATATCCTTTTTAGCCCACCTCCTAGAGAAATGGAAATAAAAACAAAAATAAACCGAAGGTACTTAATGAAACTTAAAAGCTTTTGCACAGCAAAGGAAACCATAAACAAGATGAAAAGAGAACCCTCAGAATGGAAGAAAATATTTGCAAATGAAGCATCTGACAAAGGATTAATCTCCAAAATTTATAAGCAGCTCGATATCAAAAAAACCAGCAACCCAATCCAAAAAAGGGTAGAAAACCTAAATAGACATTTCTTCAAAGAAGACATACAGATTGCCAACAAACACATGAAAGAATGCTCAGCATCAGAAAATTGCAAATCAAAACTACAATGAAGTATCACCTCACACCAGTCAGAATGGCCATCATCAAAATATCTACAAGCAATAAATGCTGGAGAGGTTGTGGAGAAAGGGGAACCTTATTGCACTGTTGGTGGGAATGTAAATTGATACAGCCACTATGGAGAACTGTGTTGAGGGTCCTTAGAAAACTAAAAATAGAACTACCATATGATCCAGCTATTCCGCTACTGGGCATATACCCTGAGAAAACCATAGTTCCAAAAGACACATACACCCCAATGTTCATTGCAGCACTCTTTACAATAGCCAGGACATGGAAGCAACCTAAGTGTCCATCAACAGATGAATGGATAAAGAAGATGTGGCACATTTATACAATGGAATATTACTCAGCCATAAAAAAAACCCAAAATTGATTTATTTGTAGTGAGGTGGTTGGACCTAGAGTATGCCGTACAGAGTAAAGTAAGTCAGAAAGAGAAAAACAAATACCGTATGCTGACACATATATATGGAATCTTAAAAAAAAGAAAGGAAAAATGGTTCTGAAGAACCTATGGGCAGGACAGGAATAAAGACGCAGACATAGAGAATGGACTTGTGGACACGGGGAGGGGGAAGGGTAAGCTGGTTCGAAGTGAGCGAGTGGCATGGACTTACATATACTATCAAATGTAAAATAGACAGCTAGTGGGAAGCAGCCGCATAGCACAGCGAGATCAGCTCAGTGCTTTGTGACCACCTAGAGGGGTGGGGTAGGTAGGGTGGGAGGGAGACGCAAGAGGGAGGAGATATGGGGATATATGTATATGTATAGCTGATTCACTTTGTAACAAAGCAGAAACTAACACACCATTGTAAATCAATTATAGTCCAATAAAGATGTTAAAAATATAAAATCTTTGAATCCTTTTTTTTTAACCACACACACAAAATATATATGTACAATCTTGCAGTGAGAGAAATCAAAATGCCAAAAAGAGTACTAATCACACAAAAGTGAAAGCAATCCAGAAATATATAACAACACATGAAGCTCAAACTTTGACTTGTTAGACTCTAAAGTTTCTGGTTTCTAGAACCCAAAATTGTTCTGTAGAAAACCATTCCATAAAATCTCTCCCAAAGTATAAATATTCTTCACATTTTCAAATTTTGTTTATAATATATTGTTCAATTACATGATTAATAAGCAGGGTCATTTTAAGGAAGAAACATTGTGACAAAATGTCCAGGCTCCAGCTGTGCAACTTTTTGCTAGAAAAATCTGATTTGAATCCAGGAGTTACACATTCAAGAAATTAGAGGATCCACAAAATCAATACTGATGACAATAAATGTTAATATAAAGCCATATATATATGGCTTTCTGTATATGTGTTTATATATACATGTTCTGAACTGACTCTTTGTGTTTTTTTCCTACTACCCTATAGATAACAGGCCAAAAGGGAGTAAAAGTAAAGAAGTTATTTTCTCAAGTAGTTCTCTGCCTTGGGTGTGCTAAAATGCATGAAGCATCCTCACCACCTTTTATCTTGACCTTTCTCCAGGAGTAATGTAGGACATTAGGTCTATATTCAAGAGTATGTCTGGAATCTCCCATTGAGATCCCATAAGGTGCTCCTGTCTCACTAGGGTTCTATCCTCCATAACTACTTGAGTAGCTACAAATTCACTTCTAATATAATTATTTGCCAGGAAATTAAAACTCCTAAAATTTGTTCTACCACAAATCAATTCTATTTAACAAGTATTTATTAAACAACTCTTCTTTGCCTTTTCTGGAACAAGACAAATTTAGAGCAGGGTTATGATAGAACACACACACACAACACACACACATGTACATCAGTGTATTCATTGAGTGCCATGGAGTGACAATTAGAAAGATATTTTTATATCCTACAGTGCATATCATAGGATTTTTTCCCAGCATAGTCATTATTGTAATAGAGCCTTTTAAATAATTGATAAATGCCAAATCCTTTAACACTTAGCTTCAAGACATTTTAAACAATGTTGTAATGTCAGAGGGCAGAAGATTCAAAGACTTGGCAGAATGTCTAATGGCATTTTCTATAGTCTGGTTAGAACACCAGAGATAGTAAACTCTTATGATTTCCAAGTTGCATTTTGGGATTTTGCTTTTAAAGATAAAACCAGTTATTTAAATTTTCCAGATACACAAAGATTTATTTCCCTTATATTTACAGTCAACTATGTACACCAGCACTCTTTTGAGAGCATAAGTGATAGTGTCTGTGAAGGCCTTGTTTCATTTATAAATATTATGGATATTGGATTATGTTTATTCAAACACATGTTAGTTGTATGTAAAAAATAAGACTGGCTTTTAAAAATTGCTAACTCAGAATGGCCATCATCAAAAAATCTACAAACAGGGCTTCCCTGGTGGCGCAGTGGTTGAGAGTCCGCCTGCCGATGCAGGGGACACAGGTTCGTGCAAAAATGTGGCACATATATACAATGGAATATTACTCAGCCATAAAAAGAAACGAAATTGAGTTATTTGTAGTGAGGTGGATAGACCTAGAGCCTGTCATACAGAGTGAAATAAGTCAGAAAGAGAAAAATAAATACCGTATGCTAACACATATATATGAAATCTAAAAAAAAAAAAATGGTTCTGAAGAACCTAGGGGCAGGACCGGAATAAAGATGCAGACATAGAGAATGGACTTGAGGACACGGGCAAGGGGAAGGGTAAGCTGGGACAAAGTGAGAGAGTGGCATGGACATATATACACTACCAAATGTAAAATAGATAGCTAGTGGGAAGCAGCCGCATAGCACAGGGAGATCAGCTCGGTGCTTTGTGACCACCTAGAGGTGTGGGATAGGGAGGGTGGGAGGGAGATGCCAGAGGGAGGAGATATGGGGATATATGTATATGCAAAGCTGATTCACTTTGTTATAAAGTAGTAACTAACACACCATTTAAAAGCAATTATACTTTAACAAAGGTGTTAAAAATAAACAAATAAAAAAATAAAAATTGCTAACTGATAAATTTTCCTCAGCTTCGGTTGAGGTAGTTGACTAGAATAAATTTGAGAGGGATCAATATAGTCATTGGGCTAACAGAATATGATTTCAGAGAAAGCATAGGAAACTTCCATGAATGAGATTTAAGATCATAAATTCTTATATGTTCAGAGGAAAAGGCTACTGCAGAAAATTTAATTAAAAGACAGATTTTCCTTTAGGAAAAGAGTCACCCAAAGCTGTTCTAACAAAGGTAACTAGCTGTTCTGAAACTCATAGAAGAGTCAGATAAGTATTAAAGATCTTGTTGCTCTTTACAATGAATATGAGATTTGCAGTATAAATGACATTTTAAAGTAAAAAACTTTACTACCTAAAATTGCCTACAGGAGGCAATATGAATGTGTTAAAAGAATGTAAGGAATCATAGGTTTTTAAAGCAACCTTAAAAAAACTCATCAATTTTCCTGGCTTCCTGGATGAATACATTATTATGAATGATGTAGAATAGTCTCCAATCTGTGTTTCATCATTCTTTCTAACTCATTCTTGTTTGTATTTTTGTATTTAATTAAGTTTTGGTTGATTAATGTTCTTTTTTAATAAGAAATGCATATTCATCTTGAGAAAGTATGTAAGAGCAGTGGAGTAGTTATTGAGTCTTAAACTGTGGTGTTGGCTATATCAGTTGAACATGCAGTGCTGTTTTGCTTGGTGGCAGTGGAAAGGCAAAAAGGAGCATGAGAGAGGAGCCATCATGAGGGCTTTAGGGTGCTCCAGACTAGGCAGTATTGGTCATGAAAATTACTACTGTGGAAATAAGTCAAGACCACTCAAATGAGAATGAGCAAAGGCTATTTATTCAGAGCTTGCTAGAGCAAGGGAACCACACATCATCACTTGTATTTGGCAGAGGCTCAGAGGCAGACAGAAAAGTAGGAAAAGTTTGTAGTGGGAAAAAGGGAAGGCTTTGCATATGCCCTAATTGGAAGCTGTAAGCATGGAGAAACTGGATGAGGGCTAGCTAGAAGCAGGGCATCCTAAATAGGTTAGCAAAGAATATTTGACTTTTTCTGGTAGGTCCTGTGTTGGAAATGGGGGCAAAAATTAGAGAAGCTGTCATTATTTTATATGTGGCCTGGTCATCATCTGTATATTCAGGCTCTCATTACAGACATATGTCTCTGCTACCTCAAGTGCACATGTAATCAGCAGATGATTTCACATATGTGTTTACCAGAAATACCATGCATTCCATTGAAAAATTGTACTTGTAGACTTAGGAAAAACTGCAATGGCTAATTGATTATGATTCTGCTATATTAAGTATATCAAGCAGAGTGAAACAGCAACAGAAGCCAGCACCAGGGGAACTCTATAAAGAACAATTTTAATATTAAGATCATGACTGTATTTGTAGAGAAAGAAAAAAACAAAAATTATTTCTGAAGCCAAATTTTTCTCATAAATAGTGTCTCCATTTAATTTTGTATTTCCAGAAATGTACTTAACATGCGATTATTACAGTTGAAACAATCTGTACATTTAGCTAATATTAACTAAGTATTAAAATTTTCTATCTTCTTGTTTCAAATTGCATGTTCTTCAATTTTATTATATGCTTCTATTTTTAAAAACTAGATGAATACCACACTAATTTTTCCAAATTTCAATTTCCTGAATTATGCACTTTAACTGACACGAGAGCTAATGTATTCAGCTAAATTTATTAGACCCTCTAAATCTCCAATATTTACTTACAGTTTCCTCTGAGATTCTTTTCTTTGAGAAAATAAATTATGAATATGTCAAGCATGCTAGTTCTAACATTTAACAAGATAATAAATGGTCTTATAAAACAGCACTAAAGAAAAGAAATACAAAGCTAATCTTGTAATTCTGTTCTAGCAGTAGTTTTTAGAGGTCTGGAGTCAAAGTTTTGATGTTCTTTCTCTGCAGGTCACAAAGCATGAAGGACACTGTTATTCAAAAATGACAATCTGCCCATGTATCTTTAAAAGAAACCCTCACTAAAGAATCTAGAAGAAAGGATTAATGTTAGAGTTTCCTTCGAAGTAGCTTAAACGTGTTGATTTCATTTTTGTTGCCAAATTACTCAATCAAAACATCTTTACAGAGGACTTACTATGTTGAAAGTTTACTAGACTTTATGGAAGACAGAAAAAGACCTAAAAACACACTCAACTACCCACAAAAATACAGAATAATAAAGAATGCTTGACTAAAGAGAAACAATAGCACTATATTAAACATGTCAAATAAATGTGGCCTTTACATCTCAGTTATAGTTCATTGTAAGATACATAATAGACTTTGTCTTCTAGCCCGTGCAAGATCCTGAGAGAAGTTATCAAAGTGTTCCTAATTTTAAAACCCCAAACTTGTAAGAACTAAACTTTTCTCAGTGGTCAAAGGATGAATCTAAAAGAAAAGCAGCAGCTCCTTTCTATTTCAAGTACTTAAAGAAGCTCTTCTACTGAAGTACATATTGTAAATTAAATTGTCAGCAAAACTATTTTTGCTGACAAAAATTATATTCTCTGGAAGAATATATTGGTATGGGTAGGAAGAGTAGAAATTTAAATCTGAAAAGGAACACATTGAAGAAAATAAAACAAAACAAAATATAAGTGTGTGTGAGAGTTTTCTCATAAGTAGAAGAGGATGGTATACCACCAAATTGCTATGAAATATCCTATGTAATATGCTTACTATGTTTTATCTGCTATATAAATTATCTTAATTAAGTTTAGTCCCATGATTGATTGTCTTCTGAAAGCTTAGAAAGATGTTCCATTGGAGATCTAATCTAGGGTTAGAATAATACTCAATCAAAATGCACTAGCACTCACAGCATTTCTCTTGTAAATAACCCCGGAATATAAAGCATTCTTGGAATCCTGTTTTCTCAGCTCATGAACATGTTTTTTTAATGTGGAGAGAAATTTCTTTTGCAAGTAAATCATTAAAACTTGGGAACAAGCAGAGTAATTATAAAATAATTCAGGAGGTCCATCAAACTGTCTAGAGATTCCCCAAGGTGCTATAAGTCTGACAGCATTGGCATTTTTCTACTAGTCTAAGGAGAAACTGGACGGTCCTCAATATATGTACTATAATTAATGTTTTCTTTAAGAACCTTCTTTTCCTTATTACTTAATCTAAGTTGCTAACTGAGAGCTAAATAAATCAACTTGCATACATTTTCCTCTTTCTTCTTTTTTCATCTCTCTACTTGACATGATGAATACATTTTATATTAGTTTTCTTAAAATGTGTCCATTCATACAGAGTATTATGACATGAGTTGATCTAAGTACTTAATTGACTCTTGAGTTTCCTTTGGAATTTCAGGACCAGGCTTGAATGAGATTCTAATCCTATTATCATTGAAAAATAAAACTAAAAATGTTTGGGTTCTTGGTTTAGGGAAGAAAATAATTTTGATGGCTAGTAGCTCTATGAGGAAAAAATGCCTTCCTTTTCCAAATGTTTTTTCCCTAAGAGTCTCTAAAATTAATTCTGGTCTTTTGTAAAATATCATCCTGTTCCAGTTTTAGCCTCTAACCATGTGGTTGATTTCTAGGAAATTACTTGTCTCCAAGGGGCCCAGAAAGAACTCACTGAGCACTCATTCTGGGTCATAAGGTGTGTGCCAAGAGTATTACATCCTAACAAAGGATTTATTTTTTAATGCTTCCATGTACTGTGTGTTCACTATACACATATTCTTTATTATACATGGTAAACTTATTAAGTGGGTGCTGTCATAATCCTTTTATAGATGAGAAAACCAAGACCTAGAGAAGATAAGTTATTTACCTTAGGTCACAGAGCTAGTGAGTTACAGAATGGACAAAGTGGGAATTTACCCGCAACATCTGTCTCCAAAGCCCATTTTCTTAAACAGTATAATTTGTGGTCTCTTTCCCCCGTATGTGAGATATGGAAGTCAGACAATATGAGGTCCTCAAACAAACAAGGATTTCACAAAGGTGAAATCCAATTGACCTCCTAGCCCAGCTCTGCCAATTGTCATATCTGTGACTTTAGAAAAGTCAGTTTATCTCTTTCAAGCTTCCATTTTTCTAATGAGCAAAATGGGATAAAAATACCCACCTTTGAATGTAAATTTATACATCCACTATGGAGAGCAGTATGGAAATTCCTTTAAAAACTAAAAATAGAATTACCATATGACCCAGCAATTCCACTACTGGGCATATACCCAGAAAAAAACATAATTCAAAAAGACACAGACACCCCAATGTTCATTGCAGCACTCTCTACAATAGCCAGGTCACGGAAGCAACCTAAATGTCCATTAACAGATGAATGGATAAAGCAGATGTGGTACATATATACAATGGAATATTACTCAACCATATAAAGGAATGAAATGGGGTCATTTGTAGAGACGTGGATGGACCTAGAGACTGTCATACAAAGTAAAGTAAGTTAGAAAGAGAAAAACAAATATCGTATATTAACGCATATTTGTGGAATCTAGACAAATGGTACAGATGAACTGGTTTGCAAGGCAGAAATAGAGACATAGATGTACAGAACAAACATGGACACCAAGGGGGGAGTGGGGGGTTGGGATGAATTGGGAGATTGGGACTAACATATATACACTAATATGTATAAAATAAATAGATAAGTAATGAGAACCTGTTGTATAGCACAGAGAACTCCACTTCGCTGTATAGTAGAAACTAAAACAACATTGTAAAACAACCATACCGCAATTAGAAGAGATACCCACCTTCACACAGTTGTGAGGATTATGTGTAATAATATATGTTAATTTTTTCTGTAAACCTTAACTTTGAGTCTCAGAGCAAAGTAAACATTTTTAAATATTAATTTTTAGAATTAGTATATAAGGTTACTTGGATTAGGGGGCATAATGTACAGTTTTTTAGGGGGTGAGGGACATAGCATCATAAAACCTACGTGGAAATGATTCTTTCCACTGAATGGGTGAGAATATCAACTCTAGAAATGACTAGTTGATCCCAGAAGTCCAGTAAACCTGATTGGATGTTGTCCATCTTTTGAGAAGGAGCCTCTGTAGTACAATGATTATCACCATATAGGAGGGATGGGAAAAATACTAAAATACATTCAGGAAAATATTTATGAGTAAATGGAATATTGGGTGACTTAGAATGGAGCAGTGGTCTCAAGGGTCTCAAAGTATGGTCTGAGAACCAACAGCATCAGCATCACCAGGGAATACCTTAGACATACAAATTATCTGACTCAGCCCCAGACTCCATCTAAAGCTCTAGGTGAGGCCAGCAATTTGTGCTTTACTAAGACCTCTGGGGGCTCCCACTGGTATGGAGTTTAAGAGCACTGACTTCAAATCAAATTATTTGTGCTTGAATTATAACTCTAACATGTCTCAGCTGTGTGACTTAGGCAAGATATTTTCTCTGCCCTTCTCTCTTTCCTTCTACAAAATGGGGATAGAATCATATTTGCCTCTTAGAGTTGTTGTGAGGATTAAAATCATTAATATATGTAAAATTCTTAGCACAGTCCTTGCAATAAACTAAATACTCCATAAATATTAGCTATTGTTACTTGAAAGAGATCTGTGCTGTGAAGAAGGGTTTCCTCTGCCCTCTGTCATTAGGTGTGAACATTTGAAAGACCCTGGAAGTTATAATCTCTGAAGTTCATTCCTATCCTATGAATTCCAATAACAGCAATTTCTATGCCATGCTTATAATAGTACTTCTGACAAAACCTCTTTTCTTAGAGCCATTTAACTTTACGACATACAAATAAGCTTAAAATAATTTTTTCACAGATAGCTTTTTGCCAATACAATAAAAAATATGAACCAAGCAGCTACGTAACTTTCTTGCCTTTACTCTCTAAATTCCTTTACTTTATCTGGCCTCTGTTCTTCATCTAAATCTCAGATGTATCCTAACTACTCACAGATTCTCAATACAAAACAATACAATTGTTCCCTCATACAGTCATTTGCTCTGCACTGATCTATGCTTTTGTTTCCCCAAATCTTTAAAATTGGGATATTTTGATGACTTTAAAAATCACTAAGCATGCTCACATTTCCTCATCTTATTTGAATAGATTTGTGCACTAATACTCTGCTATAGATCCGGGTATCAAAGCTGAGTAAGCCCTAGAATTTGTTCCTGAAATCTGGTCTCCATGCATAACCAATAATTTCATTTAACTGTAATGAAACATGTGAAAGTATTATGCACAAATGACTATGGGAGCAAAAGTAGAAGGATCAACTCTATCTCAGAGGGTTAGTGCTAAAACCATCTTCCAGATGAGATATATGTGAAAGACGAATCAGAGCTTTGGAAAGACATTCTAGATGGAAGAAACAAAATTTTCAGAGGCTCATGGACCTCACTAATCTTTAGAATTGCGTCTTTTGTTGCTGGAGAGAAGGAACAGTGAGAGAAAGCCTGGAAAAGAAGTAAGAGGTGGGAATTATGAAAGGATGTTACATCAACCTGCCAGGCCTGTATGGTTGATTTTATCCTAATTTTGCAGAAGAGGAAAATGAGGTCCATTTAACATAAATGACATAGAAAATAAACAGCAGAGCTCAAACTCGAACCAGGTCTTCTCCCAACTCCCATCTAGTACATTTTCTACTACATTATATAGCTACTTGGAATTTCCTTAATCAAAGTAGTAAATTTCTAATGTAGATACAAGGCATTATACTCTGGTGTGACATATTTTGAAGGGATTTTTTGGGCAGAGTTCCTTTTACAGGTGACCCAATATTCTATTTACTCATAAAGAAGGATTTTCCTGAATGTATTTTGGTGCCTTTCCCATCCTAAGGCAACTAAAAGTGAAGACAAAGGGGAGAAAGGAAAGAAACTAATACTGATTGATTGTCTACTCTGAGCCAGGGACTATCCTAGATATTTTCTATGTTATATTATTTGAATGCTCACAGTAGTGCTTTAAGTTAGATATTATTTACCACTTTTTATAAATGAGGAGTTTGAGACTGAGATGTAAGACAGTTGCCCAAGTAACTTGACCAAGTTCATGCAGCCAGTTGAGTGGCAAACTGAGGTTCAAATCTGGGTCTGCTTGACCCAGGCCCAAATCATCTCATCAACTTACCCAACTCTGCTCCTCATGAACAAGTTCAACATTAAGCTCAAAACAAGGCCAATCAGTAAGCTGAAAACATTGATGGAGGAAAGATTTTAGGATAATGTCTTTAAGAAAGGACATAGGCAAAGAAAGTAACGGGAAATTTTCAATGTAATCATGTAAATAACCATTCATTTTGAATAGATTTTGGACTCTAAGTTTACAGAAAGACTGATGAGGATGGATGACAAAATAGGTCGTGAGGCAGCATGAAGAAGAAACAAGGAGTGAGTGGGAAGTGATGCGCTGTGTAACAAGGCAGGAATGTAGAATCTCTGGTTCTTGGGGGGCTTCTTTAGTCTGCTCAAATTATATTTGTTTTGTCAGTGTACCCAACACCCTATACTCCATATTTCCCAAAGGATCCATGTTCCAAATGGTCAGATTTTGTCCCAGAATCCCAAATAATTAAACATTTAAAAATTACTGTGGTTGGCCAAGCTAAGTTTTAGAATACACTGATACCTCATGAGAAGAGGCTATTAATTCAGGCTCCTAAGCTGGAATCTCTTAGTATCTGAGAGACTGCTCACTGTCAGAGGAAGAGGGCTTCAATACCTGTTTGAGCCTAGTCTGGGCTTCTTCACAAATCTTGGATGCTCAAGTTAACCTTTCAATGTTTAGCTACCTTTCTTCAGGATCCTGATCTTAGAGGAATATCTTTGATAAATATTTATTGTACAAAGGTAGAAAGTGAGGTAAAAAATTGAGTTCTACCTCCCTAGTACTCATAAGGATCGTATGTAGTTCTCTGTATTTATATTGTAAGTGGTTTAACTCACTGAAAGCAAAAATGTTTGATTAATTGACTCGCTGGATATAATGTATTTACTTGGAATAACAACAAAGAAACTTATCACTATAGATTTTTATTAGCCGGAATTTTTGTTGGTAGATGAGCTATGTCACGTAGTCTAGGAAGTCACTTGTGATTATTTTTATTATTAAAAGCAATACTAAAAAATATAGGTACATAATTGAGTGCCTACAGGCATTTTTGTACAGCAGAGTCAGAGAGTAAATACTTTGGCTTTGTGATAGATATGTCATAGATCTGTTGTAACTACCAAACTCTGTTGACACAAAAGCAAAGTACAACATGTAAGTGAATAGATGTGGCTGTGTTCCAATGAAACTTTACTTATGAAGAGTGAAATCTAAATATTGTATGATTTTTATGTATTATGAAATATTGTTCTTTAAAATTTTTTAAGCTATTTAAAATTTTTAAAACCATTCTTTGCTTATGGTTCACATAAAAACAGATAGTACATTGGATTTACCTGTGGGCCATGGTTTGCTTATCATTGTTCTAGACATTTACCTTTCTCATCTCAAATTCTGTCATCCATCTCAAGGTAACGTTTATTTATCTCTAGTGCATAGATGATGAAACTAAGTATCCAGAACATTAAACTGACTTGGACATCACATAGCAAGTAATTGACAAATCTTTAAAATTTTCATGACTTCTCTGAGTCTTAGTTTATATGTAAACTGGTGAGAAATACTTGCAATTATCGGGATATTATGGGGATGAAATAAAATAATTTATTTGTTCAAATGCTATTTAATCTTTCCTAGTGGCAGAGACTTCCCTGAAATATAAAGTTCAGGGGATATACAATGGACAAAGCAGACCTTGAGCTTGCCCACATGAAGCTCACAAGTTTATAAGATATACAGTGAATTAAAAATTGTAATAAATGTGATGATTGCTCTGATAGAAAAAAGTGTAGGCCTAAGGGAAAATATAGCACAGGTGCCTGTCCTAGGTTTTAGGAAAAGCCTTCTGGAAAACAGTGGTGTCAAATGGAGCTATGAAATGAGGTCCTGGAGTGAAAAAGTGGGGAAAAAAGTATTCAAGGCAAGGGGAAGGCTATGGGTAAATCCCAGAGGTGAGAGAGTTAGCCCATTAAGAAAGCAGAAGGAGTTCAATATGTCTAGGAATAGACATCAGGACATAAAGCAGAGTTCAAGAGATAATGCTAAAGAAGTAAGAAGACATTTGAAGATATATTAATAGGTATAGACATCATCCTAGGAACAAAAGGAAGTTCTGACAAGTTTTAAAGAATGAAGAAATAATATTAGACTTGCATTTTGAAAGGTCATCCTACTGTAATATAAAGAATGGATTGGAAACTGGTGAGAATGAGTCCTGGGAGACCGGTTAGAAAGTAGATGCTATGGTCCAGATGAATGATGGTGATGGCTTGAATTAGAGTAATGGCAGAAGAAATTAAGATAAATGGCCAGATTCAAGAAACATTAAGTAATTGGATTTATTTTAAAATATTTATTTCACATCTGCTTATTCCGTCCACTGTTCAAGTTGCTGGGGACATAACAATAAACAAAACAGGTCAACATCTCTGTCCTACTGTAAGAATGGTGGACAACGTAGAGTAAAAATTTCCAGGTTTTTGCTTCTAACAACTGGGTGGATGGTGGTAGCATGAACTGAGATAATAAAAAATAGGAGAAACAGATTTGGTGTGTATTGATTAAAAAACTCTGACTAAAATTGTTTATAGTTCTTCCTTAGTGCATTTCCCCTAAGGCTATTTAGGACAAGAACCAAAAATAGACAGTAGGTTTATGGCTCTCTAAAACAGAGTCACTATTTTTTCAGCTTTCTCCTACCTTTTATACCCAGAGAATAAAAAAAATAGTAATCTTTGGAGGAGAAGATATATATGACTGGAGTTACAGAACAAGCGCAGACAGATATGATATAAGCAGATACCAGAGGAAAGCTATTTATGTACCATCATGCCTCCTTCCCTGCGTTCCAAAATAGATTTTTTTCCAAGGTAACAGCCGCGCTGCTTTAAAATGGCTTATCTGGAGCTTTTATACACTAATTTAATACTGTACAGAATTGACAGTCAGAAGCTGTGTTCTTGAGGTAGTCCCTTCATTCAAAGAGTTTCCTATCAAGATCTCTACCAGACCTATAAGAACCACCCTACCTCTTTTTTCTATACTCTAGGACCCCTTGAAAATGGTTAGTACTACAGATAATTTTCTTCAGAATATATTACCCATCATTATAGTTCAACTTCAGAATGTTTTTCAGATAGTGATTATTGTACCATCAATGTAAGCGTTTACAGAAGTAAATATATTATGGTGTATGTGTGTGTGTGTGTGTGTGTGTGTGTATAGTTGGGCTAACACCAATAGCTTGTATTTATGCTCCTTACATATAATAAACCATATCCATAAATGGAGATATGGTCATTACAAAGTATCCTCGTTAGGTAAACGGAGAAACTTAGCAATTTGGTATCTTCATTTTTAAGAAAAAAGTTATACAAAGAGTAAAATGATAAGTTTAGTTCTTGACAGAATGTTTGATGTGCCTGTGAAGTCTGCAGCGGATATGTCCACTAGGCTGTTGTATATACTTATCTGAAACTCAAGAAAGAACTTTGAGCTGGAGATAATAGACTTGGCAGTTATTCTCTTTGATATTTGAAACTATGGCAATGAAATTACCTAGTGAATTTGTCTGGAGAAGTATTAGCATTTGATGGATGTGAAAAAAAGGCCTCAGCAAAAGGAAATGAGGAAGAGCAGCTAAGAGGTAGAAGGTAAGTCCAGAGATGGCAGTTGCAGAAGCCAAGGAAAACTGGTTTCAAGAAGGTATATTGCACCAAAAGCTTCATAAAGGGCCACTGGATTTATCAAAACAGAGTCAATGGTGACCTTGACAAAAACGGCGTCAATAGTAAGGTTAAAAATCTGATGCAGTGAGGAAAGGAATAAGTATGAAGTGAGGAAATCAAGGCTATGAGTATAATAGCTCTTTCAAGAAGTTTGGCCCACAAGGGGACAAGGAAGGGACTAATGAATTATTGCTTATTTTTCTGGAGTTTTTTGTTTGTTTGTTTGTAGTTGGGAGAGACCTGAACATGTTCCAGAAGTGATAGAAAAGATTTAGTAGGAAGAAATTTTGAAGATTCAAAGAGATCACTAGTAAAGCAGGACGGGAAGGAATCTAGGAAGTAGATAGAAAATATATTTTCAGAATGATACCCTTTGTTTACATTGAAATAACAGGGAAGTTGGAAAGTATGAATGCATGGTAGTTATCATGACTAGGTGAGATATTTCCCTCTGAATATTTTTATTTTGAAGTAGGTAAAAGTAAGCGGAATGAAGTAGGATGGTCAAGTTGTAGTATTTAGTATTTAGATAATCATTTTGGAGAAGAGGATAGTATGTTGTTGGACAGGAGAAGAAGCCAGATAGATGTTGGTGATTATGAATCTAATATTGACATTAAATCTGCTTATTTCTAAGATAATGAAGTCCCTAACACAAGTATATGGCAAATATGTTCTCCACAAATATTTCTATGGGATGAGTAAATAGCCTCTAGTATACATGTCTGTATGTATCAATATATGTACATGTGTAAATACACTTACATAGATACACACATGTAAAAATAGTGAAATATATACATATATATTCTTCTGTACCCTCACCATACTTTTAAAGTATATTGTTTATTGTGTTCTTTGTACAGTTTTACTCTCTATAAAAAGACTTCATATATAAGGAGTTGATCAGGAAAAATTATTCCATAATTTTATTATTTTTTGTTGCTCAAGAATGAATACAGTTCAGAATTATTATTGATGTTTTTCTGTGAATTTCTGTGCCTACACATTATTTCACTCTGATACAGAATTTTTATATTTACCTCTAATATATGAAGATATTAGTCAAGTGATTACCAGTATAGGTATTAATGAATTATTTTCAAATTTCACTTTGCTCAATGCTAAAAAGAAAATATTGACTATGCAGTGCATAGACTATAAAGGCATAAAAATAATAGAAAGCCCAAAATCACTTGCGAACAACTACCAAAGGGAAAACGTATCTAAGATTACATGCATTATTTTAATTAAGGGTGCTTGAAAATATATAAGGCTTCCTTTGAATAATAAGCATCTACAGATGAGGTATGATTAGAAAATGCAATCTCTTTTACAGGTTCAATTAAATAAACTTCATTTCAATAATGGTGAGTGATTAGAGAAAGGCTATCAGAATCGTACTTTGAGTCATCATTCAAATATTTTTTTTTTTTTTTTTTTTTTAGTTCTGCAATGTGGTTTACCAGATAATGACTACAGGGCTTAAAATTAATGGAAGAAATTTAAGAGTGGTTAAATTGTATGTCTTAATCAGGCTATGATTTAATGTTACTGGTGGATTTAAAGAATTTTCATTTATTCACAAAAGACAACCATCTCTGCCAGTCAGACTTAAAATTAGTGAGAAATGAGCTTCAGAAGTTAGTGTGTATCTCATATGCAAAGAAGAACTTATACAAATAATCTATAACCCATTGACCTTAATTTTTTCCTTTCTCATAAAATTTATTTTTAGTTTAAGGCTTTTGACTGGATAATATTTCAATGAGATTATTGTTGCCTCTTTTTGTTGTTGTTCCAGACAAAATCAGAACGATTAGCGTTATGAGAAGTAATACAAGGTAAAATGTTATATTCTTATTTGTCATCAAGTACACAAGGCTTTCAGTAATTTTTTTTTAAATAGAGGCTAGCATTTATTTAAAACTTTATTTCAAATGCAATTTCAATATTCATTTATCTCTAGGCAGCTAAGATATAGCATTCAACTTTACCCAAGTGTCTTTCATTATAGAGAGGTATTTATTTTTCTAATATGGTTTTATAGATATGTATATTTGTGCCTATTATACTTACTTTACACAATCACTGACATTTGTCAATCATGTCTTAAGGTTCAAACCTTTACATTCAATAAACATTTGCTGAACAGTTATGTTAAGTATTATGCTGACTTCTGAGGAAACAACATAGAAAAGACATGGTCCCACAATTTAAATATATGTATACATGTAATTAAAGCTGCTTTATTGAAGTTACTAGGTTTTTACACTGTTCAAATCTCATATTGACTCATGAATCACGCTTTGGAAGCAAGGAAAGAGTTTTTTTGTTTTTTTTGTTTTTGCGGTACGCGGGCCTCTCACTGTTGTGGCCTCTCTGGTTGCGGAGCACAGGCTCCGGACGCACAGGCTCAGCGGCCATGGCTCATGGGCCCAGCCACTCTGCGGCACGTGGGATCTTCCCGGACCAGGGCACGAACCCGTGTCCCCTCCATCGGCAGGCAGACTCTCAACCACTGCGCCACCAGGGAAGCCCGAAGGACTTCTTTTTCTTAACCATATCTTTCTTCTACTTCCTTACCATCTATTTTTCTACTTTTTAAAGTTTTAGGGGAAAATATATTACATCACCCCAAAATGCCAACATGATACTAAGTACAAAGATAAGCACATTTTATATAGTCCCATTTAATTTTTAAAAACAAGACATGTATATTCTAGTTATGAATGACAGGTTAGAGCTTGAAGAGGTTGTGTAATTTTAAGTTTAGCATAGCTGAGAATTAGCATAGCTGGTGCTCAGACACAGGTTTGACTGGTAGAACCTTTTACTTTTCATCATACATTCGTGTGCTCCTCCACATCTCACAGACCTTTTGCAGTTGGAGGTAACGTGACTAGTTCTAAATAATGTACAATGAGTAAATGATATCTAGGTCAGTTCTGAGCCACAACACTTAATAGTCAGTGAGTGGTCCTCCAGCTCTTTCACTTCACCTGTGTTGTCAACCAGCAATATTCCCAGTGAAGGATTCTGAGGTGTCCTGAGGCCCCAAGTGACCATGTGGGACAGAAACCCCACTGACCAATATTGTTGTGCTAAACCACTGAGATTTAGAGCTTAATTTATTATTGCAGTATAACCTAGTCCATAACTCTAGCTTGTGAGGTAATAAAGTTTCAAAATCATTGCTCTTAATCTAAATGCTGTTAACCATTGTGATTTAATGGGAAAACAGTCCAAATACAACTTAATATATGATTTCATTTCTCCTATAGTCTGAAATTAGAAATCAAACATTGGTTTCATTTTCATATACAAACTCTGAGTTGGTAGAATTCCTGTAAGGTGGTAATGACAAAGTTAAGATTCACAGATAAGTAGTATCAATGTTACTGTGATTTGGTAAAATGCTTAGTAGTTAAAGGCTACAACAATTTAAAGTGAGATAGCTTTGCACATTTTTACTTGCCCACCTAATACACCTTTCATCAATAATTTTGAACTTAATTCATTTTAAGTGTACATATTGTTTTTGTTTAGGAGAAAAGAATTAAATATTCCTGGCAGTATGTGATATGATTCATACATTTTTCTTATTTAAAAATAAACTAAATCAACTAATTCTTTAAAATGTCTTCTAAAAAAAAATAAACAAATGGGACCTGATGAAACTTAAAAGCTTTTGCACAGCAAAGGAAACCAAAAACAAGATGAAAAGACAACCTTCAGAATGGGAGAAAATATTTGCAAATGTGGCAACTGAAAAGGATTAATCTTCAAAATATACAAGCAGCTCATGCAGCTCAATATCAAAAAAACAAGCAACCCAATCTAAAAATGGGTGGAAGACCTAAATAGACATTTCTCCAAAGAAGATATACAGATTGCCAACAAACACATGAAAGGATGCTCAACATCAGAGAAATGCAAATCAAAACCACGAGGTAGCACCTCACACTGGTCAGAATGGCCATCATCAAAATATCTACAAGTAATAAATGCTGGAGAGGGTGTGGAGAAAAGGGAACCCTCTTGCATGTTGGTGGGAATGTAAATTAATACAGCCACTTTGAAGAACAGTATGGAGGTTCCTTAAAAAACTGAAAATAGAACTACCATATGACCCAGCAATCCCACTATTGGGCATATCTCCTGAGAAAGCCATAATTCAAAAAGAGACGTGTACCGCAATGTTCATTGCAGCTCTATTTACAATAGCCAGGACATGGAAGCAACCTAAGTGTCCATCAACAGATGAATGGATAAAGAAGATGTGGCATATATATACAGTGGAATGTTACTCAGTCATAAAAAGAAACAAAATTGAGTTATTTGTAGTGAGGTGGATGGACCTAGAGTCTCTCATACAGAGTGAAGTAAGTCAGAAGGAGAAAACAGATACCGTATGCTAACATATGTATATGGAATCTAAAACCAAAAAGATTCTGATGAACCTAGGGGCAGGACAAGAATAAAGACGCAAATGTAGAGAATGGACTTGAGGACACGGGGAGGGGGAAGTGTAAGATGGGATGAAGTGACAGAGTGACATGGACATATATACACTACCAAATGTAAAATAGATAGCTAGTGGGAAGCAGCTGCATGGCACAGGGAGATCAGCTCAGTGCTTTGTGACCACATAGAGGGGTGGGATAGGGAGTGTATGAGGGAGGCGCAAGAGGGAGGAGATATGGGGATATATGTATACATATAGCTGATTCACTTTGTTATACAGCAGAAACTAACACAACATTGTAAAGCAATTATACTCCAGTAAAGATGTTTAAAAAAAATAGTGTGGAAAGAAAAGTGAATAAAATAAAAATAAACTCAATTAATTCTTTAAAATGTCTTCTACTTTCTTGAAATACAATACTATAATTGTTTGCATATTAATTGGCTGCTAAAATATATTTAACATAATTTCATGTCTTCCAGTACAGGGCTTTTTTGAGGAAGAGTTTAAAATTTTAGATATCAAGTATTTATGATGTCATTTAATAATTGATAAAGGAGTTCCTAAACAACTTTGACATTCTGTTCAAGTCAGACTTTTAAAAAAAATCAGTATTTTCTCTTGTATAAATTATCTATTCATATTAAAAGTAGGTACAAATATTTAAGAAAGATCAGATTTCCCCTTATATGATTTACGTGATTGTTAATCACAACGATGCCTTAAGTATTTGTCAATCATTTCTTTGGTATTATATAAATTACTCTCATCTCATCCCTTATGAAGTTAAAAAAAAAACAAAACAAGGCCTAGGGAATTAGTTTTAAGGACACATGAATAGTGACAGAGCTAGGGTTAGAGTCCCATTTTCACCGACTGATACCCCACTGTTCATTCTACTCTATTTTGTTCAGTCATGTATGAGCTCTCTTTAGGTGATGTTTAAAATGCTTAATATAATAGTAATGTCTTCAAAACCTCATATCTTTTCCTTGATTTATCTCTAATTGTTACCTATATGTATAGTAGTAAATTTTTGCATAGATATTTCATATACTCTTATTAAATGATTTTATGTATTTTTCCTTTGTGATCTGGTGGTAATTCATCGAAGAATGTTGGAGAATCAAAAAAATTCAACATATGACTGTACAATGGATACTTAAATATTTGGAGATATAGACATGACTAGCTTTACAATTGCTTTATTCATTCAATGAATGTTCCTTTAACGTTACTGTGAGGAACGAACTGTGGAAGGTACTGGGTATATAGTGAACAGCTGCCCTCAAAGAACTTATATATATAATCAATGGTGACAAAAACAAACAAGTAACTATATACATATATTAATAAAATTCCTATACAAGTAATAAACAGAGAACTCAGAGAAGAATGTTAGGGGAAATAGGAAGAATCATACATGGAAGCTTGACTAAGAAGCTCAAAATTAAACTGAGGATTAAAGGATGAGAAGGAGTCAGCTCCACAAATAATTGGAAATAGAGCACTTTTATTAGTGGGAAAATCATATGGGAATTTGTAAAGGCAGGGAAGACCTTCACCTGTCCTGGGAAATTAAAGTGACTGAAAGGGAGAATGGTTCAAAGTGAGTTTGAAGACCACATTGCCACAGGCGTCTAGGATACTGGCTGGTATTGTGAGTGTAAATAAGAAGCCTGGTTTTAATAGAGAAAGAAGAGATAGGAAAGGGAACAAAGAAAACTCAGCCAAACTCATGGACTTCAAAAGGAGAAAAGAGGGCTTCCCTGGTGGTGCAGTGGTTGAGAGTCTGCCTACTGATGCAGAGGACACAGGTTCGTGCCCCTGTCCGGGAAGATCCCACGTGCCACAGAGCGGCTGAGCATGTGAGCCATGGCCGCTGAGCTTGCGTGTCCGAAGCCTGTGCTCCGCAACGGGAGAGGCCCGCGTACCGCAAAAAAAAAAAAAAAAAAGAAGAAAAAAAAAAAAAAG
>NW_020174156.1:1691018-1695503 GCF_003031525.2 Neophocaena asiaeorientalis asiaeorientalis
CGCGAAAAGCCCACATGCTGCGGAGCGGCTGGGCCCGTGAGCCATGGCCGCTGGGCATGCGCGTCCAGAGCCTGTGCCCCGCAATGGGAGAGGCCCGCGTACCGCAAAAAAAAAAAAAAAAAGGAGAAAAGAAAAAAAGAGAGCTCATTGTCTAGAAAATACAGAATAAGATAATAGAATAAATGAAAATATATTTGAAATTATAATAACTATAAATAGGTTAAATCAGTTGAAAGAAAATTTGTCAGGATTTTTTAATTTCAAGAAATGTAGTTATATGCTAACTTCAAGTTATACAAAATATTATGAGACAGAAAACCTGAAGGTAGAGAGATTTTTTTAAATAAAAATGATATACCAGATATCAAAGAAAATTGATGTCGGATTATCATCACCAGACCAAATAGACTTTAAAACTCAAAACTCAAATATAGAGACTTATTTAATTAGAGGATTATCTCATAAGGGTAAAAGGAATAATTATCCAGGAAGATATAGAATTCCAAATATGTTAGCACCAACCAACATATATACAAAATAAAAATGATCAAATTGTAAGAAGGAATCAATAAGTCCACAATCACAATGTAGGATTTTTAACACACTTTTCTCAGAAAGTGAGAGATCAGAAATTATCTAAGGGTACACAGAAACTGAGGTACAGGACAAGAACTAGGACAGAAGGTGGGGTGAATAGATAAAGTATACCTAGATGATGGAAGCTTATGCCCTAGAGAGGACCGTCAGTTTACTTCTAGAGGAGGTGGAGAATAATGGACTAAGATTATTTTTAACGCATTAGAGTGGATGTACTGTGCTAATGCAAGGGGCAGATTTAATAGCCCACGGTCATTTGTGTACATGGTGTGTTTAGCGAATGTCCCATTATTCCTCCATATTTTCATCACACACACACACACGATTTGGATTCTACTTCTAGCATTTTGTTATGTAGAAAGCAATGTACTAAGAGTTTGAAGGTCTTAACCCCAGTTCTAGTTTTGCCTCTAAACAGCTATGTGATGTTAGGCAAATCATTTCAGTCTTCCACCCCTATTTCGTTATCTGCAAATTGAGGCGATAAGATCAGACAGCTAAGATTTCTTTCACCATTTGCTTCTCTTTAAGTTTATGTAAAATGTTTGACCTTATGGGGATTAGTTTTGTAACTTATAAATATATATTTAAATTATATATTTCACAAGAATATGTTGCCTAGCAATTAATTTTTTTCCATTAAAGAAATGCAGACAAATAAAGCTATCTTATTTATTACATGAATGCCATAATATAGATCTGAAATAATAAAACCTCAGCACTTCTTAATCTACCTAAATAAATGAGATAGTTCACTACAGCCTGACCCAGTTTGTGTCCCCAATCTTCTAAATAAGTTGAATGGAGGAGCACTGGATTCCCCTGTCTTCTTTAAAAATGATACATTGTTAGCAACTTACCATACATGAAAAGAAAAATAAAACAGGCACATAGCTAAATATAGCTTTTTGATGCCATTTCCACTAAATAAGTGGCATTTTAAATGGAGAAAACTATATTTCTATTATTCGATACATTTTTCCTATTGTTAAAAATTAACTGAATGCTTTAATGAGCGTTTCAGAATTGCTTGTATTGCTTTGTTCTCAAGTTTGCTGAATGTCTTCTTATGTTTCCTCTTATTTATGTATGTACTTTGTTATAAACCAGTTATGACCTCTCATTCATATATACCTTTTCAAGACTTTGTGTATAGAAATTTGGAAACATTATAGACTTATACGTAAATCTGATTATGTCAGTACCTCGTACAAACATCCTTTATTGGATTTTACTTTATACAGTGCTGGTTCTCAAAGTCTGATCTCTCAACCACCTGCATCAGAATCAGCAGGGGTGATTATTTTATAATGGTGAATTCCAGCATCTCTATGCAGACCAACTGAGTTAGAATCTTGTGTGAGTAGGGTGGATGGAAGGGCATGGTGGCGAATTTGCAGTTTAAGAAGTTTCATGGGTGCTTCTTATGCAGATAGACCAGCCACCAAGATATTCTGGTCTGCAATACACAGTCTGAATTCTTTTCTATAACCTACCAGGCCCTTCATAGCCTTGCTCCAATCTATATTGTTACCATAATTTCTTAATGAAATCTGGCAGGTTTGCTGGTAAAATTAAATGAAATCATGCATTCACAGTATTAATGAAAGTTCTGGCACATAGATTTTCAATTAATACTCCTTTAAAACCCATAAATTTACCATATCATCTCTTTATCGAACTAGTTTCTTTTCAAAGAGTGAAAAGAAATATTATTCAGTGAGGGGTAGTATAATGTTCCTATTTTCTCTGAGGAGCTAAAAATACAAAGATAGCACAAACTTCTGAAAGCAAATGAAGCAGGATTCCTGAAGCTTATGGAAAGATGCCTTCCCCTGCATCTCAGTCAGCAACTAGTGACAGGCTTCGCTGAACCCCACCCTTTCACAAGCTCTCCTCCTTGTGGAAGAGACTGCTCAGTTTTTTACCAAAGAGGTACCCCTTCAAGGGCCCGAGAGTGGGCTCTTGACTAACATTCAGAAATGAATTGTCTGAGGAGACACATGTACTGACAAAGTAAAAGACTTTATTGGAAAGTGATGCTCGAGTGGAGAGCAGCAGGGTAAGGGAACCCAGGAGAAGTGCTCTGCCTGGTGGCTCGCAGTTTTGGGTTTTATGGAGATGGAGTTAGCCTCCAGGTTGTCTCTGGCCATTCATCTTATTCATGCCCATATTTGGTTCGACTCAGGGCCCTTCCTGGTGGCATGCACATCTCTCATTCAAGATGGATTACAGAGCGAGGGTTTCTAGGAGGTTGGCCGGACATATTATGGGCTGGTGTCTCCTCCCTCTTTTTGGCCCCTCCCAAATTCTTCTGGTTGGTTTTGGAAGCAGCTTGCCAGTTCCGTGTTACATAAGTTGTCTCACGACAGTGACCTCCTTTTTTTTTTTTAATTTTCTTTTTATTTATTTATTATTTATTTATTTATTTTATTTTGGCTGCGTTGGGTCTTCGCTGCTGCGCATGGGCTTTCTCTAGTTGCGGCGAGCGGGGGCCACTCCTCATTGCGGTGTGCGGGCCTCTCATTCTGGCGGCTTCTCTTGTTGCAGAGCACAGGCTCTAGGCGTGTCGTGAGACAACTTATGCAAGTGGTTATTTTCGTGCCTAGCCAGGGTAGGAGGTTTCAGTCCAGGGTATGCTAGTAAGTTCACAGCATCTATGGAAGTGAGTTGCCCACAAAACATGGAGTTTGTCATGGCAAACATTGATGGTTGGTTAAAATCCAGTTCAGGTTCTACAGAATAGCCACAATAAGCTCTTTAGACAGCCCCAAACTTTTGTTATTGGATTAAATCCCTCAATACTTTTCAGTACCCCTCAATAACCAACCACGACTTTTAAAATTCAAGAGAATAAGGTCCTGCAGATAAGGGAACCAAGACCGATAGAAGTGCAAGGAATAAATCTATACATTCCAAATTGAAGGTCATCATGTTTTTAACAACATACATTCCAATACTATGATCTTAGGTGATGGTGGCAACATGGAAACACCAATTACCAATTATCAGACGAAATGAAGAAATGAAAACCTTATTTTTACCTTTCCAGATCAGGCTTTAGAATGGTATCAGCTTTTTTCCAGATTAGTTTATTATTAATTATATATTGTTGCTTTAAAAAAAAAAGCTTTTTTTTTTTTAGCTTGTCAAGACATCTCAATGTAAATGGAATATCTTTCTCCTTTATAAGGAACTCATTAACAAGAACAGAGATCTCTTACAATATAGTCTTCTTCTCCAACCTTATTTTCCTTTTCTCCTTCAAAAGAATCCTCCTTCCATCAAAACTGACGTAGTGTTTGGAATCAGAACTTGCATTTGCCTTTTCATCTTGCTGAGAGTGCTGCCTTCAGTTTTCCCTACCTCTCTAAATTGTCTACTTTCTTAAGGTCCAAAAGAAGTGAAATCTCCAAGAAGTGTTCTTGGGCTCTTGCTGTCCATAATGATCACTGTTTTTTCTTGTCACTGCTTTACTCATTTGACCTTTTGGATATATCACTTTGAATGCTCTTTTTGTTTTTCTTTGCTAATATCTTGGCTTCCAACCCATAAACCCCTTGACTACAAGAACTGCTTCACCTTGTTAGCACTTACTCCAGGACTCTTGAATTGTAGATGCTTTATATAAGCACTTGTTCAAAATAAATATCTCTAAGATAAAGTGTTCTAGAATTAATTAATTATAAAATTAAAGATCATATCACCCTGGTTAACGATAATAATATTAAAAAATTCTTGAATTGTTGGTCTGTGTTGTTCTGGGGGACATCCTGGGATGTTTGAGAATCAAGGAGCTGTAAGAGTCTTGTCTTGCAAAGGAGAGAAAAATCATGGAAATTCTAGAACTAGACTGTGTTCTCTCTTTGTGCAAGTCATTTTTTATTG
>NW_020174156.1:1695516-1739862 GCF_003031525.2 Neophocaena asiaeorientalis asiaeorientalis
TCAACTGAACAGTAGCATCTAGTTCAGAGAAAGTTGACATAAGAAACTTATCAGGAGTGTAATCACAAATCAAAGGATCTAAAGATATTGTGGGTTGTTTTTTTTTTTACTGTTTTTTTCACTATTTTTAAAATGTCGTCTCACTCTGTAGGATGTAGTCTACAACAACATTTATTGCATTTACAGCCAGAAAAGAAACTGCATTAATAATATACTTGCATACAGTAAGGGTCACATATATTTTGACCATCATTCAAAGCATCTCTAAGTAGAAACAGCAAGTTCAAAAGAATAATTGGTTTATTTTTGCATTCTCATATCCCTACCTTTCTCTATTGCCCTTATTGACTCTACATTATAGAAACATGATGTCATTATATTTCTATGTTAATATTTTTGTGAAAAAAATAGAACAATATTCTAAAAATACTATTTTTAGAAAAGTAAAGTTTTACCCAATGTTCAAATCTATAGTAGAATGGAGGTTTACTTTACTTTTTCTTGTTTTTTTTTAACTAGAACATACAGAAGGAAGTGATTATATTAATTTATATAAAAATGATAATATTAATCTATTAATTAAATAATTGACTTCATACAGGATTGAATCCATTACTACCAAAATATCCTTTGTTTAATGATTGGGTGTTAAGAAGAAATGCTGTCTTTATCCTTTACTGAAGCACTGTTTTATTAAATTCTTAAAGAGCAAATTAAAACCACGTTATTTTGCATGTACAGATATCCAGCATTATGCTCTGAAAAGACAGTCGCTAAAAATAAGCTATAAATAGGAAACCATTGGCCTCTCTGTCTTATTGCATTATGTATATTTGATGCATGTTTCTTTTGCATTATTACAAACTCTGCTAAATCAATTCTTTAATCTTTCTGCCCATGATTAATTACTTTGGATAATTTACCAAGTGCATGATTTAGTAAACAGAGAATTACCCTTTTAAAAATAAACAACCCCTACCCTGTTTGCCACACCAGAGCTGTTAGCGTTACCTGCAACAACGGAGAATTTGATTTCTGTTGTGTTAGGGATGTGGGGAGAGCTGAGGAAGGGTAGCTAGCTTTGCCTACCCAAAGAGGTGAATTTTTCTTTCAAAGAAACTTTAATGAAATACACGCAAGATAAACAATAAAATATATTTTTTAACATTTTAATTTTATTATTATCGTGAAGATATGTAAAATTCAACTAAGCAACCCTGTGTAAGCTGATGGTACAGCACATGCTTTGCATAAAATCTGCTTTTGATTTTTCCTATAGGGTATACAGTCCAGCACAGTGCCTTCCCCACAGAAGGAATTTTCCCAAGGAAGCCTTTCCCGATTCCCTCAGATGCATTAGCATCCCTGAATACCTTTTCATAGCACCATATAGCATTTAACTATTAAATAATTATAGTCAATATCTATTTCCTCTCATGAGAAAAGCCTGAAAATCCCCAGCAGCTAACATAGTCTCTGACATATTAGCAGTGCCCAATAAATATTGATTTAATACTAGAAATGCCTTCAAGCTGTATGAATATGGATGGATGGGTTATCACGGATAACTGTTTGGTAAGTGTTCATGTTTTAAAGTATCTTTACTCAAGTTTTAAAGTTTTAGTTCAAGTTTTAAAGTATTTCCCTAAGCCTTGTTCAAAGAACTCAAAGTTGGAGTAATAATAACTTACAGTCTCCTAAGATAGATACCATTCATTATGCATACGAGCTGATCCTCCTTGTTTATTACCCTCACTCTTCCAGTTGCATTTGATACTTATCTAATCAATGCTGTCTATTGTAAGAAAAATGAGAAAATATTTAATTTGCTAAGGGCATCTCAGAAAAATTTTTTATTTCATAACTCTCTACATCCATTTTTTTAGGCTCAGGAAAGCATGAGAATTGACAAGTTTCGAAAGTTATAATTCCTGATAGTCTTTACTTGTGGTCTTGATTTTAAGTATGCCTGGTAGGTATAATCAGCCAATGATTATTTCTTAGAATCACGTATTCAGGTTGGGTAAATGTCTCAGTGGCCACCAGTATTCCTGATTTGTTAACTTGTTGAATCCCTCCTAGTTTGGAGGGATTGGAAAGGAAAGAAAAAAAATACAATTTAGTGTAAGAGTCCATATTCTGCAGCCAAAATGTTTGGCCTCAAATCTCAGAATTACCAAGAACTACCTAAGTGGCCTTGGGAAAGTTACTTAACTGAGCAATACTCTGTTTTCTCATCTGTAAAATAGAATAAGGCTGTTGTGAGAATTAAATGAATTGATTCATGTAAACAATTTAGAATAATGCCTGACACACAGCAAGAGCTCATAAATGTTACCTGCTATTGTTATTATTAATACTGTGCTGAAGTTACTTATTAGTGAAATATAATAAAGATACTTAAGTTTTACTTTGTCAGTCAACACATACATATAGCTCTTTGCAAATTACTACTAAACATGGTATAAAATAAAATTTGGTATCTTAAAGTGTCTTTTTTCAGTGAGCTAAGATACATCAATATACAGTGGTTCCTGTCTAAGAACAACACAACTAACATAAAGTACAACTGGGTTATAAAGTCAAAACTATGACTAAATGCACTAAAGAATAATCACTAAAAATACCAGTAACTTGATTATTTCCAAGTTAATCTGTAAATATGTTTTCTATGCTACAATTTAATAACAAATGGGTGATAACAGTCACTGAAAGAGAAAAGATACCTTCACATTAAAAATATATATATCAGATACTTTGTGGTCTGGGAATAGGAAGCAAGCATTCTATTTTAGCGATAGATTTCCATTTCTTTGCCTAAGGCTCTCTTCAGCCATGGACAACAGTCCAGATGGTTAAAGATTTAACAACTCCATGAAGCAACCCTCATCCAATGACTAATGGGAGCTGGGGAAACAAAACCCAGATCCCTTACTCTTTTTAAGAGAAAATTCTGAGGAACCTAATTTATACTGGTTCTCAGGTTTGCCCCAACAGGGTTAGGCTCTGGTCACCCACAGTGGTAGGTGACTTGACCAAATGCCTTCTATAGGCCGTCTTCCCTTTCTTGTCTCTCCTCATTCTGTTACCCTCACCTCTCAGTGAACTACTTGTACTCAACTTTTGTGTCAAACAAAATTTCTGGGGGAAGCCAAAGTAAGGCTCATGATAAACTTGTGTGGTCAGAGTTTAGACTGAGAACACAGAGAGGGGATGGGCTTCCAGCAGGAGCAGAGGTTGGAAAGGAGGATAGAATCAGGGAATTTGTACTACTCATCAATTCGTTTCTTGCTAGCAGAGGCGGCCTTCTTGGTTCTTTAATGCCCTGGCATTCACAGGTGGTTAGTGTGCCTTTGTACAAAAATATACCTTTATCTGTTTAGGAAACAAATTAGGGGGACATGTCTTTAATCATCAAATTAAATCGCTGTGGAGACATACCACCTATATACCTCCTGTCTTTAATTCATATTCCATCAATTTGCCACCATATCCAAGGGATCCAGCGAGCTTTTGCATGGTCAGCTGCAGCAGCTCTGCAGTGAAAACACATATCAGCCCCCAAACCTCGTGTCCCGGAATTCTTGCTCAGCCCTCGGCAGCTGTAGGAGACATGGTGGTGACTGAAAAAGTAGTTTCTCAGTGTGCTGGAGAAAAAAGGACTCTCTTTTCCTGGGGTATCCAGAGCCATGGGTGTTCCACTGCCCAACAATGCTGGATCTCCAAGTTTACTACTCTTGCTAACATAGGTCTTTACCTTCACATGCACTGTTTCTGCACTAGGCCCATGGGCCAGACAGGATCAGTCACAAGGAGTTTGTGAGAAAAGCCACAAATTTTAGGAACGAAATATCCCGTATATTTTCCTTGATTAAAATCGTTCTTCTCCTTAAAATGAATTTTCCTCTCAGTAGCTTTTGAAATTCTTCATTGATTTTTCAAAACCTTTGCTATCAGTAAATTTCATTTGAGACTACCTCAGCCCATCAAAACTAGTCTAATATCTCTGAAATCTTAAGAAGGAAAGGGTGGGGTCTTGAACCATTTCTTTCCTGGAAGCTTAGGGATTCTATAACAGTATTCCCATCTTTTTCTCCCCCCTACTATTGAGCTTCACAAATGTGTGTGCAGAACAGTGGAAACAAGGTCTTTGCTAAGGCCTCGTAAACATCTCATCAAAACTCCACAGAGGGACTTCCCTGGTGGCTCAGTGGTTAAGAATCCACCTGCCGATGTAGGAGACATGGGTTCAATCCCTGGTCTGGGAAGATCCCACATGCCACGGAGCAACTAAGCCCATGTGCCTCAACTACGGAGCCTGCGTTCTAGAGCCCACAAGCCACAACTACTGAAGCCCATGTGCCTAGAGCCCGTGCTCCACAACAAGAGAAGCCACCGCAATGAGAAGCCCACACACTGCAAGGAAGAGTAGACCCCTCTCGCCTCAGCTAGAGAAAGCCAGCATGCAGCAACAAAGACCAACACAGCCAAAAATAAATAAATAAAATAAATTAATTAAAAAAAATAAACTCCACAGAAAGGAGCCCTCAAGATAAATTAGGCATGTGGGATTAACATATACACACTTCTATGTATAAAATAGATAATCAACAAGAACCTATTATACAGCACAGGGAACTCTATTCAGTCTTCTGTTATCACCTATATGGTAAAAGAACCTGAAAAAGAATGGCTATATGTATATATATAACTGAACCACTTTGCTGTACACCTGAAACTAACATAATGTTGTAAATCAACTATATCCCAATATAAAATAAAAATTAAGTTAGTTGGCAACAACTGGAAGTTTCTTCCAAGGTGATTGTGTGTCTCTACTTCCATATGCAACCTTTACAGGGCAGACTCTGTTAGGGCTGAGGGAGCAGTTGTAGCATTTAAGTTTTGCTTACTGGTTTCTCTGATGTGTGGGTTTGATATGAAGTGATACTTTTTGTGGGGATATATAAGTCCTTGATTTTCTAAGAAAGTTTTATTTTCAAGTCATTTTTTTCCATAAATAGACTTGCCAGATTATAGGTTTTTGAGTTGAGCATTGGATACCATCAATTTTCTCAAAGCTAAAAAGGAGCAATAGAAAGGAAGTGGCACAGGCAATTCTGTATTTTGGGAGGTGCATGCGAAATATATTTTGAATAAGTAACTGCATAGCTCTAGCTATAATGTAGAGAATGGGTTACAGGAGACATTTAGATCAACTAGTGAGCTTGTGGAGTATTCCAGATGAGAGATAATTAGAGTCCTAATACTAAACTTTAGCCATATTAGAGGTACATAGATTTTGTACATTAATTTTGTGTAGTACCATTTAATTTCTCCTTTTGCTGGTTAAACTGGCTGGGTATGTCAGGAGTATGTCCTTGCTTCCTCTCCCCTACTGACATCCCAGCTCTGGAAAGGGGTCCTAGAGACTGGGAACCTCTGCTCATCTCCAGAGAGATCCACTGAGTCCCCCTGCCCATGGCTGGCTTCCCTGAAGTTTTTTATCCACAGGGCATTTTTTTGCTAAATAGGGGGTTTTCTATTATACCATAAAGGGACATAAAACAGAGTCAGGTCACTTCAGGATGAACATAACAGCCTGAAGGGCACCATGCACCACAAAATCACATCATGAAGACTCTCAGCAGGCCGTAATTTATCAGATGATGCCTCTGCTCTGAAAGCAGAGGGAAGGGGGAAGGACTCCCTACAGATCACTGAATCGTGACCATATGCCTTGGCTGAGTTTTAGGGTTTTCTGACTCCCTGTCCCACATGCTAAGTTCCTTCCCACTAACCAAAAACTCTGCTTCACTCACACTGGTTGTTTCATGTTTCTCTAAAAAGTCTATGCTTCTTTCTACTCCACGGTTTTTGGATCATTTTGTTCCCCATGTCTGGAATATCCTTCTCCTTTTACACTCTAGATGCTTGGGCCCCCAAAATATGCATGTGTGATAAGCTCATGGTGTGTTAAAAGTGGAGTAGAAAATGGCGCTTTCTAGGAAAACAAAAGATTCATGTGTTCTAATTTTGTACTGTTAATTTCTTTTTCCTATTGTGTAAAAGTGACAAGACTTGTCTCTAACAGAAAAGTAAGTCGTAAGAGGAGAAACTGTTTTATATTTCTCTCTTCTTCCTCAGCACAATGATGACCACACAATAAAGGCTCAATAACTGCTAGTGGGATGGTTCATGATTCATCTACTATTTGTCATATTATGTCACACCATGCCATAGAGATCCAGTCTCTCTCAATTTCTTTCTCACACTAACCTATAAAACAGGTGTTAGGATTATGTCACAGTGCTACCTTCTAGAGTTCGGCGATACTGCATTTTAAGTCTGACTAAGGACCTAGAAACAATCCCACAATGATAGTTTAACTTAACAGCTTAGGGATGAGGTATAAACTATGGTTACTTTAATTTTGAATGATAAAAATGGAACAAAACACACGTTTACAGAGTGTTTCTGCTTGTAATTAAAAAGAAATTACATTATGGAACCTTGGTAATCTATGGTTTTGCTTTAGTGAACCTATTTATGTCTAATTGCAGTATTTGTTTATTAACTAGTAAATTCATCTAATATATTTATTGCCAATACAGTCATCATACTGATCAATGAGATACAATAAGTGAGTTGGACGGGGTGGGTGGAGAATGACTCTAGTTATACATTCAGAGTTTAGTAAATAATTTTTTTTTTTTTTTTTGGTCTCTCTAGACTGGTCAGTAAGGGAAAGATTTGTGACAAAGTCAGAAACTATAAAAATACCTTCCAACAAGGCAACAGATTGTTATTTACACAGTATAAGAAAAAAGTATATGTGTGTATATATGTTTCCCTTTATTAAATTTCTGAAAACACTCTTTTGAACCTTTAAACACAACCCAAAATATTTCAAGCTGAAGGAAGTGAAACTTTTATATGGGATAACTATGATTTGCCTTTATTACTCGTAAAATCTAAAAGAAGTCTCTATTAGTAATTATTCTCTTTCAACAACCTGATCTAGCCTAACACCTATGAAACCAGTAATTTTAGAGACATCAATAGTATTTAATAAGAGAGGAAAAGTTTTGCATTGTGGTGTTCATTAACTCATTTCTTAGTATAATCCTTTTAATTTTTTGAACACTTTTACTTCTGTAAAACATTTTTTTTTCATTCTAATGTATTCTTCTTTTACCCTCTGATCATAGGTAGGATGGTCCGCAAAGAGTAAAGAAAAAAGGACTCAGGGTTCTTGAGGCAGATGGTGTGCTTGTGAAGTTATTATAACGGAATTTCAGACAGCTCAGAGGAGTGATATCACCAAGATGGCAGAGTAGGAGGTACCAGCCTCCATCTCCCCACAAAGACAACAATTAGACAGCTATCTCAATGAAAATAGCACTGGGAAACCTCAGGAGTCCACTTAAGAAGCTTGAGCACATAGTGGAGCAAAATAACCTGAAAATAACCACACACAAATAACACACTTTGCCTGTATCACTCCATCCCCCAGGCTGGCCCTGCTCAGAGCCAAGAGGGAACTTCCTGGCCAGAGATAGTTCTCTTTGTAGGAAAATAGAGAACAGAATGAGTGACCAGCTTCCCCAGCCTTTCAGGGCACTGCACAAAGGACCTGATCCCAACTCCTGTCACTGGCCTACACCTCCACTCATTCAAGCAGCTGGACCCTGTGTAGCTGTGCACCTGCACACCACTGAACCCAACTCCCAGTACCATCCTCTGCTGTTGTGTGCTCATACATGACTAGCCCCTGCAGCCGCATGAGTACATGCTGACCACCAAGGCCCTCACAGCTGCCCCTGTACCGGGAGCCAGTCCTGACTCCTAACCCAAGCCTGTGCCACTACCTGTGCCTGAAGATAGCCCCTATAGTTCAAACCTACATGCTACATCTTATCCTGAAGATAGCCCCTATATTTCAAACCTACATGCTGTGACACCAACTTCTGTCACTGGACCCCACCACTGTGCACTAGTCTCTACAGCCACATGAATCCTGTAGCTGCTCGTGTACCCACAATTGCCCCTAGCCCCTGCCACTGCTCCGGGCCCTTGCCAATGTGGGTGTGCCTATAGCTAGCCCCTGCCATCATGCAGGTACCTGCAGCCAACCCTGCATTCAAGCATGCGTACACCACAACCTGCCCTGATTTCTTGCTGCTGAGGATCCCAACAGTCCTTGCAGGTACTAAGGACCCCCCACAGTTCTTGCTGTCAAGGATCACAGAGTTGCCAATGTCACGGACCTTAGCTTCTTGAGCCAATGAGATACTTCACCACCCCAAATCTTGACATATCTGTGAATTTTCCAGTTTTCTTCTTGTCATTGATTTCTAGTTTCATACCATTGTGGTTGGAAAAGATGCTGGATTGATTTCAAACTTCTCAAATTCATTAAGACTTGTTTTGTGACCTAACATATTTATCCTAGAGAATGTTCCATGTGCACTTGAGAAGAAAGTATATTCTGCTGTTGTTGGATGGAGTGTTCTGTAAATGTGTATTAGGTACATCTTGTCTAATGTGTAGTTTAAGTCCAATGTTTCCTTATGGAGTTTCTGTCTGAACGATCTATTCATTATTGAAACTAGGATATAGGAACCCCTTACTATTTTGTTGTTGTTTTTTTGCTTTTTATCCCCCTACTATTTTGAATTGCTGTCTATTTCTCCCTTTAGGTTAATATTAACTTTATATATTTAGATGCTCCTATGTTGGGTGCATAAATATTTACATGTTATATCCTCTTGTTAAATTGACTCATCATTATATAATGACTTTCTTTGTCTCCCATTTGTTTTCTCTTAAATAAGTATAACTACCCCTGCTTTCTTTGGGTTTCCATTTGCATGAAATATCTTTGTCCATCCCTTCATTTTCAGTTTCTGTGGACCCTTAAAGATGAAGTGATATTTTGGTTTTTTTAACAATTTTATTGAAGTATAGTTGATGCACAATGCTGTGTTTAATTTCTGCTGTACAGCAAAGTGATCAGTTTTATATTTATATATTTTTTTCATATTCTTATCCATTATCATTTATCACAGGATATTGAATATAGTTTCCTGTGCTATACAATAAGACCTTGTTGTTTATCCATCCTATATATAATAGCTTGTATTTGTTGATCCCAAACTCCCTGTCCTTCCCTCCTCTATTCCTCCTCCCCCTTGGCAACCACAAGTCTGTCCTCTATGTCTGTGAGTCTGTTTTTGTTTCTTAGATACGTTCATCTGAACTGTACTTTAGATTCCACATAAAAATGATAGATGGTATTTGTCTTTCTCTTTCTGACTTGCTTCACTTACTATGATAATCTCTATTTGTGTCCATGTTGTTGCAAATGGCATTATTTCATTCTTTTTTATGGTTGAATAATATTCCATTGTATATATGTACCACATCTTCTTTATCCATTCATCTGTCAGTAGACACTTAGGTTGCTTCCGTGTCTTGGATATTGTAAATAGTGTTTCTATGAACATAGGGGTGCGTGTATCTTTTCAAATTATAGGTTTGTCTGGGTATATGCCCAGGAGTGGGATTGCTGGATCATATGGCAGCTCTATTTTTAGTTTTTTTAGGAAACCTCCATACTGTTTTCCATAGTGACTGTACAAATTTACATTTCTACCAACAGTGTAAGAGGGTTCCCTTTTTTCCACACCCTCTCCAGCATTTGTTACTTGTAGACTTCTTAATAATGCCATTCTGACTGGTATAAGGTGGTGCCTCATTGTTGTTTTGATTTGCATTTCTCTAATAATTAGAGATGTTGAGCATCTTTACATGTGTCTGTTGGCCAACTGTATGTCTTCTTTGGAGAAATGTCTATTTAGGTCTCTGCCCATTTTTTTGATTGGGTTGTTTTGTTGTTGTTGTTGAATTGTATGAGCTGTTTGTATATTTTGGAAATTAAGCCCTTGTTGGTCACATCATTTGTAAATATTTTCTCCCAATCTGTAGGTTGTCTTTTTGTTTTATTTATGGTTTCCTTTGCTGTGCAAAAGCTTGTAAGTTTGATTAGGTCCCATTTCTTTATTTTTGCTTTTATTTCTACTGCCGTGGGAGACTGACTTAAGAAAACATTGGTACAATTTATGTCAGAGAATATTTTGCCTATATTCTCTTCTAGGAGTTTCATGGTTTCTTGTCTTATATTTGTCTTTAAGCCATTTCAAGTTTACTTTTGTGTATGGCATGAAGGTGTGTTCTTGCTTCATTGATTTCCATGGGGTTGTCCAACTTTCCCAACCCCGCTTGCTGAAGACACTGTCTTTTCCCTATTGTATATTATTGGCTCCTTTGTCAAAAATTAATTGTCCATAGGTGTGTGGGTTTATTTCTGGGCTCTGTATTCTGTTCCATGATCCATATATCTGTTTTTGTGCCAATACCATGCTGTTTTGATTACTCTAACTTTGTAGTATTGTCTGAAGTTGGGGAGGGTTATGCCTCCAGCTTTGTTCTTTTTCCTCAATATTTGGCAATTCTGGGCCTTTTGTGGCTCCATATAAATTTTAGGGTCATTTGTTCTAGTTCTGTGAAAAATGTTGTGGGTATTTTAACAGGTATTGCATTAAATCTTTAGATTGCTTTGGGTAATATGGCCATTTTAACAATATATATTCTTCCAATCCAAGAGCATGAGGTATCTTTCCATTTCTTTGAATCATCTTCGACTTCCTTTATTAATGTTTTGTAGTTCTCAACATACAATTCTTTTACCTGCTTAGTGAGGTTTATTCCTAAATACTTTTTTTAATGTGATTTTAAAAGAGATTATTTATTTACATTCCCTTTCTAATATTTGACTGTTAGCGTAAAGAAATGCAACCAATTTCTGTATGTTAATCTTGTACCCTGCTACCTTGCTGAATTCATTTATCAGTTCTAGCAGTTTTTGTGTGTAGCCTTTAGGGTTTTCTACCTATAGTATCATCTCATCTGTGTATCATGACAATTTTACCTCTTCCCTACCAATTTGAGTAACTTTTATTTCTTTTTTTGTCTGATTGCTGTGGCTAAGACTTCCGATACTACTTTGAAGAGAAGTCGTGAGGGTGTGCATCCTTCTCTTGTTCCATATTTTAGCAGGAAGACTTTCAGCTTTTCACCACTGAGTGTTATATTGGCTCTGGGTTTGTCCTAAATAGCTTTTATTATTTTGAGATACATTCCCTCTATACCCAGTTTCATAATTGTTTGTATCATGAATGGATGTTGAATTTTATCAAATGCTTTTCTGCATTTATTGAGATGATCATGTGGTTTTTGTCTTTTCTTTTGTTGATATGGTATACCACATTGATTGATTTGCACATGTTGATCCATCTATTGTGTTTTTATCCATTTAGCCACTTTATGTCTTTTCTTTGGAGAATTTAGTCAAATTACATTTAAAGTAATTATTGATAAGTATGGATTTACTCTTGACATTCTGTTCATTGTTTTCCAGCTCTTTTGTAATTCTTTTGTCCCTTTCTTATTCTCTTTCTCTCTTCCTTTGAGAATTGATGATTTTCTGTAGTGGTGTGCTCAGATTCTTTTCTTTTTATCTTTTGTGTGTCCATTATATGTTGTTACTTTGTGGTTACCATTATGTTCATATAAAACATATTTATAACAGTCCATTTTAAGTTCATAATAACTTAGGTTCAAACATACCAATGTTCTATATTTTTACTCTCACATTACTCCACTTTTTTTTTTCACACACACACACTATATTTTATTTTTACAAGAGATAAATAAACTGACACCAAGCATTGTAAATGGATGACCACAACAAAAGTAACAATGATTGCAATTACCAAACATGAAAGACACTAATACTATGTCATAATATTGAAATTCAGTCCAGTAAACTTCCACTGTAATAGGTCATTTACTTTGCATTGAAAATTGATTTGTATACTTTTTACCTCTGAGTCCTTGTGGGATTTTTTCTTTTTATTCAAACAGAAAGTCACAAAAATTATAATCATCCTCATCAGTCCACTCAGTCCCATGTAATTAATTTTTTTTCATCTTGATCTTTTGTTAGCACTTTTATGAATTCATCAGTTTTCCATTAGAGTTCTGAAAATGCTTATTCATTCAGTTCAGCAGTATAGTCATTTACCAGAAACCTGTACTTGTCAGAGACTTTTCCATGAATTCCTTGAAGATGAAACCCTTTTATAGAAACATTTTTGCAAAAGCATCAGAATACACCCAGAACTGTCTGTAAATGACAAAAGACTTAAAAATGACCACGGTTAAAGATTTGATGAAAGTTCATAATAATGCAATTGACAATTGTTATTTCTGAGATATACATTTTAAAGTAATAACTAGAATTATGACTTATAATACCAGAACATATAAGATTTTTAGAAATTTCATGTAATGTCTGAAAAATTTCTATTAATATATTTCATATAAATAACCCAAAGAAAGTTTAGTATTAGTTGTTTTGTTTGTTTGTTTGTTTATACTGCAGGTTCTTATTAGTCATCAATTTTATACATATCAGTGTATACATGTCAATCCCAATCGCCCAATTCAGCACACCACCATCACCACCCCTCCGAGGTTTTCCCCTCTTGGTGTCCATACGTTTGTTCTCTACATCTGTGTCTCAACTTCTGCCCTGCAAACTGGTTATTCTGTACCATTTTTCTAGGTTCCACATACATGCGTTAATATACGATATTTGTTTTTCTCTTTCTGACTTACTTCTCTCAGTATGACAGTCTCTAGGTCCATCCAAGTCTCAACAAATGATTCAATTTAATTCCTTTTTATGGCTGAGTAATATTCCATTGTATATATGTACCACTTCTTCTTTATCCATTCGTCTGTCGATGGGCATTTAGGTTGCTTCCATGACCTAGCTATTATAAATAGTGCTGCAATGAACACTGGGGTGCATGTGTCTTTTTGAATTATGACTTTCTCTGGGTATATGCTCAGTAGTGGGATTGCTGGATCATATGGTAATTCTACTTTTAGTTTTTTAAGGAACCTCCATACTGTTCTCCATAGTGGCCGTATCAATTCACATTCCCACCACAGTGCAAGAGGGTGACCTTTTCTCCACACCCACTCCAGCACTTGTTGTTTGTAGGTTTTCTGATGATGCCCATTCTAACTGGTGTGAGGTGATACGTCATTGTAGTTTTGATTTGCATTTCTCTAATAAGTAGTGACGTTCAGCAGCTTTTCATCTGCTTCTTGGCCATCTGTATGTCTTCTTTGGAGGAATGTCTATTTAGCTCTTCTGCCCATTTTTGGATTGGGTTGTTTGTTTCTTTAATATGGAGCTGCATGAGCTGTTTATATATTTTGGAGATTAATCCTTTGTCCGTTGATTCATTTGCAAATATTTTCTCCCATTCTGAAGGTTGTCTATTCGTATTGTTCATGGTTTCCTTTGCTGTGCAAAAGCTTTGAAGTTTCATTAGGTCCCATTTGTTTATTTTTGGTTTTTTTTTCCATTACTCTAGGAGGGGGATCAAAAAAGATCTTGCTGTGATTTATGTCAAAGAGGGTTCTTCCTATGTTTTCCTCTAAGACTTTTATAGTGTCCGGTCTTACATTTAGGTCTCAAATCCATTTTGGGTTAATTTTTGTGTATGGTATTACGGAGTGTTCTAATTTCATTTTTTACATGTAGCTGTCCAGTTTTCCCAGCACCACATATTGAAGAGGCTGTCTTTTCTCCATTGTATATCTTTGCCTCCTTTGTCATAGATTAGTTGATCATAGGTGCGTGGCTTTATCTCTGGGCTTTCTATCTTGTTCCATTGATCTATGTTTCTGATTTTGTGCCAGTACCATATTGTCTTGATTAACCATTTTATTGACATAGAGTTGCTTGTAGGAGTCTGTTAGGATGCTTCGTATTTGTGCAGTGTCTGTTGTAACTTCTCGTTTTCCATTTCTAGTTTTATTGATGTGAGTCCTCTCTTTTTCTTGATGAGTCTGGCTAATGGTTTATCAATTTTGTTTATCTTCTCATAGAACCAGCTTTTAGTTTTATTGATCTTTGCTATTGTTTTCTTTGTTTCTATTTCATTTATTTCTGCTCTGATCTTTATTATTTCTTTCCTTCTGCTAACTTTGGGTTTTGTTTGTTCTTCTTTCTCTAATTCCTTTATGTGTAAGTTTAGATTTTTTATTTGAGATTTTTCTTGTTTCTTAAGCTAGGCTTGTATAGCTATAAGCTTCCCTCTTAGAACTGCTTTTGCTGCATCCCATAGGTTTTGGATCATCGTGTTTTCATTGGCATTTGTCTCTAGGTATTTTTAAATTTCCTCTTTGATTTCTTCAGTGATCTCTTCGTTGTTTAGTAACATATTGTTTATTCTCCATGTGTTTGTGTTTTTTACCTTTTTTTCCCTGTATTTCATTTCTAATCTCATAGTGTTGTGGCCAGGAAAGATGCTTGATATGATTTCAATTTTCTTAACTTTACTGAGGCTTTATTTGTGACCCAAGATGTGATCTATCCTGGAGAATGTTCCATGCACACTTGAGAAGAAAGTGTGATATGCTGTGTTTGGATGTAATGTCCTGTAAACATCAATTAAATCTATCTGGTCTATTGTGTCATTTAAAGCTTCTGTTTCCTTATTTATTTTCATTTTGGATGATCTATCCATTGGTGTAAGTGATATGAGTATAGCTACTCCAGCTTTCTTTTGATTTCCATTTGCATGGAATATCTTTTTGCCTCCCCTCACTTTCAATCTGTATGTGTCCCAAGGTCTGTAGTGGGTCTCTTGTAGACAGCATATATATGGGTCTTGTTTTTGTATCCAGTCAGCAAGCCTGTGTCTTTTGGTTGGATCATTTAATCCATTCATGTTTAAGGTAATTATCAATATGTATGTATTCATTATCATTATTCTGAATTCTTTTTCTGGAAGGTTGCCGATCTCCACTTCATTTAGTTGTTTTTCTGGGGTTTTATCTTGTTCCTTCATCTGGTACATAGCCCTCTCTCTGCCTTTTCATCTTGTCTATCTTTCTGTTAATGTGGTTTTTGTTCCACAGGCTGCTGGATTGTAGTTTTTCTTGCTTCTGCTGTCTGCTCTCTGGTGGATGAGGCTATTTAAGAGGCTTGTGTAAGTTTCCTGATGGGAGCGACTGGTGGTGGGTAGAGCTGACTGTTGCTCTGGTGAGCAGAACTCAGTAAAAGTTTAATCCACTTGACTGTTGATGGGTGGGACTGGTTTCCCTCCCTTTTGATTCTTTTGCCTGAGGCAATCCAACACTGGAGCCTACCTGGGCTCTTTGTTGGGGCTTATGACAGACTCTGGGAGGGCTCATGCCAAGGAGTACTTCCCAGAACTTCTACTGCCAGTGTCCTTGTCCCTATGGTGAGCCACAGCTCCCCCCTGCCCACCGGCCTCTTCAGTAGACCCTCCCACACTAGCAGGTAGGTGTGGTTCCGTCTCCCCTGGGATCACTGCTCCTTCCCCTTGGTCCTGATGTGCACACTACTTTGTGTGTGCCCTCCAAGAGTGGAGTCTCTGTTTTCCCCAGTCCTGTCGATATCCTGCAATCAATTCCCACTAGGCTTCAAAGTCTGATTCTCTAGGAATTCCTCCTTCCATTGCCATACCCCCAGGTTGGGAAGCCTGATGTGGGGCTCAGAACCTTCACTCCAGTGCGTGGACTTCTGTGGTATAAGTGTTCTCCAGTCTGTGAGTCACCCACCCAGTAATTATGGGATTTGATTTTACTATGATTGCGCCCCTCCTATCTTCTAATTGTGGCTTCTCCTTTGTCTTTGGATGTGGGGCATCTTTTTTGGTGAGTTCCAGTGTCTTCCTGTTGATGATTGTCCAGCAGCTAGTTATGATTCTGGTGTTCTCGCAAGAGGGAGTGGGAGCACATCCTTCTACTCCGCCATCTTGGTTTAAGAGCATGTTCCTCCACTTTTTGTTTTTGATGTCAAGTTTATCTTTTATCTTGTAAATCCGTGAAAATTATTATCATTATAGTCATTTTTAATACTCTTGTCTTTTACCCTTCATTTATAAGTGAGTTGACAACCACCATGAAAGAGTATTCTAAATTTAACTGTATATTTACCTTTACTAATGAAATGTATATTTCTATATGTTTTCCTATTCCTAATTAGTATCCTTTCATTTCAGCTTGAAGAATTTCCTTTAACTTATCTTCTAAGACATCTCCTGGTGATGAACTTCTTTATGTTTTGCTTGTCTGGAAAGCTCTTAACTCCCTTTCAATTTTGAAGGACAACTTTGCTGGGTAGACTATTTTTAGTTAGCTTACGAGCTTTTTTCTTTCAGCTCTTTGAATATATCATCCCAGTCTCTCCCAGCCTACAAAGTTTCTCCTGAAAAATCTGCTGAAATTCTTATGGAGCTTCCTTGTATGTAACAGTTTGTTTTTTCTCTTGCTGATTTTAAGATTTTCTCCTTGTCTTTAACTTTGACAGTTTAATTTTAATGTGTCTCTATGTGGGTCTGTTTGGATTCATCTCATCTGGAACCATCCAAGATTCATAGATCTGGATGTCTGTTTCTTTCCATAGGAGAGGGAATTTTTTAGCCATTATTTCTTTTCTTTTTCTTCTTTTTTTTAAAGTGATCTAGTCCTACTGTTTTCCTTTTTCTTTCTTTCTTTTTTTTTAATTGAAGTATAGAGATTTACAATATTTTGTTAGTTTCAGGTGTAGTCATTATTTCTTTGAATAAGCTTTTTGCCCCTTTCTTCTCTCTCTCTTCTTCTTCAGGACCCATATAATGCAAATATTGATGTGTTTGATGGTGTCCCATATGTACCTTACACCATTTTAACTCTTTTTCAGTTTTTTCCTTTTTGCTCCTCTGATTCAATGAATTCCACTGCCCTGTCTCCAAGTCCATTGATCCTTTCTTCCACTTGATCTAGTCTTCTGCTGAACCTTCTATTGAATTTTTCAGTTTGGTTATTGTATTCTTCAGCTCTGTGATTTCTGTTTGGTATTCCTTATATTTTCTCTGTCTTTATTGAAATTCTCACTTTGTTAATGTGTTGTTCTCCTGACTTTGGTGAGCAAATTTATGATGGTACTTTGAACTGTTTATCAGGTAAATCAGTTATCTTCATTTCATTAAAGTATGTTTCTGAAGTTTTATCTTGTTCTTTTGTTTGGAACTTATTTCTTTGTTTCTTCATTTTCTCGGATTCTCTGTGTTGGTTTCTGTGAATTAGATGAAACAGCCACTTCTTCCATTCTTGAAGAATGGTCTCATGTGGGATATGAAGCTTATCATTCAGCCCAGCCCTAGCTCTTAGTTGTATCTCAAACCTTTGTGATTGTCCAAGCCTCCTCCTTTCTTTTAGTGGCTCCCAGTAGTCGATGGTATGCTAATATCTGTTAGTGTCCCAAAGGGGAAGATCTCAGTCAACACCTAGATGTAGGCTAATTAGAAGCCAAACTCTCAGGGAGCAGCTTTTGAAATATGCAAATAAACAGGGAGAATGCTGAGATGGAATCTATTGGCTTCCCTGATCTCCAGGGAGGATTGCATTCTGTCCCTAGAGCTAAATTAGAGGTATGACCCTCAGGCAGCAACTTTTAAAGTATTCAAATAGGCCTCTTTCAGGGAAAGGCTGGGAGATGGACATTTTCCTCTGTACTAAGCTATAGGTAGAGAACCAAAGTGAGTCCTCTTGAGTCCATTAGGAACTGTTTCTTTGTTGGCTGTAGTGTTGTATATCTTGTGGACACAACCCTGTTGGCTTTCAGGGCTAGATGTTTTGGGGGTTTGAGCCTTGGATGGAAGTCTTAAAAGTTGGGGTACTAGATGTTGGGTCAAAACCCTTTTCTCCTAAAGGAGAAATTGGGAGTTGGGAGTTCCTTCCCTATTGTATGTCACTGTGATGGGGTGGGTTTTATGGCAGGAGTGTGTCTCAGCCTCTCTTATTCATTTCAATGTGGATTTTTTTGTTGTTCCTCCAACGTGTAGGAGTCACTCAGCTGGATTTTTCATAGGGAATTGTTTCATGTACAGCTGTAGATTCGATGTATCTATGGGAGGAGGTTAATTTAGGGACTTCCTATGTTACCATCTTGGACCACAACCCAGTAAGGTTTATACTCAGTGGTCTCAATGCAGGAGTAATTCTATCACTATCTGCCTCTAGGCTTGGCAGGATAATTAAATGAGGTAATGAAATGAGTATAAAGCATTTTGAAAAGAATGGGGCCTTATATAAATATAAGGAAAAGTTACTTTGGCATGCCTGAATAAGAGTGAATTCCAGAATGGGCAAGAAGAGTATGCAGTATGGCTCATCTCTTCTCACTGCATGGCAAAGCATATACAAATCTCCCCCTTGCTTATGAAGCTGCAAATAAAGCTGATTTACTTGAAACATTCTATTGTAGGCCAGGTGCCTTGGAAGCCCCAGTATTTGTTGCCAGCTTCTTTTTGAGACATAGCAAGGTGGCTGGTTTATATTCCAGTTGTTCTAGCTGCCAAATGACTCAGAAAGCCAAAACAAAACAACTTTCTTCAGCAACACACAGAGAAGTTGCCTTTCTCCTCCCTCCCCGTTCTTTCATTTTAATCTTTTGTAATGTGTGGTTTCCAGATTCCAAAAGTGTAAATGAAACATGTCTGTTTTATGGTTTTTATTCTCCAGGGCAAATTGGAAAAAGAAACCATAATGCCTCTTAATCTTCTTTAAACCTTCCTTTTACAAATAATTTATTTCCAAATATCGGTGTTCTTTGCATGATTTGCTTGGGGTGGAGTGGGATAGAAACAGGATTCATATCAACATATTGCATACAATGCTTTTTTCCTAAAGTACAGCGTAATCAAAGTAGATAGTTTCGCAGGATTTTTGTGATCATATGATGGGGATAAAACGCTGCAAAAGTACCTTAGACATTTGGGGAGAAGTGGTTGTTGCATTTGGGAGAAAAATACCTCAAAGAAATAACAGGATCTCAGAGGTGTTTCATTTTCCTACTCCTAAGAAATACATTTCTACTCCTTCTTAGAAGAAGAACCAAATTGAATTGTACTTTCATCATGATATAAATTGTTCAAACAACTGGGAAATATAACTTTTAAATACTAAATGGAATTTGACCCTTGTTAAATATGTAGATTTGAATATTTAACATCACATTTTCCTTGTAAGTTATTTCTTTTATGTATTCTTTGCCATCTCAAGTTAGTGTGCTGATTTCCCCTGTGTAGTTTCATGAGACAATGTTTTCATTCACTAACAATATTTCATAATGCATTAATAACATCAACACAGCCAGATTTCCCTGCGTGCCAGCTTCAGTGTTATAAAAGATGTAGGGACATTTGTTAAACCCAGGTAAATATTAAATATCATTTGGGGATGGGGGAGTAACAATGTCATTTGCCACCAGCCCTTAGTTCCTTTGAGATGTATAAAAATGCATATGAGTCGTTCAGTCTATTAAGCAGATGCTAGTTCAGCTGTAGTGCATATGCTGGTTTTCAGTTGGAGTGCAGTGGTGGAGACATATGCATGTGTGAAAATTCCAGGTATGAGTTTGGGGGATGCCATTTAAATTTTTTTGAATTTAATTTAAACATTGATCTCCAAGATGTATAAATGGTATTAAATTTTGGAAAGCTGATTACAAATATAGCAAAGCATGAAGGAAGATAGTATGTGGAGTATAAAGGATTTTTAAAATTAAATTATATCTTACATGAAATAAATTGATCATTAATTTTGTCTGGAATTTTACTTGGTCCAATAATCAGCTATTGATTTGCAGTTGTTCTTGATTGTTTTATCATGTGACATTCTGAACTGTTTTATAAAGAATTGTTTTAAAGTTTACATATTACAACTCCTTCAACTAGGGAAGCTAGCCCAAAAGGAAGAAAATATTATATTTCCTTATACTATTCTGAAACATGAAAAATATACTGAAGATTTTTTTTTTCTTTACAGGAAAACAAAGTTTTAAAAAGTTATAAAAGAAAAAGAGATTTTATAAAAATAAATTTACCCTCTGTGTTTTCTTACTCTAGATAAGTGTATAAAAGTGTATGAAATCATGGGGAAAAAAACCCTTAATATTAATTGCTAGTGTTTTTTTCTTTTTCTTTCAGCTCTCAGGAGAAGTGATTTTACAAATTGCCAACGAACCAGTTCTGCCCTTTAATGCTCTCGATATAGCTTTAGAAGTTCAAAACAGCCTTAAAGGTAATTTTTCTTTGAATTATAGTAATTTTAGCAAATGAATAATTGTTCAACTAATTGTGAACAAGGAATAGATAAAATTATCCACTATCTTACTAGCTATGGCAATGTAGCATTTCCCTTCCTATAGAGGACAATCATGAGAAGGGCTTAGAAGAATGTGGGCTACCATGTCAACAAGAATGAGGTATACCTAATATTCAGTTATTTGAAACAAGACTGGCCCAGAAGTTTGTCCTTTGGGATTGGTTTCCATGAAGTATAGGCTGGGTCCATTTGACTGAAGTGTTGGCTCATCCTAGATTAAGGATGACAAAGAGGAAACCAGGAAATTATTTCCACAGTCTCTATTTAAGTTCCTTCCTGTTTAAATCTCTCTCTCTCTCTCTACAGAATTATAACACCACCTAATAATTATCTTTATTTTCCCTTTATCTATATACAAATCTTTCACCTAAACTTCTAGTTTGTCACCATTCACCAAACACAAAGGGCAGTATTGTAATTAAATAAATGCACCCTCCTTCTCTTCTTTGAGCCACACATCTTACTATCAGATCATTTGTAGACATGTATTTCTCAATATAAAAGCCAATATTTTCACTATAGAACTTAAGCAGTAATTCTTGGAAAATGGATCACTCTAAAGAGCCAAATATTTCTAGTATCTGAAACTTTATTACTTTTATTTTTAAATTTTGACTACCTGGGTTGATTCTTAATCCAGAGGCTACTACAAAACAATATTTTTCTCCCTCAGTGATTCTTATTACTTTTATTATATTGACTGTGTAAAACCATGACCTTGGGCGCAATTGAGCTGTTTAGGGCTATTTTGTGCCCATACTAAATGGCCTCATACTGCTCTGCTTTTGGTATATTTAAGCTAGTCTATTTTTTCTACTTTTGTCAAGCTTCTTCTTTTTATTGTCATGAGTGTCACTATCTGTAGCAGTTACTCTGTTCTCCACTTATAATTTTCTATTCCTAGAATATTTCTTAGAAACTGAGTAATCAAGTATATGGTATTTTACAAAATAAGAACAATACGGGCATAAATAAAGGGTTAAAGACTTCTGTGAATAATATATTTTTTGCAAGGATTTCTTTTAAGCAACTGTTTTATTTTTTCTGTAGACTGTTTTGCTTTTCTTTAGTTCTCATTTTTTCACTTTAAAAATTCAGTTGCTACTACATATTATACATAAAACTTTCAAAGAACAAAAAGAGGAGACTATTATTTGTATTACATAAAGATTTGTTCATCTATAAAGAATAATTCTCATGCATAGAAAGGAGCCTCAAGGAGTATACTGTGAAATAGAAACATTATACAATAGAATTATGAATGATTTACAAGTTGCTTTTCTGAGTTCAAATCTACATAAATGTTTAATACCATTGTAATAAAGATATGACGAGATGTTTTAAAAATTAAACAAAGCCAGCAAAAACAATAACAATACTGTCAGGTTAAATTCCAAATTCTATTTTCTTTTTAAATAATTGGGTTTATTTTTTGAATCCATAAGTAATATTATAGCATTATCATTCCTATATGAGCATTTTAAGTAATGTAGGCTACTTCTGAAGGTCAGAAAAAAGTCCTAAAGGGTCATTGTTAGAATTATATTATTACTCGGTTTCTTTGTGGGTGGTTAGGAATCCCTTTGAAAATCCAAAGAAAAGTATGGTCTCTCTCCTCAGAAAATTACACTTGTACAAAAAGCTTTGCATATAACCCCCACAGACCTTATAGGATCTCTTGAACCCATTTACTCATTCATTTAACAAATATTGAGCACCTACTGTATGCCTGGTACACTTATATGACCAAAAAAACAAAAACATAAAACCCAGCCACTAAATAAACAAATAAAACAAAATTAAAATCTCTTCTCCTGAGAAACATACATGCATGGTAGAACAAAATTTGCATAAGTCAAAGCAATTTTTAAGTTAGCTTTATGCTCAAACTGTTCCCTAATATCAATCACTTTGGAGTAAATTTGCATTTTCAAAATAAGTGTTAAAGAGCAGAACTGACTGTGGTTGTATCCAGAGGAGAAATTTCGTGTGGGAATATAAATTTGAGAGCTGTCCCAAATGAGATTTCTGAGGGGTTGAGTGCGGATAGAGGACAGAAAAGGTTTAAGATTTCTGGGCACTCCTGAATTTAGAAATTGGGAAAAGCGGAATCAGAGGAGGAGACTAAGAAGGAGCAGACAAAGAGTAAGAGACAAACTCAGTGAATGTGATAACCCGAAGCCAAATGAATAAACGCTTTCAAAGGGGAAGGAGTGATTCACTCCATCAAGTACCGCCACAGGTTAAGAAAAATTAGGACTGAGAATTGACTGCTGGATTTAGCAATTTGGAGGTCATTGGTGAGCTCAACAAAAACAATTTTAGTTGAATGGTATATGAAACAGTCTGATTAGAGGGGTTCAAAAGAGAATAGGAGGTGATAAATTGGGGACAGGTGATGGTAGATGGAAAGCATGGAGTTGAGAATGGTTAGCATGTTTTTATTTTGATGAAAATGATCGGATGGAGAGTGAAGATTTGATTTAGAAGAGTGAAAGGAGAATTGCTGGAATTATTTCTTTGACTAGAAGCTGCATAAGGTGGAGGACATTGCCTTAGTTATGAATGCGGTTGTCCACCCATAAAAATGTGAAGGAAGGCAGAGCATATGGCACATGGGTAGATGTGGTGCTGGGAGCTCTTCGCAAGTCTCCTTAGATTGTAAAACACAATAAAATAGTTGTTTGAGAAGGTGGTAGAGTGAATGAACTATAAAAATGGGATTAGTCTTTTGGACAACGTTAAGCACTCAAAAGAAATATATTTTACATGAGATAATTCAACATAATTGTGTATCTTTTTCCAGCTTTCAGCTCGGGATTCAGGCATAAAGCAGGCAGAGTTGGATTTAATCAGAGCTTGGGTTTTGCTGGGAGAGGGTAATGAACTAGATAAGGTGAGGAAAAATGAGAGTGTCTGCAAAGGAGCATTCATAGCGATGGACTGATGTATCTAAACTGGGTATAGAATAACACGAGGATGCAAAGGGAAAGAGGGTGAACATGAATAAAGGAGGATGGATAGACTTTATTTATTGGCAAAATCAAGAATTAAGAAAAAATAAGCTGAAAAGACCAGCAAATGGGTTATTGAAAATTTGACCATATAAAGAGTGCAGATATTGGTAATGACAGTGTACGGGGCTGAGGTATGACCATGGAAGTATGGTAGCTGATCAATACAGGAAAAGAGGTTATGGAGAAGAGAGGCCAGACTATGTCTATTGATATTGTCAAGAACTAAGATAGGAGTAATTTTTTTAAGAGAGAGTGACTGAGCCAGGAGCTAAAATCTTCAGAGAATGAGCAGCAACTTAGATACACCTCATATTGTTCTTCTATGGCTAGTGGTACAAAGGGTGTGGGAGAAAAAAGAGCTACAGCCTGAGAGGGCTGCAGTGGGAGAAATGTCAACAGGGAGAGCCAGGTTTCAGTTAAGGCAAAAAGGTAAAGAAAACGGTCTGAAAATAGATGAGATTAATAATCCTTTCTTTAACAGTTATATCTCAAAGCATGTAATTACAGGGGGAAAAAAAACAAACCTCAGTCGTTCTACAATGATTTCCACTGCAGGCCAGACATGGCAAAGTCTAGATGAACCTCTCCCCCAAATCCCAGGTTCTCAGTTGGATGAGCCAGGAGCATTTTGGCTTCTTGCTGTTATATTGGACCATTTCTTCTTTAGTTGTTAGTTATTTTTGAGTTTTGTTTCTTTTGATGTGAAACTACTTGGGTCTCCCTGTCACTTTCACTCTGAAAGATGTGGCCAGACTTGAGATGTACCCATACTAAAAAGACAAAGCAAAACAACAAAAAAAGTAACCCCCAAAATGGGCAAAAATTATTCTTTTACCATGACCTACATATAAGTATTTGATCAAGGGGATATGAGTTGTCACCTTTAAGTTATACATTTTTGTATTTTAGTTATCATGATTCAAAATTATTTGAATTATCTGTACTATAGTAAAAGGTTATTCAAATATTTGCTAAATTGTAGGCGATTTGTTTTACCTGTTCTACTTTGACTACTTTGGTTTTAACCTTATTTTTAAAATAGAATACTTTAATGTACTAATGTGTAAATAATGGACACCACTTATCAACAACTAAATAAATATTTCAGTTTCAGTTTTAACTACAATGCTAGACGACTTCATTAGCTAAATAGTGTTCCTGTAGCATGTTAAATGAAACGTATAATTTTACTGCTTAATACAAGCTTTAATTGTTGATATATTTTCTTATTTTGCTATGACAGTTAATGGTGATTAGTCTTAAATTCTCAATTACAGTTTAAAAAGAAAGACCTTCAAGGCTGAACTATAAAATACTGTTTCTCCTTACTGCAGAGAGTATAAGTATGAAGGTCTCTGAAACCCAATTGCATTTTCAACAGTGTACTTTTTGCCCCTTGACAACCAGCCATCTTGTTTATTTATTACACAGTTTATGGTAGCAGCAGACCATTCTCTATCATTCTCACAACCACCAGAAAAAAGAATAATTTACCAGTGAATAATTTGTTTGAGTTGATTTATTGGTTGGTTCCTGAAAGCTCATTTTGACTGAGTGACCTTGGCTCTTAATATTTGGTCAATGCCAAGCGCATAATAGTTAGAGAATGAATATTTATACATGGTGCATGGGGATATAGTGTAAATAGTGACTGATAAGATAACTGACATGCTTCAGATGTATTTGTGACAAATAAAAGTATGTCCAAAAAACGCACATACAAGGCAATGGTACAAGTTTATGGGGGCAAGGGAAGGTGTCAAGAATAAGTATCACCACACCCTTGAACCTGGAAGCTGACTAAGGAGTGAGAACTAATGACCTTACTAAGTTTACTGTTTCTCACTTTATCCACTTTTTAATGCAAAAATAGCATTTCAAAATAATTAACAACTATATAATTCTGATGCTTTTAATTTAATATCTACTATTTTTCTTTGCCAGAATTTTAGATGTAATTATTTAGCATGATCGTAAAAACGACAAATGACCAAATAAAGTAAAAGTCATGTTCATTTGATCTGGCTACGTACACATTTATTTAGTGCAACCAGACCCAGCAGGAAACGTAATTTCGAACTCTGTGGCTTGTTGCCACCTCCTGATTGTCTCACTAAATGTCAAATGGTTGTTGACAGCATTTCCCACTGTTCTTTAAAAAACAGACAATGCTGATTTGATCTTTTTTTTTTTATTAGCTTTGATAATTCATTAGTGTCAATCACTTCATTTTAGGAGGAGGGATAGTATTTCAAGGTGATGATGCCACTGAGGCAAGCACTATGATTTCTGTTAGATTTGTAGTGTCATATTTTCAAGTGTCACTTTGGTTCTTTTCTACAATCACAAGTGATGGGGGCCCATCTAATGTCTTTTTTTCGTTTTTTTTGTTTTTTTTTTTTGCGGTACGCGGGCCTCTCACTGTTGTGGCGCACAGGCTCCGGACGTACAGGCTCATCGGCCATGGCTCACGGGCCTAGCCGCTCCACAGCATGTGGGATCTTCCCGGACCGGGGCACAAACCCGCATCCCCTGCATCGGCAGGCGGACTCTCAACCACTGCGCCACCAGGGAAGCCCTAATGTCTTTTTTTCTTCTTCTTTCTGAGTAATGTAAGATGAATTTTGAAGTTTGCAAAATTACGAGTGCACTTTATAAATTGCATGAGTCTAGTCCTCAGCCCATCTGTCTCCAGTCTTGGTTTTAATGACCGCTAATTCAAACTCTGGACTGGCCTATAGAGAGTAAAGGATGGGTGCCCTGGGTACCTGGTCTGTGCTGTCCCTGAGAAATCTAAAGCAGACCATCTAAAATCCAAACAGTCCTAGGGAAAGATCTTGTTTCCATGGGAACTCTGAACCATGCTAGATTTTTCGTGGTCTGAACTGGCATTTCTGGAACTGACTTTTTTGTGTGACAAGGACTTAACTCAAAAGCATTCTCTGAGAAGTGTCTTACACTGCTTGCCCAAAATGATGGAGAAATTTGATAAGAGATTAGCCATTTATTGGGTACAAATTCCTGAAAATATGCTCAGTTTTAATCCCCATTGTATTTTTGTATGGATTCTGACTACATAACTATATTAAAGATTGTATTTCACTTACTGATATTCCACATCTCATCCAAGAAAGATTTGAGACAGCTGGGTCTGCAACAAACCTGGTTGTCTCTATGTCAGTGTTTGTCTCCTGAAACTAGTTTTTCTTTCTCCCCATTTCTCTTTGAACTCATATTTTCATTGCATAATGTTCCTTAATTCTTACCCTAAGCATTTTGTCCCTTTTGTTTTCCTCAGGGTTATACTTTCTTTGCTTTTGTTTACTCCTATCTCACAATTTGTTGCTATTCATACAGCTTTCCTTTGTGATCATTGTTTTCTTCCCTGCTCTGAGTACTTCATCCAAATCTGTTTAAAGTTTTCTTTCACTGTCTACATTTCACATTTCACTACATTGATTGAAATACGTTAATGACATCATTTTTACTAGTCTCCCATCATAATAATGCTCTATTGCATTATGATTTTTTCTTTTGAATTTTTATATGCACATTTCTTCCACCACCCATCTTCCAGACTCACAGATGTAGAGAACAAACTAGTGGTTACCAGTGGGGAGAGGGGAGGGGGGATGGGAGTAAGAGGTACAACCTAGTATGTAACAAATAAGCTACAAGGATATATTGTACAACACAGGGAACATAGTCAATATTTTATAATAACTATAAATGGAGTATAGCTTTAAAAAATTGTGAATCTCTATATTGTACACCTGTAACTTATATAATATTGAATAGCAATTGTACTTCAATAAAAAAAATGAGGCAGAAGGCTAGTAAGAATTTTTATATGCACATTTCTTCATCTGTCTTCCAGTTGTCTCTCTGCTTGTCCTTCTCTGTTTATCCTTTCTCCCTAGAAGTACGGTCCTCCTGAGATGTGGGATTGCCTTCTACCAGGGCTGGGACACCAGAGGCCCCACAGCATTCAGGATATGGTCCTCTTCCTTGAGGCGTCTTAATGGTTCAGATAACCAGTGCAGCCTTATATGAGCTTAAGGCTTAAATATTAACGTCATCTTGGGCATGTGCCTGCCTGAGATATTACCAGGGAGTTGTTTCCATATGCTTTTTATGCTAAGAGAAATATTTTGACTTTTCAGTTGTCTTGACAGGTGAAACGCCAATAAAAATAATGATAGTTACAATCTCAAAAATACTTTAAATTATAGTAAGTGCTGAAAACTGTGAAACTCCTAAGCATCCAGCTCAGTGAATTTTCTCAGCTTGCAAACACTTGTATTGATCGAGACACAGAAGAAAAGCCAAATTCCAGAGCTTCCCTGAGCCCTTCCTAATCTCATCCTGGCTCTGCTTCCCAAAGGCAAACACTGCCGAACACTGAAGACTAATTTTTCCCTTATAAAGGAAGACTTTACATTTTATAAGATGGAATGATATGATGATGTGCATTCTTTTGAACGTAGCTTTGACCTACATATGAGTGTGAGGTTCATACACGTTGTTGCATGGAGATGCAGTTTGTTTCCACTGCTATGCAGTCTTCCATTGTATGAACAAACTGCAGTTTGGTTATCCATTCTACCGTGAGGTACAGTTGGGATGCTCTCAGGCTGAGGTTATTACGAACAATGCTGCTGTGATCAATCTCCTATGTATCTCTTAGTGCACGTGCATACCCCTTGCTGGATCATAGGGTATGTGTATGTCTAACCTCAGCAGATACTGCCAAAAAGATTTCCAAAGTTGCTGCAGCATTTTCTTCAATTTTACCAATAAGAATTTTGATCACTTTACATGAAGTTTCTGTCTTTTTCTTATGAATTTGTACATGATGTTGATGTATGCAGACAAGTCTATATTGAATATATTTATTGAAAATAAATAACATATTTATTGAAAATTTATTGAAATACAAATCTGAGGGCTCAGCTGGGGCAGAGTCACCTTAACTTAGTTGCCTGGTTGTTGGCAGGATCAAGTTCCTCGAGCTTTTTTTTTTAAGCTTACATTAATTTTATTTTATTATTATTTTTTAATCTTTATTGGAGTATAATTGCTTTACAAAGGAGTGTTAGTTTCTGCTGTAAAACAAAGTGAATCAGCTATATGTATACATATATCCCCATATCTCTTCCCTCTTGCGTCCCCCTCCCACCCTCCCTATCCCACCACTCTAGGTGGACACAAGCACCGAGCTGATTTCCCTGTGCTATGTGGCTGCTTCCCACTACCTATTTTATATTTGGTAGTGTATATAGGTCCATGCAACTCTCTCACTTCATCCCAGCACAATTCCCCTTCCCCGTGTCCTCAAGTCCATTCTCGATGTCTGCGTCTTTATTCCTGTCCTGCCCCTAGGTTCTTCAGAACCATTTTTTTCTTTTTTTGTATATTCCATATATATGTGTTAGCATATGGTATTTGTTTTTCTCTTTCTGACTTACTTCACTCTGTATAACAGACTCTAGTTCCATCCACCTCACCACAAATAACTCAATTTTGGTCCTATTTATGGTTGAGAAATATTCCATTGTATATATGTGCCACATCTTCTTTATCCATTCATCTGTTGATGGACACTTAGGTTGCTTCCATGTCCTGGCTATTGCAAATAGAGCTGCAATGAACATTGTGGTACATGTATCTTTTTGAATTATGGTTTTCTCAGGATATATGCCCAGTAGTGGGATTGCTGGGTCATATGGGAGTGCTATTTTTAGTATTTTAAGGAACCTCCATACAGTTCTCCATAGTGGCTGTATCAATTTACATTCCCACCAGCAGTGCAAGAGGATTCCCTTTTCTCCACACCCTCTTCAGCATTTATTACTTGTGGACATTTTGACGATGGCCATTCTGACCGGTGTGAGGTCAGAACTACAATGGCCTCATTGTAGTTTTGATCTGCCTTTCTCTAATGATTAGTGATGTTGACCATCCTTTCATGTGTTTGTTGGAAATCTGTATATCTTCCTTGGAGAAATGTCTATTTAGGTCTTCTGCCCATTTTTGGATTAGGTTGTTTCTTTTTTTGATATTGAGCTGCCTGTATATTTTGGATATAAATCCTTTGTCAGTTGATTCATTTGCAAATATTTTCTCCCATTCTAAGGGTTGTCTTTTGGTCTTGTTTATGGTTTTCTTTGCTGTGCAAAAGCTTTGAAGTTTCATTAGGTCCCATTTGTTTATTTATATTTTCATTTCCATTTCTCTAGGAGGTGGGTCAAAAAGGATCTTGCTGTGATTTATGTCATACATTGTTCTGCCTATGTTTTCCTCTAAGAGTTTGATGGTGTCTGGCCTTACATTTAGGTCCTTAATCCATTTTGAGTTTATTTTTGTGCATGGTGTTAGGGAGTGTTCTAATTTCATTCTTTTACATGTAGCTGTCCAGTTTTCCCAGCATCACTTATTGAAGAGGCTGTCTTTTCTCCATTGTATATTCTTGCCTCCTTTATTAAAATAAGATGACTATATGTCTGTAGGTTTATCTCTGGGCTTTCTATCCTGTTCCATTGATCTGTATTTCTGTTTGTGTACCAGTACCACTGTCTTAATTACTGTAGCTTTGTAGTATAGTCTGAAGTCAGGGAGCCTGATTCCACCAGCTCCGTTTTTTTTTATTTTTTCTCAAGATTTCTTTAGCTATTCAGGGTCTTTTGTGTTTCCATACAAATTGTGAAATTTTTTGTTCTATTTCTGTGAAAAATGCCAGTGGTAGTTTGATTGGGATTGCATTGAATCTGTAGATTGCTTTGGGTAGTAGTCATTTTCACAATGTTGATTCTTCCAATCCAAGAACATGGTATATCTCTCCATCTATTTGTATCATCTTTAATTTCTTTCATCACTGTCTTATAATTTTCTGCATACAGGTCTTTTGTCTCCTTAGGTAGGTTTATTCCTAGATATTTTGTTCTTTTTGTTGCAATGGTAAATGGGAGTGTTTTTTAATTTCACTTTCAGATTTTTTATCATTAGTGTATAGGAATGCTAGAGATTTCTGTGCATTAATTTTGTTTCCTGCTACTTTACCAAATTCATTGATTAGCTCTAGTAATTTTCTGGTAGCATTCTCTATGTATAGTATCATGTCATCTGCAAACAGTGAGAGGTTTACTTCTTCTTTTCCGATGTGGATTCCTTTAATTTCTTTCTCTTCTCTGATTGCTGTGGCTAAAACTTCCAAAACTATGTTGAATAATAATGCTGAGAGTGGGCAAGCTTGTCTTTCTCCTCATCTTACTGGAAATGGTTTCAGTTTTTCACCATTGAGGACGATGTTGGCTGTGGGTTTGTCATATATGGCCTTTATTATGTTGAGGAAAGTTCCCTCTATGCCTACTTTTTGGAGAGTTTTTTTTATCATAAATTGGTGTTGAATTTTCTCAAAAGCTTTCTCTGCATCTATTAAGATGATCATATGGGTTTTCTCCTTCAATTTGTTAATATGGCGTAGCACACTGATTGATTTGCATATATTGAAGAATCCTTGCATTCCTGGGATAAAGCCCACTTGATCGTGGTGTATGATCCTTTTAATGTGCTGTTGGATTCTGTTTGCAGGTATTTTGTTGAGGATTTTTGAATCTATGTTCATCAGTTATTTTGGCCTGTAGTTTTCTTTCTTTGTGACATCTTTTTCTGGTTTTGGTATAAGGGTGATGGTGGCCTCATAGAATGATTTTGGGAGTGTTCCTCCCTCTACTACATTTTGTAAGAGTTTGAGAAGGAAAGGTGTTAGCTTTTCTCTAAATGTTTGATAGAATTCACCTGTGAAGCCATCTTGTCCTAGGCTTTTGTTTGTTGGAAGATTTTTAATCACAGTTTCAATTTCAGTGTGTGTGGTTGCCCTGTTCATATTTTCTGTTTCTTCCTGGTTCAGTCTCAGAAGGTTGTGCATTCTGAGAATTTGTCCACATTTCTTCCAGGTTGTCCATTTTATTGGCATGTAATTGCTTGTAGTAATCGTTCATGATCCTTTGTATTTCTGCAGTGTCAGTTGTTACTTCTCTTTTTTCATTTCTTATCCTACTGATTTGTGTCTTCGCCCTTTTTTCCTTGATGAGTCTGGCTAGTGGTTTATCAATTTTGTTTATCTTCTCAACGAACCAGCTTTCAGTTTTATTGATCCTAGCTGTCATTTCCTTCATTTATTTCTGATCTGATCTTTATGATTTCATTCCTTCTGCTATTTTTGGGTTTTTTTTGTTCTGCTTTCTCTAATTCCTTTAGGTGTAAGATTAGGTTGTTTATTTGAGATGTTCCTTGTTTCTTAAGGTAGGATTGTATTGCTATAAACTTCCCTATTAAAACTGTTTTTGCTTCATCCCATAGTTTTGGGTCCTCGTGATTTCATTGTCATTGGTTTCTACGTATTTTCTGATTACCTCTTTGAATTCTTCAGTTGTCTCTGGTTATTTAGTAGTGTATTGTTTAGCCTCAGGTGTTTTTATTTTTCTCAAATTTTCCTGTAATTGATATCTAGTCTCATAACGTTGTGGTTGGAAAAGATACTTGATGTGATTTCAATTTTCTTAAATTTACCGAGGCTTGATTTGTGACCCAAAATATAATCTGTCCTGAAGAATGTTCCATGAGCACTTGAGAAGGAAGTGTATTCTGTTGTCTTTGGATGGAATGTCCTATAAATATCAATTAAGTCCATCTTGTTTAATGTATCATTTAAAGCTTGTGTTTCCTTATTTATTTTCATTTTGGATGATCTGTCCATTGGTGAAAAAGGGTGTTAAAGTTCCCTACTGTGATTTTGTTACTGTCGATTTCCCCTTTTATGGCTGTTAGCATTTGCCTTATGTATTGAGGTGCTCCTATGTTGGCTGCATAAATATTTACAATTGTTATATCTTCTTCTTGGATTATTCCCTTGATCATTATGTAGTGTGTTTCTTTGTCTCTTGTAATCATCTTTATTTTAAAGTCTATTTTGTCTGATATGAGAATTGCTATTCCAGCTTTCTTTTGATTTTCATTTGCATGGAATATCTCTTTGCATCCCCTCACTTTCACTCTGTATGTGTCCCTAAGTCTGAAGTGGGTCTCTTCTAGACAGCATATATACGGGTCTTGTTTTTGTGTCCATTCAGCCAGTCTGTGTCTTTTGGTGGGAGCATTTAATCCATTTACATTTAAGGTAATTATTGATATGTGTGTTCCTATTACCATTTTCTTAATTGTTTTGTGTTTGTTACTATAGTTGTTTTCCTTCTCTTGTGCTTCCTGCCTGGAAAAGTTCCTTTAGCATTTTTTGTGAAGCTGGTTTGGTGGTGCTGAATTCTCATAGCTTTTGCTTGTCTGTAAAGTTTTAATTTGGCTGTCGTATCTGAATGAGATCCTTGCTGGGTTGTCATATTCGTTGTAGGTTTTTTCATCACTTTAAATATGTACTGACACTCCCTCCTGGCTTGCAGAGCTTCTGCTGAACGATCAGCTGTTAACCTTATGGGGATTCCCTTGTATGTTATTTGTTGCTTTTCCCTTGCTGCTTTTAATATTTTTTGTTTGTATTTAATTTTTGATAGTTTGATTAATATGTGTCTTGGCGTGTTTCTCCTTGGATTTATCCTGTGTGGGACTCTCTGCTCTTCCTGGAGGTGATTGACTATTTCCTTTCCCATATTAGGGAAGTTTTCAACTATAATCTCTTCAAGATTTTCTCAGTACCTTTTTTTTTTTCTTCTGCTTCTGGGACCCCTATAATTCGAATGTTGGTGCATTTAATATTGTCCCAGAGGTCTCTGAGACTGTCTTCAATTTTTTTCATTATTTTTCTTTATTCTGCTCTGAGGTAATTATTTCCACTATTTTAACTCCCAGGTCACTTATCTTTTCTTTTGCCTCACTTATTTTGCTATTGATTCCTTGGAGAGAATTTTTAATTTCATTTATTGTGTTGTTCATCATTGTTTGTTTGCTCTTTAGTTCTTTTAGATCCTTATTAATCATTTCTTGTATTTTCTCCATTCTATTTCCAAGATTTTGGATCATCTTGACTATCGTTACTCTGAATTCTTTTTCAGGTAGACTGCCTAATTCCTCTTCATTTGTTTGGTCTGGTGGGTTTTTACCTTGCTCCTTCATCTGCTGTTTCTCTGTCTTCTCATTTCACTTAATTTACTGTGTTTGTGGTTTCCTTTTTGCAGGCTGCAGGTTCATAGTTCCCATTGTTTTTGGTGTCTGCCCCCAGTGGGTAAGGTTGGTTCAGTGGGTTGTGTAGGTTTCCACCAGAACACAGATGGATAAGGCTGGATCTTGTCTTTCTGGTGGGCAGGACCGCCTCCTGTGGTGTGTTTTTGTGTGTCTGTGAATTTATTATGATTTTAGGCAGCCTCTCTGCAAATGGGTGGTGTTGTGTTCCTGTCTTGCTAGTTGTTTGGCATAGGGTGTCCAGCACTTTAGCTTACTGGTCGTTGAGTGGAGCTGGGTCTTAGTGTTGAGATGGAGATCTCTGAGAGAACTTTCTCCATTTTGTATTGTGTGGGGTCAGGAGATCTCTGATCGACCAATGTCCTGAATTTGGCTCTCCTACCTCAGAGGCTCAGGCCTGATACCTAGCTGGAGCACCGAGACCCTTGTCAGCCACATGGCTCAGAAGAAAAGGGAGAAAGAAAGAGAGAAAGGGGGGGGGGAGTGAGTGAGTGAGGGAGGGAGGGAGGGAGGAAGAAAGAAAAAGAAAAGAAAGAAAGAAAGAAAGGAGAGAAAGAAAGAGAAAGAAAGACAGAATGAAATAAAGTTATTAAAATAAAAAAGTAATATGAAAGAAAGAGAGCAACCAAACCAAAAAACAAATCCACTAATGATAACAAGTGCTAAAAACTATATTGTGTGGGGTCAGGAGATCTCTGATCGACCAATGTCCTGAATTTGGCTCTCCTACCTCAGAGGCTCAGGCCTGATACCTAGCTGGAGCACCGAGACCCTTGTCAGCCACATGGCTCAGAAGAAAAGGGAGAAAGAAAGAGAGAAAAAAAAAAAAAAGACAGACAGAACCCTAGGACAAATGGGGTAAAAGGAAATATATACAGGCAAAATCACACAAAAGAGGCATACACATACACACTCACAAAAGGAGAACAGGAAAAAAACCCCCCCCCAAAAAAATATATATATAAAAGGAAAAGAGCAACCAAATGAATAAAAAATCTACCAGTAATAATAAGCTGTAAATACTAAACTAAGATAAACATCAAACCAAAAACAAGTTAGGTGCAGAAAGCAAAGCCCAAGTCGACATTTGTTCCCCAAGTCCTCTGCCTCAATTTTGGGATTATTTGTTGTCTATTCAGGTATTCCACAGATTCAGGGTACATCAATTTTTTTGTGGAGATATAATCCACTGCTCCTGAGGCTGCATGCAGAAATTTGCATTTCTCTTCTTTGTTCGCACAGCTCCTGTGGTTCAGCTTTAGATTTGGCCCCGCCTCTGTGTGTAGGTCACCTGAGGGTGTCTGTTCCCCTCCCAGACAGGAGGGGGTTAAAGTAGCAGCTGATTATGGGGCACTGGCTCACTCCGGCCAGGGGGAGATAGGAATATAGAATGCCAGGCGAGCCTGTGGTGGCAGAAGCTGGCTTGATGTTGCATCAGCCTGAGGCGTGGTGTGTTTTCTCCCAGGGAAGTTGTCCCTGCATCACTGGACCCTGGCAGTTGTGGGCTTCATAGGCTCCTGGGAAGGGGAGGTGTGGATAGTGACCTGTGCTTGCATATAGGCTACTTGGTGGCTGCAGCAGCTGCCTTAGCATCTCATGCCCGTCTCTGGTGTCCACGCTGATAGCCGCGGCTCTCACCTGTCTCTGGAGCTTGTTTAGGTGGTGCTCTGAATCCCCTCTCCTCACTCACCCCAAAATAATTGTCTCTTGTCTCTTAGGCAGTTCCAGACTTTTTCCCAGACTCCCTTCTGGCTAACTGTGGCGCACTAACCCCCTCAGGCTGAGTTCACGCAGCCAACCTCAGTCCTTTACCTAGGATCTGACCTCCAAAGCCCAAGTCTCAGCTCCCAGCCCCGCCTGCCCCGGTGGGTGAGTGGACAAGTCTCTCGGGCTGGTGAGTGCTGTTTGGCATGCATCCTCTGGGAATCTCTCCGCTTTGACCTCCGCACCCCTGTTGCTGCGCTCTCCTCCATGGCTCCAAAGCTTCCCCCCCCCCACCTGCTGTCTCTGCCAGTGAAGGGGCTTCCTAGTGTGTGGAAACTTTCCGTCCTTCACAGCTCCCTCCCAGTAGTGCAGGTTCCGTCCCCATTCTTTTGTCTCTGTTTTTTTTTTTCTTTTGCCCTACCCAGGTACGTGGGCAGTTTCTTGTATTTTGGGAAGTCTCAGGTCTTCTGCCAGCATTCAGTAGGTGTTCTGTAGGAGCTGTTCCTCATGTACATGTATTTGTGGGGAGAAAGGTGATCTCCACATCTTACTCCTCCGCCATCTTGAAGCTATTGCATTGTGAATTTTTTTTTTCCTCTAAGTATAGTTTTCAGATAAATCCCTGTGCCCATGGCAGGATAGCGCTACAATCCATTGCACTATGAGTGTTGCCTCACTGGCAACACTTAACAAAGTCAGGTTTTTTTTAAAAGATACTTTTAATCATGGCTTGTAATAGAGTATAAAGTACCCTTTCCCTCATGTTGATTAATTGTATTAAAACCTTTCCTTTTTCAGTTTCTTGGTTTAGCCAAAACATAATTAAACTCACATGTGTTATTAAATATAAAACTCCAGCTTTCTGCCTCAGGAAGAGAGTGATAAAAAATAAACCACATTTTAGTTTAATTCATTTAAGAAAGCTTGGGACTTCCCTGGTGGCACAGTGGTTAAGAACCCTCCTATCAATGCAGGGGACACGGGTTCAAGCCCTGGTCCAGGAAGACCCCACGTGCCACAGAGCAACTAAGCCCGTGTGCCACAACTACTGAGCCTGCGCTCTAGAGCCCGTGAGCCACAACTACTGAGCCCACATGCCACAACTACTGAAGCCTGTGCACCCAGAGCCCAAGCTACACAACAAAGACAAGTCACTGCAATGAGAAGCCCACCCACCACAACGAAGAGTAGCCCCTGCTTGCCGCAACTAGACAAAGCCCATGCACAGCAATGAAGCCCCAACACAGACAAAAAAATATAAATTATTTTTTAAGTCCTTATCTTAAAAAAAAAAAAAAAAAGAAAGAAAGAAAGCTTGTGCTCATTCTTCCAAAGCAGCCAATAACCAGATCATGTAGTTGCAAACATAATACAGTGGCAGCATCTGGAAGCCATAATAGAGCCCCTGGTTCAATTTCTGTGCCAGACACTGTTGGGAGAACCCATTCTATGCAATATATTGAGAATCTTGCTAGATTTCCACTTGCCTTGGCTACCTAGATCACTGGATAATATTTAGAATACAAGATAATCTTTAGAATATGTTACCTATGTTTTTAAAAGTGGCCAACCTGATTCTCCTAAACATGCTACTTTGGCATCTTTGCAAAAAGGATTTCTATTGTATTTAGTTTGGACATAATTATCCACTGTCTTCTGGTATATTGCATTTTTAAAATAATATCTTTTTATTTATGCATTGTAGAATCAATGTTAGATTATTTGAATATCAGCAGTGTACTAGCTCCCACACTTCTTTCTCTACCTGCCTTTTTGTTTGTTTAACTTCTTTAAATAATCAGCTGAGATGATTCATTGTGATTCAGCATAAAGAATAGAAAATGTAGGATAATAAAGGACTGCTGTTTCCCCTGACTGTAATCATATTGGCAATTTCTTTTCTTCTCTTTAGTGATACCACAAGATATTTTCAAGATGACATTAAGTAACATTCATTTTTCCCCCCAAATAATCTTCTATTCTGCTTTTAACTGCTGTGTTATGCAGAACATAAATCATACTTTTTCTTGTCACTATAAATCAGTGAAATCTAAGCTGTGATTGTGCAATTGTTAGCACCTTTAAAACTGTGATAAGCTCATCCATAGATGAGGTACTGTGAGATACTATTAAAGTAAAAGGCTATGTTTGTCTGATATAAAAATACAGTTTTAGAGTATGACCAGTACATTTCACTCTTAATTTAAAATGAAATTGAGTGGGTTTTAAAAAATACAGCCACAGAAGAAAAACAAAGGATAGAAATAAACTAAAACATTTTGAAGTATAAACCTCTGAAGAGAGGCCACAGTAGTAGGCAGTGAAATCATTATTTAAAATAAGACAGTTATAAATTTGTTCAGGAGATTGTATAACAGTCATAAACCACACAGGTTTCTGCCAAGCAGAAACTCAGCAAGATATGAAGTGCTTCAGGTTGAGGTAGTTTGTGCCAGTCCCAGACACTAGCAGGTTAGAACATGTGTAGGTTCAAGAGGTGTAGTCAGCACTGTAGTTACTGATCATACCCAGAAGCCTCAGAGGGCTTGTGGATAGGATGTGTGTTAAATAACTTTGAGCTTCTGATCTGTTGGAGGGTGTTTTAGGATCCTATATCAAGGGTCCTCAAAAAGAACATGTTTTCTGAGAAGCACTTTGTCATTTTAGGGGTCACTCCCCAAAGCCCCAGGTAATCTGCTAAGTGCCTTACATTCACTGTGACATTACTCTAACACCATGAGCTGAGTTGAGTATTAAGATCAATGTAGAGATTAAGAAATGGGCTCAGAGAGAGTCTGAGTCTTACTTGGTTGTATACGTTTAAGTGGTAGATTTAGGGCTTGAATATAGGTCCATCAGATTCCAAGGCCCCTGCCCTTCATGCTACCCCACCCTGCCTTCTGACTGGGGAGAACAGTGCAGGGTGGAGGTTGGCTAGAAGGCAGGAGATTCCCTGAGTAGCAGGGATCTGTTTCCTCCAGTACATTTTAGAGCCTCTTCTGAACTGGCTTGCCTAGATCTCAATATCCACTGACTGGTAATTCTTCCTTCCTTCCCTCCTCCCTCCCTAACTCCTTCCTTCTTCCTCTTCACTTAATATTATTACTGCTTGTAATATCCAGCTCTGTCCTCTCTATAGCAAGCTAGAAGAATGGAAGTGTTTAAGCTGGATGTGGATGCATCCTCTAGAAGGGTGAGCGAGGACTGAGGGAAAGGAAGGGAAGACTAATCAGTATTGTTTCCAGATAGAATACCCTACGTCAACTGCTTTAATATAGATAAGTTACAGAACTTTTAAGAGTTCCATTAGAGATGCCCTTGATTTCTGCGTAGTTTCATGATCTCTCAAGTTTCACTTCTTCCCTGGGGTCTAATTAGAATATTGGTATATACAATGATCTGTTCCTTCATCCTCATGAGCATTTATTTCACTTCATACTTATTTATTCCCTGGTTTTGGGCTATTTCTAACCAGATTAGGAATTTATTAAGACTGGAGATTTAATCTTTTATGTCTTTCTTACAGAATGAGTACTTATCGAACAACACACAAAACAGGACTAGATAAATACTTATGGAGAATACATTTGTATTTTCCATAGAAATGGAGAAAAAAAGGCAAACTGTTGCCGTTTGAAATTTAGAAGTACATTTCAATTGTCTCTTGAATAATATCAAGATAATTTCACTAGGTAGTCTCAATAATTTTGTATTATATTAAGGTTGCTATTCAATATTTATCACAAATCATTATGTTCTGCTATGCTATAAAAACTTACTAATGGTTGGCTTTTCACCACGAACAAAGATATAAAAGGATCATTTTAAAGGTAGACTGTCTAATTCTTTTTTTTTAATTGAAGTACAGTTGATTTACAATGTTGTGTTAATTACTGCTGTACAGCTCAGTGACTCAAGTTATACATATATATATATACATTCTTTTTCATATTCTTTTCCATTATGGTTTATCACAGGATATTGAATATAGTTCCCTGTGCTATACAGAAGGACATTGTTGTTTATCCATTCTATATACACCAGTTTGCATCTGCTAATCCCAAACTCTGAATCCAACCCTCTCACACACCCCTCCCCACTGGCAACCACCAGTCTATTCTCTATGCCCGTGATCCTGTTTCTGATTCATAGATAGGTTCATTTGTGTCATATTTTAGATTCCACATATAAGTGACATCATATGGTATTTGTCTTTCTCTTTCTGATTTACTTCACTTAATATAATAATCTCTAGTTGTATCCATGTTGCTGCAAATGGAATTATTTCATTTTTTATAGCTGAGTAGTATTCCATTGTATATATGTATCACTTATTTATCCATTCATCTGTCGATGGACATTTAGGTTGTTTCAGTGTCTCAGCTATTGTGAATAGTGCTGCTATGAAAATAGGGGTGCATGTATTTTTTTTGAATTATAGTTTTGTCTGGGTATATGCCCTGGAGTGGGATTGCTGGATCATATGGTAATTCTATTTTTAGTTTTCTGAGGAACTGACATAATGTTTTCCACAGTGGATGCACCAAGTTACATTCCCACCAACAGTGCAATAGTGTTCCCTTTTCTCCACACTCTCTCTAGCATTTATTTGTAGACATGTTAATGTTGGCCATTCTGACCAGTGTGAGGTGATACCTCATTGTAGTTTTGAGTTACATTTCTCTAATGATTAGCAATGATGGGCATCTTTTCATGTGCCTATTGACCATCTGTATTTCTTCTTTGGAGAAATGTCTCTTTAGGTCTACTGCCCGTTTTTTGATTGGGCTGGGGTTTTTGGTTGTTGTTGAGTTGTCTGAGCTGTTGGTGTAATTTGGAAATTAAGCCCTTGTAAGTCACATTGTTTGCAGATATTTTCTCCCATTCTGTAGGATGTCCTTTCATTTTGTTTATGGTTTCCTTTGCTGTGCAAAAGTTTGTAGTTTGATTAGGTCCCATTTGTTCATTTTTGTTTTTATTTTTATTGCATTGGGAGACTGACCTAAGAAAATATTGGTACAATTTATGTCAGAGAATGTTTTGCCTCTGTTCTCTTCTAGGAGTTTTATGGTGTCGTGTCTTATGTACATAAGTCCTTAAGTCATTTTGAGTTTATTTTTTTCTTTGGTGAGAGGGGTGTGTTCTAACTTCATTGATTTACACATAGCTGTCAAACTTTCCCAACACCACTTGCTGAAGGGACTGTCTTTTTTCCATTGTATATTGTTGCCTCCTTTGTCAAAGACTAGTTGACCATAGGTGTATGGGTTTGTTTCTGGGCTCTGTATTCTGTTCCATTGATCCGTATATCTGTTTTTGTGCCAATACCATGCTGTTTTGATTACTCTAGTCTTGTACTATTGTCTGAAGTCTGGGAGAGTTATGCCTTCTGCTTTGTTCTTTTTTTTCCAGCACTGCTTGGCAATTCTGGCTCTTTTATGGTTCCTTATGAATTTTAGGATTATTTGTTCTAGTTCTCTGAAAAATATCATGGGTAATTTGATAGAGAATGTGTTAAATCTGTAGAATGCTTTGGGTAGTATGACCATTTTAACAATATTAATTCTTCAAATCCAAGTGCATGGGATTTCTTTCCACTTCTTTGAATCATCTTCAGTTTCCGTTTTTAATGTTTTATAGTTTGCAGCATATAATTCTTTCACCTCCTTGGTGAGGCTTATTCCTAAGTATTTTATTTTGGGTCTTGCAATTTTAAAAGGTATTTTTTTACATCCCCTTTCTAATATTTCATTGTTGGTGTAAAGAAATGCAACCAATTTCTGTATGTTAATCTTGTATCCTGCTACCTTGCTGAATTTGTTTATCAGTTCCAGTAGTTTTTGTGTAGAGTCTTTAGGGTTTTCTATATATAGTATCATATCATCTGCATATAGTGACAATTTTACCTCTTCTCTTCGATTCCAATTTGGATACCTTTTTCTTTTTCTTGTCTGATTGTAGTGGCTAGGACTTCCAACACTATGTTGAATAGAAGAGGTGAAAGTGGGCATCCTTGTCTTGTTCCAAATTTTAGTGGTAAGGCTTTGAGCATTTCACCATTGAGTATCATATTGGCTATGGATTTGTCATAAATAGCTTTTACTATCTTGAAATACATTCCCTCTATACCCACTTTGGTAAGAGTTTACCATCCTTGTGAAGTTGTGATGAATGCCACTTGGTCTTGGTATATGATCTTTTTTATGTGTTGTTTGATTTGGTTTGCTAATATTTTGTTAAGCATTTTTGCCTGTATATTCATTAAAGATAATGGCCTGCAATTTTCATTTTTGGTGGTGTCTTTGTCTGGTTTCGGAATCAGGGTGATGGTGGCTTCCTAGAATGATTTGGGAGTGTTTCATCCTTTTCACTCTTTTGGAAGAGTTTAAGAAGGATCAGTATAAGTTCTTCTTTGGATGTTGGGTAGAATTTGTCTATGAAGCCATCTGTTCCTGGACTTTTGTATGTAGGGAGTTTTTAAATTATAGATTCTATTTCACTTCTAGTGATTAGTCTGTTCAAATTATCTATTTCTTCTTGACTCGGTTTTTGTGGGCTGCATGCTTCAAGAAACTTGTCCATTTCCTCTAGGTTGTCAAATTTGTTGACATATAATTGTTCATAGTATTCCCTTATGGTTATTTGTATTTCTGCAATATCAGTTGTTATGTTTCCTTTTTCATTTCTTATGTTATTTGGGTCCTCTCTTTTTTTGGTGAGCCAGGCCAGAGGTTGTCAATCTTGTTTATCCTTACAAAGAAGCAGCTCTTGGTTTTATTGATTTTTTAAAATTGTTTTTTAAATCTCTATTTATTTCCTCTCTGATCTTTATTATTTCTTTCTTTCTGAGGACTTTAGGTATTGTTTGTTCTTCTTTTTCTAATTCTTTTAAGTGGTAGGTTAGGTTTTGTGAGATTTTTCTTGTTTTTAGAGGAAGGCCTATCTCACTATAAACTTCCAAGAATGCTTTTTATGCATCCCATAGATTTTGTATGGTTGAGTTATCATTGTTTTCTTAACAACTTTATTGGAGTATAAATGCTTTACAATGGTGTGTTACTTTCTACTTTATAACAAAGTGAATCAGTTATACATATACATATGTCCACATATCTCTTCCCTCTTGCATCTTCCTCACTCCCACCCTCCCTATCCCACCCCTCTAGGTGGTCACAAAGCACCGAGCTGATCTCCCTGTGCTATGCAACTGCTTCCCACTAGCTATCTGTTTTACATTTCGTAGTGTACATATGTCCATGCCACTCTCTCACTTTGTCCCAGCTTACCCTTAACCTTCCCTGTATCCTCAGGTCCATTCTCTAGTATGTCTACACCTTTATTCCCATCTTGCCCATGGTTCTTCATGACCATTTTTTTTTTTTTAAGATTCCATATATATGTGTTAGCATGCGGTATTTGTTTTTCTCTTTCTGCCTTACTTCACTCTGCATGACAGTCTCTATGTCTATCCACCTCATTACAAATAACTCAGTTTCATTCCTTTTTATGGCTAAGTAATATTCCATTGAATATATGTGCCACACCTTCTTTATCCATTCATCTGTTGATGGACACTTCGGTTGCTTGCATGTGCTGGCTATTGTAAATAGAGCTGCAATGAATATTTTGGTACATGACTCTTTTTGAATTATGGTTTTCTCAGGGTATATGCCCAGTAGTGGGATTGCTGGGTCATATGGTAGTTCTATTTTTAGTTTTTTAAGGAACCTCCATACTGTTCTCCATAGTGGCTGTATCAATTTACATTCCCACCAACAGTGCAAGAGGGTTCCCTTTTCTCCACACCCTCTCCAGCATTTATTGTTTCTAGATTTTTTGATGATGGCCATTCTGACTGGTGTGAGATGATATCTCATTGTAGTTTTGATTTGCATTTCTCTAATGATTAATGATGTTGAGCATTCTTTCATGTGTTTGTTGGCAATCTGTATATCTTCTTTGGAGAAATGTCTATTTAGGTCTTCTGCCCATTTTTGGATTGGGTTGTTTGTTTTTTTGTTATTGAGCTGCATGAGCTGCTTGTAAATTTTGGAGATTAATCCTTTGTCAGTTGCTTCATTTGCAAATATTTTCTCCCATTCTGAGGGTTGTCTTTTGGTCTTGTTTATGGTTTCCTTTCTTGTGCAAAAGCTTTGAAGTTTCATTAGGTCCCATTTGTTTAGTTTTGTTTTTATTTCCATTTCTCTGGGAGGTGGGTCAAAAAGGATGTTGCTGTGATTTATGTCAAAGAGTGTTCTGCCTATGTTTTCCTCTAAGAGTTTGATAGTTTCTGGCCTTACGTTTAGGTCTTTAATCCATTTTGAGCTTATTTTTGTGTATGGTGTTAGAGTGTTCTAATTTCATTCTTTTACATGTAGCTGTCCAGTTTTCCAAGCGCCACTTACTGAAGAGGCTGTCTTTTCTCCACTGTATATTCTTGCCTCCTTTATCAAAGATAAGGTGACCATATGTGGGTGGGTTTATCTCTGGGCTTTGTATCCTGTTCGACTGATCTATATTTCGGTTTCTATGCCAGTACCATACTGTCTTGATTCCTGTAGGTTTGAGTATAGTCTGAAGTCAGGGAGCATGATTCCTCCAGCTTGGTTTTTCTTTCTCAAGATTGCTTTGGCTATTCGGGGTCTTTTGTGTTTCCATGCAAATTGTAAAATTTTGTGTTCTACTTCTGTAAAAAATACCAGTGGTAGTTTGATAGGGATTGCATTGAATTTGTAGATTGCTTTGGGTAGTAGAGTCATTTTCACAATGTTGATTCTTCCAATCCAAGAACATGGTATATCTCTCCATCTATTTGTATCATTAATTTCTTATATCAGTGTCTTATAATTTTCTTCATACAGGTTTTTGTCTCCTTAGGTAGGTTTATACCTAGATATTTTATTCTATTTGTGGCAACGGTAAATAGTGTTTTTTAATTTCATTTTCAGATTTCTCATCATTAGTATATTGGAATGCAAGAGATTTCTGTGCATTAATTTTGTTTCCTGCTACTTTACCAAATTCATTGATTAGCTCTAGCTGTTTTCTGGTAGCATCTTTAGGATTCTCTATGTATAGTATCGTGTCATCTGCAAACAGTGACAGCTTTACT
>NW_020174156.1:1739912-1778229 GCF_003031525.2 Neophocaena asiaeorientalis asiaeorientalis
AGTTGCTTGTAGTAATCTCTCATGATCTTTTGTATTTCTGCAGTGTCAGTTGTTACTTCTCCTTTTTCATTTCTAATTATATTGATTTGAGTCTTCTCCCTTTTTTTCTTGACAAGTCTGGCTAGTGGTTTATCTATTTTGTTTATCTTCTCAAAGAACCAGCTTTTAGTTTTATTGATCCTAGCTATCATTTCCTACATTTCTTTTTCATTTATTTCTGATCTGATCTTTATGATTTATTTCCTTCTGCTAACTTTGGGGTTTTTTGTTCTTCTTTCTCTAACTGCTTTTGGTGTAAGGTTAGGTTGTTTATTTGAGATATTTCTTGTTTTTTAAGGTAGGATTGTATTCCTATAAACTTAACTCTTAGAACTGCTTTTGCTGCAACCCATAGGTTTTGGGTCATCGTGTTTTCATTTTTTTCTAGGTATTTTTTAATTTCCTCTTTGATTTATTCAGTGATCACTTGGTTATTAATTAGTGTGTGGTTTAGCCTCCATGTGTTTGTATTTATTACAGATTTTTTTCCTGTAAATGATATCTAGTCTCATAGCATTGTGGTCGGAAAATATATTTGATATGATTTCGATTTTCTTAAATATACCAAGGCTTTATTTGTGACCCAAGATATGATCTATCCTAGAGAATGTTCCATGAGCACTTGAGAAGAATGTGTATTCTGTTGTTTTTGGATGGAATGTCCTATAAATATCAATTAAGTCCATCTTGTTTAATGTACCATTTAAAGCTTGTGTTTCCTTATTTATTTTCATTTTGGATGATCTGTCCATTGGTGAGAGTGGGGTGTTAAAGTCCCCTACTATTATTGTGGTACTGTCGATTTCCCCTTTTATGGCTGTTAGTATCTGCTTTATGTATTGAGGTGCTCCTATGTTGGGTGCATAAATATTTACAATTGTTATACAATTGTTATATCTTCTTCTTGGATTGTTCCCTTGACATTATGTAGTGTCCTTCTTTCTCTCTTGTAATAGTCTTTGTGTTAAAGTCTATTTTGTCTGATATGAGAATTGCTACTCCCGCTTTCTTTTGATTTTCATTTGCATGGAATATCTTTTTGCATCCCCTCACTTTCAGTCTGTATGTGTCCCTAGGTCTGAAGTGGATCTCTCATAGACAGCATATATACGGGTCTTGTTTTTGTATCCATTCAGTCAATATATATATCTTATGGTGGGAGCATTTAATCCATTTACATTTAAGGTAATTATCAATATGTATGTTCCTATTTCCATTTTCTTGTTTTGGGCTTATTATTATAGGTCTTTTCCTTCTCTTGTGTTTTCTGCCTAGAGAAGTTCCTTTAGCATTTTTTGTAAAGCTGGTTTGGTGGTGCTGAATTCTCTTAGCTTTTGCTTGTCTGTAAAGCTTTTGATTTCTCCATCAGATCTGAATGAGATCCTTGGCTGGGCAGAGTAATGTTGGTTGTAGGTTTTACTCCTTCATCACTTTAAATATGTGCTGCCACTCCATTCTGGCTTGCAGTTTCTGCTGAAAGATGAGCTGTTAACCTTATCAGGATTCCCTTATGTGTTATTTTTCCCTTGCTTCTTTTAATATTTGTTCTTTGTATTTAATATTTAATTTTTGATACTTTGATTAATATGTGTCTTGTCCTTGAATTTATCCTGTATGGGACTCTCTGTGCTTCCTGGACTTGATAAACTATTTCCTTTCCCATATTAGGGAAGTTTTCAACTATAATCTCTTCAAATATTTTCTCAGTCCCTTCTTTTTCTTTTCTTCTTCTGGGACCCCTATAATTCGAATGTTTGTGCATTTAATGTTGTCCCAGTGGTCTCTGAGGCTGTCCTCAATTCTTTTAATTCTTTGTTCCTTATTCTGCTCTGCAGTAGTTATTTCCACTAGTTTATCTTCCATGTCACGTATCCGTTCTTCTGCCTCAGTTATTCTGCTATTGATCCCTTCTAGAGAATATTTAATTTCATTTATTGTGTTGTTCATCACTGTTTGTTTGCTCTTTAGTTCTTCTAGGTCCTTTTTAAACGTTTCTTGTATTTTCTCCATTCTAGTTCCAAGATTTTGGATCATCTTTACTATCATTATTCTGAATTCTTTTTCAGGTAGACTGCCTATTTCCTCTTCATTTGTTAGGTCTGGTGGGTTTTTGCCTTGCTCCTTCATCTGCTCTGTGTTTCTCTGTCTTCTCATTTTACTTATCTTACTGTGTTTGGGGTCTCCTTTTTGCAGGCTGCAGGTTCGTAGTTCCTGTTGTTTTTGGTGTCTGTCCCCAGTGGCTAAGGTTGGTTCAGTGGGTTGTGTAGGCTTCCTGGTGGAGGGGACTAGTGCCTGTGTTCTGGTGGATGAAGCTGGATCTTTTCTTTCTGGTGGGCAGGACTGCATCTGGTGGTGTGTTTTAAGGTGTCTGTGGCCTTATTATGATTTTAGGCAGCCTCTGTGCTAATGGATAGGCTTGTGTTCCTGTCTTGCTAGTTGTTTGGAATAGGGTGTCCAGCACTGTAGCTTGCTGGTCATTGAGTGGAGCTGGGTCTACGCTTTGAGATGGAGATCTCTGGGAGATTTTTGCCATTTGATATTACATGGAGCTGGGAGGTCTCTTGTGGTCCAGTGTCCTGAACTTGGCTCTTGCAACTCAGAGGCACAGCCCTGACACCTGGTTGTAGCACCAAGAGCCTGTCCTCCACACAGCTTAGAATAAAAGGGAGGAAAAAGAAGGAAAGAAGATAAAATAAGATAAAGTTATTAAAATAAAAAGTAAATAATAATTAAGAAAAAAGTTTTTTAAAATAATTAAAAAAAGAACAGACAGAATCCTAGGACAAATGGTAAAAGCAAAGCTATACAGACAAAATCACACACAGAAGCATACACATACACACTTAAAAAAAGAGAAAAAGGGAAAAAAAATGTATATATATCATTGCTCCCAAAGCCCACCTCCTCAGTATGGGATGATTCGTTGTCTATTCAGGTACTCTACAGATGCAGGGTACATCAAGTTGATTGTGGAGATTTAATACGCTGCTCCTGAGGCTGCTGGGAGAGATTTCCCTTTCTCTTCTTTGTTCGCACAGCTCCCAGCATTCAGCTTTGGATTTGGACCCGCCTCTGCATGTAGGTCACCTGAGGGTGTCCTTCACTCTAACAAGATGGGGTTAAGGAAGCAGCTGATTCGGGGTCTCTGGCTCACTCAGGCCGGGGGGAGGGACGGGTACGGATGCGGGGTGATCATGCGGTGGTAGAGACCGGTGTGACGTTACACCAGCCTGAGGCACACGATGTGTTCTCCCAGGGAAGTTGTCCCTGGATCACAGGACCCTGACAGTGGCGGGCTGCACAGGCTCCCAGGAGGGGAGTTGTGGATAGTGACTTGTGCTTGCACACAGGCTTCTTGGTGGCTGCAGCAGCAGCCTTAGCATCTCATGCCCGTCTCTGGGGTCCACTCTGATAGCTGTGGCTCGTGCCCATCTCTGGAGCTCCTTTAAGCAGCGCTCTTTATCCCCTCTCCTCGTGCACCTGGAAACAAAGAGGCAAGGAGAAGTCTCTTGCCTCTTTGGCAGCTCCAGACTTTTTCCCAGACTCCCTCCCAGCTAGCTGTGGCTCACTAGCCCCCTCCAGGCTGTGTTCGCACAGCCAACCCCAGTCCTCTCCCTGGGATCTGACCTCCGAAGCCCGAGCCTCAGCTCCCATCCCCCGCCCACCTCCGTGGGTGAGCAGACAAGCCTCTCGGGCTGGTGAGCGCTGGTCAGCACCGATTCTCTGTGTTGGAATCTCTCTGCTTTGCCCTCTGAACCCCCATTGTTGTGGTCTCCTCTACGGCTCCGAAGCTTCCCCCCTCCGCCATCCGCAGTCTCCGCCCACGAACGGGCTTCGTAGTGTGTGGAAACCTTTCCTCCTTCACAGCTCCCTCCCACTGGTGCAGGTCCCATCCCTATTCTTTTGTCTCTATATTTTCTTTTTTCTTTTTCCCTACCCAGGTACATGGGGAATTTCTTGCATTTTGGTAGGTCTGAGGTCTTCTGCCAGTGTTCAGTAGGTGTTCTTTAGGAGCTGTTCCACATGTAGATGTATTTCTGATGTATTTGTGGGGGCGAAGGTGATCTCCGCATCTCACTCTTCTGCCATCTTGAAGCTCCTCCCCTCATTGTCTTTTGTCTTAAGGTATTTTTAGATTTCCTCTTTGAGTTCATCACTGACCCTTTTAAATTTTTTTTTGTAGCATGTTATTTAGTCTCCATGTAATAGTTTTTTTCTTGTTTCTTTTTCTGTGGTTAATTTCTAGTTTCATGCTGTTGTGGTCAGAAAAAATGCTTGAGATAATTTCTATACTTTTAAATTTGTTGAGGCTTATTTGGTTCCCTAGTATGTGGTCAGTCCTAGAAAATGTTCCATGTGTACTTGAAAAGAATGTGTATTCTGGGGTTTTCTTTGCATGTAATGTCCTGAAAATATCAATTACATCTATCTGTTCTGCTGTATCATTTAGGATCTTTGTTGCCTTCTTGATTCTCTGCAACTATTATTGTATTCCTGTCAATTCCTCCCTTTATGTCTGTTAGTATTTCTTTTATGTATTTGGGTGCTCCTATATTAGGTGCATATATATTGACAAGTGTAAAATCCTCTTCTTGTATTGATGCTTTTATTATTATATAGTGTCCTTTATCTTTCTTTACGGCCTTTGTTTTAAAGTCTATTTTGTCTGATGTGAGTATTGCGACCCCCACTTTCTTGTTATTTCCGTTTGCACGAAATATCTTTTTCCACACCCTCACTTTCAATTTATGTGTCTCCTTTGCCCTGAAGTGGGTCTCTTGTACGCATCATACAGTAGGCTCTTATTCTTTTATCCAGCCTGCCACTCTGTGTCTTTTGATTGGAACATTTAGTCCATTGACATTTAAGGTAGTTATGTATCTATTGTCATTTTAAACCTTGTTTTCCCATTGCTTTTATATTTCTTGTTTGTCCTTTTCTTTTTCCTTTTGTGGTTTGATGATTTTCTTTTTTATTATACTTATATTCTCTTCCTTTTGGTTTTAGCCAATCTGTTGTATGTTTTTGATTTGTGGTTGCCCTGTTTTTCAAGTATGTTATCCCCTTCCTTTATCTACTTGCCTTAGACAAGTAGTCATACTGGCTCAAACACATTCTAGGAAAAAACATCTACATATTCTTACTCTCCTCCCCCACATTTTATGATTTTGTTGTCCTCTTTTACAACCTCATGTTCCTCTTTTTTGCTTTTCATTGTTGTTATCATCACTTTCACAGAAAATTTTTTAATTTTTTTTTTAATCTGTGTACTGGCATATTTAAGTGATTTATTTTCCAGTTGTAATTTTCTCTTTCCTATAGATTCTTACTTCTTTTGTATTTAGAGAAGACCTTTCAATATTTCCTTTAGGATAGGTTTAGTATTGCTGTATTGTTTTAGTTTTTGCTTGTCTGAGAAATTCTTTCTCTCTCCCTCTATTCAAAATGATAATCTTGCTGGATAGACTATACTAGGTTGCAGAGTTTTCCCTTTTAGGACTTTGAATATATCTTACCATTCCCTTCTGGCCTGCAACATTTCTGAGGAGAAATCAGCTGACAGCCTTATGGGGGTTCCCTTGTAATTAACTCTTTGTTTTGCTCTTGCTCCCTTTAGAATCCTCTCTTTATATTTAACTTTTGCCATTTTTAATATAATATGTCTTGGTGTAGGTCTGTTTGGGTTTATCTTGCTTGGGATTCTCTGTGCTTCCTGTACTTGGATATCTGTTTCCTTCTTTAGGTTTGGGGAGTTTTCAACCATAATTTCTTTAAATACATTTTCAATCCCCTTTTCTCTTTCTTCCCCTTCTGGAATCCCTATTTTGTTTGTTTGGCATGCTTTATATTATCCTATAGGTCTCTTATATTGCTTTCTCTTTTTTTCTTTAATTTGGCTTTCTGTCTTCTGTACTTATTGGGTGATTTCCATTATTCTATCTTCCAGGTCACTTTTTTGTTCTTCTGCATTATTCATTCTGCTATTCATTGCCTTTAGCTCAGCTTTCATCTCTGCAAATGAGTTTTCTAATTTTTCTTGGTTCCTCTTTATAATTTCTAGCTCCTTTTTACAATACTCTGTATTTTTGTCTAGGCTTTCTTAATTCCTTCAGTATTTTTATTGTCTCCTTTTTGAAATTGGTGTCTATTAGACTGAAGGGTTCTGTTTCATTTGTTCTTTCAGAGGAATGCTCTTGGTCTTTTAACTGGGTGTGGTTCCTCTGTTTCTTCATTTTACTTGTATTTCTCTTACTCTGTGAGTTTAGGAGAAATAATTATCTACTGTGGTCTTGAAGGGCTATTTACATTTGGGGGCACCCCTGTGTAGCTTGTGTGGGTTTAGTATATTTGGTGCGAAGACTGTTTTTAATATGGATACATGTCGCCTTTTTCCTCAGCATGTACTGGTCATTATCCCCTTGATAGGGGTGTGCAGATGTGGTGACTGGTGCCTGGTCTTGGGGTTCTCAGTGGTGGTGGTTCAGGCATACCCCTGGAGCACACGATGGGAGTGGAGGCAGCTTGCAACCACTCCTGGTGTCTGCAAGGTTGGCAGCAGTGGCTCATGAACATTCCTGGGGTCTGAGGGGGAGGCGCAGGGGCCCACGACCACTCCTGGTGTTTGGGCAAGTGGCAGTGGCATCTCACGACAGCCCCTGAAGCCCATGCAGGCAGTGTCCTGCCCTCTGCGAGCATGTGCACAGGGGAAAAGGCTACAATTTGTGCCCAGCTCCTCCCCTCGCGCACTCCCCCAAACAATGATGACTGGTCTCTAAGCAGCTCAGGCTTCCTCCGAGTACACCCCCAACCACAGCTGCACTAGATTCCAGCCCCCTTAGTCTATCTCCACACAACCAACCCCAGTCCTCTCCACAGTTCTGATCCCTGAAGCCCAAGTTTCAGCCCCCAGCCCCCACCAGCACTGGTGGACATGCATCAGGCTGGGGAGTGCAGAGTGGCAGCAATGACCACCTGTGCAGTTCTCCCTCAGCTCTGGCTACCACAAACCAACTGCTATGCTCTCCTCTGAGGCTCTAAAGCTCACCTTCTGTCCCGGCTGATCTCCCTGCCAGTGAGGAGACTTCCCCTGGTGCAGAAACCTTTCCTCTTTCACACCTCCCTCCCAAGGGCTCAAGTCCTGACCCAATTCCTTTCTCACTTTCCTTTTTTTTTCTTACCCAGTTACATGGAGATTTTCTTGATCTTTCAGCAGTCTGAGGTCTTCTGTCAGCATCCTGTAGATATTCTGTTAGAATTGTTCCACATGTAGATGTATTTTTGATGTATTTGTGGGAGGTGAGCTTCACATCCTACTACTATTCCATCATCTTGTTCGTTCCCTAGTTTTTTTACCCTTTATATTACCCCTTTCCTTGTTCTTCAGAGGTTTGAGATGCCAGCGCACGGAAAGAAAAACTGCCTCCAGATTCACAGGCACTGCAAAATAAAATTGGAAATCTTCATTAAAGTGTATATGGGGAGAAGTGTGATACAGTTGTGGGGGGCCATTATTTGGGGGAAGTGATAAGAAATAACGTCTCTGAGAATAAAATCGTTAGTAAAGCCATTACAGTATTTTTTGTATGCCTTTAGCAAATGAGTTGGTACTAATTTGTGTTTAGTTTACGTGCTCTGATAATGGTAGCTTGTGTTTATATAGTGATTTAAATGCTTAGAAAGTAAAATGACCATTTTCCCCTAGGAAGCTACAGAACATCAGTATTATGTACTCTGTTCAAGTCCACATTGATAATGACTAAGTAAACCAGGCTCTTATGGTTTTGGATAACAAGTCCTTGGTCTTTAGACTCCATGTAATATATATATCTTCAAGATAATTGTATTTACCCTCTTTGAGAGAAATCTCTATCTCCCAGTTGATGTTCTTTGGTCAAATGGACTTATTATTCATTAAAACTGAACTGTTAAGAGCCTCAATTAGTTCTCTGTTTTCTGACATTCACTGTGCCTTAAATAATGTTTTACATATTCTTAGTTTGGGGGAGTATTATTGGTAGGACATATTTTAATTCAGTTTAGTTTAATATAACCTATCATTACCCTAAAATACCTTCTTTTAATTTTTTTTTTCCTTTTGACTGCAGCTAGTATTGATATTTAGCAAGAAAGTAAAGGAAATAACATTTGTTGATGCTCATCATGAACTAAACATCTCCCTGAGTGATTTTTTAGGTGTAATTTAATATAATAATGTATCCCAAATAAGACATTATCTTAGAATTCAAAATATACTCGATAAGATATTTAGTAAATGGCTACCGTATATCAGGTATTGTGCTAGGATACAGAGATAAAAAGAGAGAGAAAACATATTTTCTGATCTTATGGGGTTCTTTTCAGTCAAGGAAAGGAGAGATAAGGCTAAAAATATTGCAGATGCTATGATGCTATGATCACAGTACATAATTCACACAATCACTCAGTAAATGATTTGCCAGGCATAGTTTTATGTGCTGGGGAAATGGTGGTGAATGAAACAAACAAAAATCTCTTCCCTCACAGAGCTGACATTCTAGTAGTTATCCTAAGGATCACAAAGGGACAATCATTTGGGTCATGGAAATGGCTATTAGGAATCTTTGGAACATCAGTTATATATCAAAATGATTGTGTGAACATTAGAAGTAAAGCTACTTTTCAATCTGTAACCTCATATCCTTGAAGTAATGCATAGGGTATGCTGTGGTGGCAGGTTTCCATTATCAGGATCCTTTCTGGAACCAGCCAGCTCCTAAAGCTGTCAATTTTGTCCACCCACACCATCATGAAAGATAAATTCATTTAAAGCTAAATAAGGTAAATGGTACAATTTGTCTCACTTGATTTAGTGGTAATGTCTTCAATTCTGTAGTGTATGTTAGACCTGAAGAGATCTTTTCTGAAGAGATTTTTCTTTTTTAAATGGAAGACTCTTAAGGATGTCGAACTTGCTTTTTCTGTTGTTCAGTCTTTCAATTCTAGTGTCATCCAAATGTGCCTTATCCATCTTGTTCTTTCCTTGTGCAAAAAGATATTTTCTGTAAGTTTTCCATATATTAAATTTGGTTAACCATAATAAGATAAACCATATTTTCATAAAATGTCATTATTATTATCATTTAAGAGGCTAGATTTTCTCAATGAGCAGAAATACCGCTTCTTGCACCCTCAAGTTTTGTTGTGAAATCAAACAAGATTACTAATGAAAACATCAAAATACCAAAACCCTGTGAATTCATTTTGTTAATTTCATTGAACAGAGCACTACAAAGAAGGCTCTCTCTTTGCAGCCCTCATAAAAACCATTTATTTCTTTACATAGTTTTCATTTTTTATTGTATTTTTTCTAAAAATATGTTATTGAATCTACTGTGTTTATTCAGTAAACAGTAAACAATTATTGAGTGTCAGAACTATGCTGGGATATAATGAAACTGACATATAAAATCATCCCCATCAAATGAAGGTGATAGAAAATAAAGATCCCTATATGAAAGGTTAGTAATTCTATGACAGACATATTTTATAACACAGTTATAATTCTAAACTAATTTTCATTTTCTTAGCACATAACCTCTCTACAGTGCTTCTTAAACTTTAAGATATAAGGAATAATCTGAGTAGTATGTTGAAATTGTGATTCCTGGACCCTAGAGAAATTCAGCATGTCTGGGAATCTGCATTTTCACAAAGACCAGGTGTTTTGGGAGTTGGTGACCCTTACCCTTAGACTTCATTTAAAGAAAGAGTTCCTTTGTGACGTTTCCCTTTTGCTGAAACTTTCCTAAGTGAAGGTCCCATAAGGCCTCTTTTCAATCTTCCACCTGTTTATCTTAATGCCATGCTCTCAGGATTTCCATCTGAGATTTACCAGGTCCATGTGCATCTCATTACCTTGACTTGAAGTAATCCTCCCTAGTGTAGTGCTGACCTTGTTGGAGTCAGTTGTACCTAGTCTGAGAATGACACCACTGACTGTCGCCTCATCCAAAGACTGCATCTAATGGTGCAGCTATCTGGAAGAAGATGATGATGGAAGGCCCCCTCGTGATATGATAAAAGAATGCTTTTTAAACAAGGTATTAAGTTTAAACACCAGCTAGGAACTGCCTAACTGTAGGGGAGCACTTTACAAATATTAATCATTTAACTTTCATTAACAAATTTATAAAGCAGGTGCTATTATTATGTTCATTTCACAGATAAGGACACTAAGGCTCAGTAACTTTCCCAACATCACACAGCTACTAAGTGGTAGAGCAGGGATTTGAACTCAAGTCATCTTGCTCCAGGATCTGGTGGCTGTAATTAATATAAAATGCAGCCTTTCCCTTAGTCAAAGGAACATCCTGTAATCCTTTTGCTACCACCATTCATATCAGAATGACTTACAGTAAGTTACATAAACAGAAGGAAAAAATAAAACAACAAACAAAAATCATCTCAAAAGGAAAACAAAACAATACAAACATTATATAGGATAGTTTTTAGTGTATTTTCAAATCAAAGGTATATTTCAACTTCAAATTACAGGAACACTCTACAAAGTAGAAAGAGCCCAGTAGACACATAACAATATAGGGTAACATATCTCATGTTCTCAGAAGGGAAGATAACAATTCATTTTACAATTTTTTTTTCTTGAAATACAGGATACTCCATTAAGAGCATGAATTTTTGAGTCAGAAAGATAAGGCTTCTAATTCTTACCTGTCATTTACTTGCTTGATGATCTGTGTCAGTTTGCTTACCTTAATTAATCCTCAGCTTCTCTGAAATGGACATGCCAATACAGGGTTGGGTGAATATTAAATAAGATAATTATGTGAAGGGCTTGACAGTGCCGGGAACATTGCAGTCTCTCAACAATCAGTTCCTATTTACTGGTATTATTATTAGCAGTAATTAGTAGTAGTAGTAAATAAATTTAATACTTTTAGTAGAATATATTTAGCCAGAATATTTTTGGTGGAAGGATTGTAAAAGTAGTATTGATGGTGAATCTTCCTTTTGACATCATGACTATAAAATGTTTACTTTGTGCCCTTGAGATTCTCTCTTCTGAGACTGGCCCATTTATCTTTACCAGGTGATCAACCCAACACGCCTCAACTGCTAGCTCTGGCCTCACGCCTGCGGGAGAGCGCTGAACTCTTTCAATCAGATGAGATGCGTCCTGCTAATGACCCCAAGGAAAGAGCTCCCATCCGTGTGCGGATGCTGAATGAGATTCTCCAAGACATGGAGAAGAGCTTCCTGGTGCAGCGGGCACCTCCAGGGTTTTACAGGTAGGATGTGTGCTCAAAATTTGTATTTTTATGCCCCTCAATGAAATATTTGTGTTTAATGTTCAGAATGTGTACCTTCTGTGAACATAATGCTATTTTTTTAATGTGAAGAAATTATTATATCTACAATTTTTTAAACAAATTTATTTATTTATTTTTGGTGGCATTGGGTCTTCATCGCTGCACACAGGCTTTCCCTAGTTGCGGCAAGCAGGGGCTACTCTTCATTGTGGTGTGCGGGCTTCTCCTTGCTTTGGCCTCTCTTGTTGCAGAGCATGGGCTCTAGGCATGCAGGCTTCAGTAGTTGTGGCATGTGGGCTCAGTAGTTGTGGCTTGTGGGCTCTAGAGCACAGGCTCAGTAGCTGTGGTGCACAGGCTTAGCTGCTCCACGGCATGTGGGATCTTCCCGGACCAGGTCTCGAACCTGTGTCCCCTGCATTGGCAGGTGAATTCTTAACCACTGTGTTACCAGGGAAGTCCTATATCTACAATTTGAGGAGCATTCTCCTCCCCCAAAGCAAAGTTCAACTGCATAAATAGAGAATAAAGAAAACTTTATTTTTCTTTATACCTGTAAATATTGATATTATCTGTAGATATAATTTATATCTATATGATAATGGTTTAGCAGTATCATATACAAAATGACTAAGATTTTTTTTTACAATTAAAGTCAATATGAATCAAATGTTATAGCTACTGAAAAACCAAATGGATTTATAGGTTGTACTGTGAGAAATACACTTTCTTGAATGAATCAGGAGATGTCTATATTATTCTGTCCTAGTAAGTCCACTTCTAGAGCATTGGATTTAATTCTAGAAACTACATTTTAAGAGGGAGTTAAGTATGTTTAATATTCAGGGGAGAGTGGAATTTACAGGAATCTTAAAACAACCAGGGGATTAGACATATTTGGTTAGAGGGTCACAATAGAGTGATTTCTGAAAACATTTAAACAATTTTAACAGATATTTTAATAAAACAATTTTCACATAGAACAGGGATTCAGTTTAGGCTCTTAGAGGATGATACAAATATGTACTTGTTTTTGAGGTTCCAGAAATAGTAGAAATTAAACAAAGAGGGAAAATGGAGTTTAAAAGATAACATGTTTTAAATGTTTCTGTTTTTTTTAATAAGTAACATTTATTGACCACTAAATATGTCTCAGGCACTATGTTAAAGAAAGACCCTCCACGCATTAATTAATTTAATCCTGGCAAAACAGCCAATGGATTAGGTACTCTTAGTGTCCCCATCTTATAGATGGAGAAACTGGTATCAGAAAGGCTAAATGACTGGCCAAAATAATAAAGCAGACTTCAGAGAATGTCCTGTCTCTCACTTTACTAAAAATGTTTTTTGTTTCTTTTTAAAAAATTTTTATTTTATGTTGGAGTACAGTTGATTAACAATGTTGTGTTAGTTTCAGGTGTACAGCAAAGTGATTCAGTTATACATATATATACATGTATCTGTTCTTTTTCAAGTTCTTTACCAATTTAGGTTATTACAGATTATTGAACAGCATTCCCTGTGCTAAACATTATGTCCTTGTTGGTTATCTATTTTAAATGTAGCACTGTGTACATGTCAATCCAAAACAACCATCTATCCCTCATTCCCTGTGCTATACATTATGTCCTTGTTGGTTATCTATTTTAAATGTAGCAGTGTGTATATGTCAATCCAAAACAACCATCTGTCCCTCCCCCTGACCCTTCACCCAAGCAACCATAAGTTTGTTCTCTAAGTCTGTAAGTCTGTTTGTTTTGTAAATAAGTACATTTGTATCATTTTTTTAGATTCTGCATATAAGTGATATCATATGATATTTGTCTTTCTCTGTCATATTTCACTTAGTATGATAATCTCCAGGTCCATCCATGTTGCTCCAAATGTCATTATTTCATTCTCTTTAATGGATGAGTAATATTCCATTGTATATATGTACCACATCTTCTTTATCCATTCCTCTGTTGATGGACATTTAAGTTGCTTCCATGTCTTGGCTATTGTAAACAGTGATGCAATGAACATGGGGTGCATGTATCCTTTCAAACCATAGTTTTCTTCAGATATATACTCAGCAGTTGGATTGTTGGATCGTATGCTGGTTCTCTTTTTAGTTTCTTAAGGAACCTCCATACTATTCTCTATAGTGGCTGTACCAAATTACGTTTCCACCAACAGCATAGAAGGGTTCCCTTTTCTCCACACCCACTCCAGCATTTATTTTATGTAGACTTTTTGATGATGGCCATTCTGACTGATGTGAGGTGATATATCATTGTTATTTTGATTTGCATTTCTCAAGTAATTAGTGACGTTGAGCATCTTTTCACGTGCCTCTTGCCCACCTGAATGTCGTCTTTGGAGAAATGTCTATTTGGGTGTTCTGCCCTTTTTACTGGCTTTGTTTTTTTGATATTGAGCTTCATGAGCTGTTTGTAAATTTTGGAGATTAATCCCTTATCAGTTGCATCGTCTGCAAATATTTTCTCCCTTTCTGTGGGTTGTCTTTTGTTTTATTTACAGTTTCCCTTGCTGTGCAAAAACTTTTGAGTTTAAATAGGTCCCATTTGTTTATTTTTGTTTCCATTATTCTGGAAGACAGATAGAAAAAATATACTTCTGTGATTTATGTCAGAGAGTGTTCTATGTTTTCCCGTAAGAGTTTTATAGTATATGGACTTATATTTAGGTCTTTAAACCATTTTGAATTTATTTTTGTGTATGGTGTTATAGAATGTTCTAATTTCATTCTTTTTTTTTTTTTTTTACATTTAGCTGTCCAGTTCTCCAACCACCATTTATTAAAGAAATTGTTGCTTCTCCATTGTATAGTCTTGCCTCATTTGTCATAGATTGATTGACCATAGATCCTGGGTTTATTTCTGGAATTTCAATCCTATTCCATTAATCTATATTTCTGTTTTGGTGCCAGTACCATACTATTTTGATGACTGTAGCTTTGTAGTATAGTCTGAAGACAGGGAGCAAGACAGTCCAAGAACATAGTATATCTTTCCATCTGTTTGTGTCATCTTTTATTTCTTTCATTAGTGTTTTATAGTTTTTGGAGTATAGGTATTTTGCCTCTTCAGGTAGGTTTATTCCTAGGTATTTAATTCTTTTGGATGTGATGGTAAAGAGGATTGTTTCTTTAATTTCTCCTTCTGTTCTTTTGTTCTTAGTGTATAGGAATGCAAGAGATTTCTGTGTATTTATTTTGCCTCCAGCAACTTTATCAAATTCATTGATGAGTTCTAGCAGTTTTCTGGTAGCATCTTTAGAATTGTCTCTGTATAATATTATGTCAGCTGCAAAAGGTGACAGTTTTACTTCTTCTTTTCCAGTTTGGATTCCCTTTATTTCCTTCTCTTCTCTTATTGCTATGGCTAGGACTTCCAAAACTATATTGAATAAAAGTTGCAAGAGTGGGCATCTGTGTCTTTTTCCTGATCTTAGAGGAAATGCTTTCAACTTTTCAATATTTACTATGATGTTGGCTGTGTGTTTGTCATACATGGCCCTTATTATGTTGAGGTAGGTTCCCTCTATTCCCACCTTCTGGAGAGTTTTTATCATAAATGGGTGTTCAATTTTGTCAAAAGCTTTTTCTGCATCTACTGAGATGATCATATTATTTTTATTCTTCCATTTTTTGATGTGGTGTATCACACTGATTGATTTGCAGATATTGCAAAAGGCTTGCGTCCCTGGGATAAATCCCACTTGATCATGAAGTATGATCCTTTTAATGTATTGTTGGATTTGGTTTGCTAGTATTTTGTTGAGGATTTTTGTGTCTATGTTCATCAGTGATATTGGCCTGTAATTGTCTTTTTTGTGGTATCTTTGTCTGGTTTTGATATCAGGGTGATGGTGGCCTCGTAGAATGAGTTTGGGAGTATTCCGTCCTCTGTGATTTTTTTTGAACAGTTTCAGAAAGATAGATGTTAACTCTTCTCTGAATGTTTGATAAAATTTGCCTGTGAAGCCATCTGGCCCTGGACTTTTGTTTGCTGGGAGTTTTTTCATCACAGTTTCAATTTCATTACTTGTGATTGGTCTGTTCATATCTTCTATTTCTTCCTGATTCAGTCTTGGGAGATTGTACCTTTCTAGGAATTTGTCCATTTCTTCCAGGTTGTCCATTTTATTGGCAAAGAGTTGCTTGTGGTAGACTCTCCATGAGAGCCTTTGTATTTCCATGCTGTCTGTTGTAACTTCTTGTTCATTTCTAATTTTATTGATTTGTATCCTCTCCCTTTTTTTCTTGATGAGTCTGGCTAAAGGTTTATTGATTTTGTTTATGTCTTCAAAGAACCAGCTTTTAGTTTCATTGATCTTTTCTATTGTTTTCTTTGTCTCTATTGCATTTATTTTGGCTCTGATCTTTATGATTTCTTTCCTTCTACCAACTTTGGGTTTTGTTTGTTCTTCGTTTCTAGTTGCTTTAGGTGTAAAGTTAGCTTGGTGGTTTATCTGAGATTTGTCTTATTTCCTGAGGTAAGGTTGTATTGCTATAAACTTCCCTCTTAGAATTGCTGTTTATGTGACCATTAGGTTTTGGATCATCGTGCTTTCATTTTCATTTGTCTCTAGGTATTTTTTGATTTCCTCTTTGATATCTTCAGTGACCCAATGGTTGTTTAATAGCATATTGTTTAGCCTCCACATGTTTGTGGTTTTTACAATTATTTTCTGGTAGTTGCTTTCTAATCTCATAGTTTTGTGGTTGGAAAAGATGCTTCATATGATTCAATTTTCTTAAATTTACTCAGGCTCGCTTTGTGGGCTAGCCCTTGATCAGTCCTGGAGAATGTTCCATGTGCATTTGAGAAGAATGTGTATTCTGCTGCTTTTGGATGGAATGCTCTATAAATATCAATTAACACCAATTGGTATAATGTGTCATTCAATGCCTGTGTTTCCTTATTGATTTTCTGTCTGGATGATCTGTCCACTGATGAAAGTGGGGTGTTAAAGTCCATTATTGTGTTACTGTCAATTTCTCCTTTTATGGCTCTTAGTGTTTTCCTTACATATTGATGTGCTCCAACGTTGTGTGCATATATATTTAAAATTGTTATATCTTTTTCTTGGATTGGTCCCTTGATTGTTATTTAGTGTCCTAGTGTCCTTCTTTGTGTGTTGTAACAGTTTATTTTAAAGCCTGTTTTTTCTGATATGAGCATTGCTATTCCAGCTCTCTTTTGATCTCTATTTGCACTGAATAACTTTACATCACCTCACTTTCAGTCTGTATGTGTCCCTAGATCTCAAGTGGGTCTCTTATAGACAGCATATATATGGGTCTTATTTTTGTATCCATTCAGCAGTCTATGTCTCTGGGTTGGGGCATTTGATGTTTATGTTTAAGGTAATTATTGATATGTATGTTCTTACTGCCATTTTGTTAATTGTTTTGGATATGATTTTGTAGGTGTTTTCTGTTGTCTTCTCTTGTGATTTGATGCCTAACTTTAGTGTTGTGTTTGGATTCCTTTTTCTTTTGTGTGTGTATATCTATTGTAGATTTTTGGTTTGTAGTTACCAGAAGGTTTTGATATATAAGTCTATATATAAACAGATTGTTTTAAGTTGTTGTTCTTTTAATTTCAAACACATTTTCAATGTCCTGCATTTGTGCTCTCCTCTTCACACAATTGCTTGTTTTGATATATATATGTGTAGATGATTTCCTACCTTTACTGTATTTTTGCCTTTACTGGTGAGCTTTTCCATTTGTAATTTTCTGTTTCTAATTATGGCCTTTTCTTTTCTGCTTAGAGAAATTCCTTTAGCATTTGTTGCAAAGCTGGTCTGTTGGTGCTGAATTCTCTTAGCTCTTTCTTATCTGTTAATCTTTCTCTTGATTTTGCTGTCAAAACTGAATGAGTGCCTTGCTGGGTAGAGTATTCTTGGTTATAGCTTCTTCCCTTTCATTACTTTAAATATATCATGCCACTCCCTGCTTGCCTGTGGAGTTTCTGCTGAGAAATCTGCTGATAATCTTATGGGAATTCACTTGTATGTTATTTGTTGTTTTCCCTTGTTGCTTTTAATATTTTTTCTTTCTTTGTCTTTAAATTTTGTCAGTTTGACTGCTAGATGTCTTGGTGTGTTCCTCCTTGAGTTTATCCTGTCTGGGACTCCCTGGGCTTCCTGGACTTGGGTGACTGTTTTCTTTCCCATGTTAGGGAAGTTTTTAACTATTACCTCTTCAAGTATTTTCTCAGTTCCCTTCTCTCTCTCTTCTCCTTCTGGGACCTCTATAATGCAAATGTTCTTGCATTTAATGTCATCCCAGAGGTCTTTTAGGAGGTCTTCATTTATTTTCATTCTTTTCTCTTTATTCTGTTCTGAGGCAGTGATTTCCACCATTCTGTCTTCCAGCTCACTTATCCATTCTTCTGCCTCAGTTATTCTGCTATTGATTCCTTCCAGTGTGTTTTTCATTTCAATTATTGTATTGCTCATCTCTGTTTGTTTGTTATTTAGTTCTTCTAGGTCTTTGTTAAACATTTCTTGTATCTTCTTGATCCATGCCTCCATTCTTTTTTTGAGATTTTGGATCATCTTTACTATCATTACACTGAATTCTTTTTGGGTAGATTGCCTATCTCCACTTCACTTCATTGCTCTTCTGGGGTTTTGTCTTGTTGCTTTGTCTGGGAGATATTTCTCTGCCATCTCATTTTGTCTAACTTTCTGTGTGATTGTGGTTTCTGTTCCACAGGCTGCCAGGTTGTAGTTGTTGCTTCTACTGTGTGCTCCCTGGTTGATGAAGCTGTCTAAGATGCTTGTGCAGGCTTCCTGCTTGTAGGGAGTGGTCCCTGCTCACTGGTGGTTGTAGCTGGTTCTTTTCCCTCATGGCCAAGGGCCGTGTCAAGGGGCATGTTTAGCAGGCAGCTGTTTGTTTTCCTCAGGAAGACTTTAAGCAGCCTGTCTGCTGATGAGTGGGGCTGTTTTCCTGCCCTGTTGGTTGTTTGGCCTGAGGTGTCCTAGCACTGGAGCTTACAGGCTGTTGTGTGGGACCAAGTCTTGGTGAGAAAATGGAGGCTTCCAAAAGGGCTCACCAATGTGTACACCAATGTGTACTGTCGCTGCCAGTGTCCTTGTCCCCGCAGTAAACCACAGCTGCCCCCCACATCCACAGGAGACTCTCTAATACTAGCAGGTAGGTCTGACCCAGGCTCTTATGTGGTCACTGTTTCTTTTTTCCTGGATCTGGGTATGCACAGGACCCTGCATGCACCCTCCAAGAGTGGAGTCTCTGTTTCTCTCAGTCCTATGGAATTCTTGCAATCAAACCCTGCTGGCCTTCAAAGCCAGATTCTCTGGAGGTTCCTCCTCCCATTTTCAGACCCCCAGGCTGAGAAGCCTGACATGGGGCTCAGAACTTTCACTCCTGTGGTAGAACGTCTTTGATATATTTATTTCCATTTTGCGGGTCACCCACCTGGGTGGTATGGGATTTGATTTTATTGTGATTGAACCCCTCATACCATCTTGTTGTGACTTCTTCTTTGTATTTGGATGTATTTGGATGTTCAGTATCTTTTTTGGTAGGTTCCAGTGGTTTTTTTCAATGGTTGTTCACCAGTTAATGGTGATTTTGGTGTTTCCTTGAGAAGAGGTGAGCTCACATCCTTCTACTCTGCCATCTTGTTTGGATCACCTGTTTTAAATGTTTTATTTGATTTTTGTATAAAGCACAAAAGATAAAAACATACACCTCTTTGTGTAACAGATGCACATATAATGTATGTGTATAACATTCAATAAACACGTGTGTGTGTATATATGTATATATTTTTTGGATATATGTATGTGTACACACACACACTAGGCATATATATATTATTTATATATATATGTCTAGTTCAGGGTTTATCATGGGAAAAGGTGGGAGACAAAGAGGTGTTGGAGAAAGAGTAAGGTAAGAAAACTATTTGGCCCAGAACTCTCTTCATAAAGGTACTTTTGCACCACATCAGTTATATGTATAACATATATATACACACACACACACACACACACACACAAAAATAACACCCTGGACTACACATATAGTGTATGATCAAAGCTACAACTAAGACTAAAGAATTGAAACACAGGAATACAAATCTTAATTACATATGAGAAAAATTTCTAACAAGTTAGTTGTGTTCTTAAAAAAAAAAAAGGTACTGGTGAACCTAGTTTCAGGGCAAGAATAAAGAGGTAGACATAGAAAATGGACTAGAGGACATGGCGGGGGGATGAAGCTGGGGTGAAGTGAAAGTAACATCAACATATATACACTATGGAATGTAAAATAAATAGTTGGCTGGTGGGAAGCAGTAGCATAGCACAGAGAAATCAAAATCAGCTCAGTGCTTTGTGATGACCTAGAGGGGTGGAATATGGAAGATGGGAGGGAGGCTCAAGAGGGAGGGGATATGGGGACATGTGTGTGCGTATGGCTGATTCGCTTTGTTGTGCAACAGAAACTAACACAGTATTGCGAAGCAATTATACTCCAATAAAGTCCTACTAAAAACAAAACAAAAAAAACAGTATGATGCTTTTATAGAGTGGTGAACTCATTACTGCTGTAGGTATTAAAACAGGCTAAGTAGCCCTAAGCACCTGAATATTTGGGCTACATGAGGTTTAAGATGCCTTTTAGTACCAAAATTCTGTGATCTGACAAATCACTTGATCGCTCTACACTTTAATTTCTGCATCTATAAAATGAGATGATGGAATGAGACCCTTTTGTAATAAAAACCCTTTTCTGACTTCTGATATTTGAGGATTTTCCTTCATGATTTTAATCTCAAATTCACATTTAAAATCTTTATTTTATATCATCTTTTTAACATTATGACTCTGTATCATAAGACTTTGGAAAACATTCATTTATCACAGCAGACACTTTTAAGGCACTTTGTAAGCCCCAGGTACTCTTGTAAGCACCAGAGAAAGGAGTCACCTTAAGTTAAAAACATCTGCCTTGATGAGGTTATATTCCAGCTGGGGGGATGGGGAAACAGAATGAACAAGGTAATTTAGTAAAATATAGTGTATGGTAGATGTAATGACTGCTAAAGAGAAAAATTAAACCACATTATTAAATCCAGCATTATTAAAAAGTCTTTATCAAAGTAGATAAATTATATCTTTTAGAATATATTATGTAAGTTATATTTCCTTCACTTTTAGTTTATAAAAAATTCAGATATTGGTATCCTATATTAAGGACATAGTTTTATATATTATGAAATATATAAAACTTTCTCCCTTTGCCCTTTTTGGCTCTTGCACTAAATACAGGGGACCTCTCTGTGGTCTGAGTTACGTGTATAGTAAACTTTATTATTCCTTCAACGATTTACTTTATCATGCATTTGGAGTAGAAAAGAAAATATTTGTTTTCCTCTGAGTTAACAATGATTAAGCAAGTGATATTTTCTCCTGTTAATAATATGATTACAGCATACCTTGTATTCCAGTGTGCAAGGCCCAAAATGTTGATTATGATAATGTTCTAACTCATATAACAAACTTTGTAGCTGAAAGCTTATGGTTCAATATTTTGGCATTATTTTAAACTATTACTCTAATTATTGAAAAAAATACATGTTTGTTTGCATTCTTCTCCTTGGCTCTATTTTCACATATATGCCAACAATACAGATAGATTAAATACTTCATTCTGATTTATCTAACTGACCTTTATTCCAAGACTGTCATGAATTTTTACTTTATTTCTGAAATATATAACAAATCATCCTACTTTATTTTTTTTCTTGGTAGAGAATTCACATTTCTAATTATTATTGACACAAAAATTTCAAAATTGCAGTAGACTTTCTACCTTCAATTCTTGGAAGCACTTCCTTTATGGGAGAGGAAATGTTCAAAGGAAAAAAGATGAGTATGACAGGATGATATAGACTTTAGGAAGATGGAAAAATTGATTATTATGACAACTATTTGGAGAAAAGATAAAATTGTTAATTACTTTGTACGAAACAACATTTGGTGAACAGTGTTCTTTTTTTTTTTATGTTAAGGAATCTTTAAAGATGTTATCCATGTAAGAATCTCACTCTTCAAACCAATGGTGTCATGACAATTCTCATCAAATATACAAGAAGGAAGTCAAATGTGATTTGCTTTTTAAGAAAGTAGTTGACAGAAGTTCACTGTATAAAGCTAAATGTTGCATTTGGAATTTGGATCATGTCTCAAAGGATACTGCCTTAAAAAGTGTCACTGAACACTGAAATATCTTATTTTTGGAATATGTGAAAGAATTTCCCCCATTATTTGGCATCAGAAAATTCAAAGATTTCAAGTCCTATGATATTACATCTAAAACTGCCTGACTCTCATTCTCATAAATAAATCTTCATTGAACACTGCTCTGTGCCAGCATACTGATGGAAACTGGCAATATAAGATCCCTACCTTCAAGGAATTTAGCCTAACTCAAGAAGTAAAATATATAAATCATAATTCAAATAAATTTCCAGAACACTTATGCAAAGTGCCCAATGAATGCTACAGGTAAGAAGTGCTATTGGGATTTAGTGAACAGAGAAATTATTACCTTGTAGCATTCAAAAAAGAATTTATAGGAAAAGGGAGAAATTTATCTGGGCTTGAGGGAATGGTAGGATGCCCAGTAAATTAGGGAGTGCTATATAGACTGAATGTTTGTGTCCTCCCAAAATTCGTATGTTGAGATCTAATGATGATATTTGGAGGTGGGACCTTTCAGAGATAATTAGGTCATGAGGGCAGAACCCTCATTAATGGGATTAGCACTCTTATAAAAGAGACCCCTGAGAGCTCCCTCATCCCTACTGCCATATGAGAACAGAGCCATCTATAGACCATGAAGCAAGCCTTCACCAGACGCATAATCCGCCTGCATCTTGATCTTGGACTTCCCACCCTCTAGAACTGTGAGAAATAAATGTGTGTTGTTTATAAGTCAGTCACTCAGTCTATTGCATTCCGTTGTAGCAGCCCAAACTGACTAAGGCAGGGAGCATTACCAGGGGAGGATAGTGTGAAGAGAGACAAAAAGTAGAGGTTGTGTGTGGTGTGCTGAGGAGTGAAGCACAGGAAGTGGAATTGTTTGGTTATTTAGTTAATGATTATGGAGAGGTAGGAAGGAATCAAGTTACAGAGTCCCATGAGTGCTCTGTTGAGAGGTTTGGAATTTAGTTATTTTTTTATACAAAAGAAGCCATGAAGAAATTTGTATTAGATTTACCTGGTGCTCCAGATAGGGTGCCCTGGAGTTGGGAAGTCAGGGAGACTACAGGTGTAAAAATGGTATGGAATGCTGAGAACATGATTTGGCACATTGGAGTCAGGAACGAAGAGCAAAGAGCAAATTTGGGAGATGGTATTAAGGAAGATTTGAAGAATTTAGCAAAGAGGTTCGAATCTTATTTTGGGATTTTTTTTTTTAGGGTTCGCATAGAGCTAGGCAAATGAAGCATGGTTTAGTAGTGGAAAGAGTCTCCTCTCTGCCCATTTCTCCAGCTAGTTGGTTAAGGCACTCAGTATCTCTGGTTTTCCATGTAATTGTATGATAATCTGTTGATAAAAATTTCTATCTATCTAAAGTCCCTTCTAGCTCTAAAAATCGGATTCAATGCATATCCACTGCATTAAGCTTCACAACCTCTACAGTCAAGGGAGATTCTTCTAATCCTGAGGGAGGGGACCAAGAAAGAGCACAACGATAGACTGCAATGGTGCAATGAAAAGCTGCAAAGGGCTCCAGATGTACTGAGCTTAGTAGGCAGTGGAGAGCAGATGCAATGATATATATGATCAGGGACTATTCATGATAGTGATAGTGAAAGTGTGTTGAAAACTACAAAACATTGCAAAAATATTACTACTATCAAGATTCAGCAGTGTAAAATCTAAATTGTTGCCCCTGAGTAGGGAGGGGATTATGTATCAATATTTCCTTAAGTATTCTGAATTTTCTCTCTCCCTCCTTCCTTTACTGTGATTCTAATATGTACTACTCTACTGCTTCCAAGGGACTGGCATATCTGCAGATGAGATCTTGTGGCACCTGTGTTTTGTTGTTGGCTTCATTTTAACTCCCTATAGTTATTACTGTGCAAAGGCAGAGTAAGCAGTATGACCCAGTGACCTATGCAGTCTCCACTAAAATATATATATGTAAAAAATATTTTAGGTTTAGAGAAAAATTGAGTAGAAAGCACAGAGAGCTCCCATATAACCCTTCACACACACATACACACACACAGTCCCCTCATCTCCCAACACATAGTTCCCCTATTATTAACATCTTACATTAGCTTAGTACGTTTGTTATAGTTGATGAGCCAATATTGACGCATTATTAACTAAAGAGTCTACAGTTTATGCTAGGGTTTACTTTTTGTTTTTTACATTCTATGGATTTTTGACAAGTGTATAATAGCATGTATCCACCATTTCAGTATCACTGCCCTAAAAAAATCTGTGCTCCACCTCTCCATCTTTCCCTCTCTCCTCCCTGAGCCTCTGGCCTTTTTACTACGTCCACAGTTTTGCCTTTTCTAGAATGTCATACAGTTTGAATCATACAGCATATAACTTTTTCATATGGGCCTCATCACTTAGCAATCTGAAATTGTTTCCTCCATATTAATTTCTTTTTATCACTGAACAATATTCCATTGCACAGATGTACCAGTTTATTTATCCATTCACCCGTTGAAAGACATTTTAGTTGTTTTCAAATTTTCACAATTATGAACAAAGCTTTTACATACATTTGTAGGCAGGTTCTTGTGTGGATGTACATTTTCAATTCATTTGGGTAAATACCAAGGAGCACAACTGCTGGATCATATGATAAGCCTATGTATAGTTTTGCAAGAAACTGCCAAACTGTCTCCCAAAGTGGCTATACCATTTTGCAATCCCACTAGCAATAAATAAGGTTTTTGGTTGTTCCACATCTTTGTCAGCATTTTCTCTTGTCAGTATTGTTATATCATTTTTTAATTTGTAATTCTCTAATGATATATGATGTTGAACATCATTTTATGTACTTTTTAATCTGTATATCTTCTTTCTCTAATGATATATGATGTTGAACATCATTTTATGTACTTTTTAATCTGTATATCTTCTTTCTCTAATGATATATGATGTTGAACATCATTTTATGTACTTTTTATCTGTATATCTTCTTTGGTGAGGTGTTTGTTCAGATCTTTTCCCTATCTTTTAAATTGAATTGTTTTCTTATTATTGAGTTTTAAGAGCTCTTTTTATATTTTGGATGCCAATCCTTTATCAGATATGAATATTGCAAATATTTTCTTAAGCATGCCTGTTGTAGAGCAGAAGTTTTAATTTAATTAAATCCAACTTATCTTTTTTTTTTCATGGATTGTGCTTATGGTGTTTGTTTGTTTGTTGTATCTAAAAATCCATCAAACCTAAGGTCACCTAGATTTTTCTCCTATGTTGTCTTCTAGGTGTTTTATAGTTTGATGTTTTATATTTAGGTCACTGATCCATTTCCCGTTAATTTTTGTGAAAGGTATAAGGTCACTGTCTAGATTCATTATTTTTGCATGTGGATGTCTTGTGCTGGCACCATTTGTCAAAAAGGCTATTCTTTCTCATTGAATTGCCTTTCCTCTTTTGCCATACAATTTGCTTTTAGATTTTTTTTCTTGGGTTAAGACTTACTTAGGAGTGGAATTGCTGATCATGTGGTGAAATAGGAAGGTTGGAGAGGGGTGAAATTTCCCTCCCCAAGCTGGGATAATATTGCAGTATTGCTCTTTGACAAAATCTTTCCTCTGGAGAGTAGGCCTTTGTGATAGAGAAGATCCTGGAAGGGTTTCCTGATGGTTACTCTTCCTTTTCCCCTGCCACAGCCCTCAGGCGATTTTTCTCAGCTCCTCAAGTGATTGATTTAGAATACCTCTACCATGGACAGAGATAAGATGGAAGAATAGACAGACATGAGCTCACCTCTTCTTATGAAAACATGAAAATCACAACTAACTGCTGAAAGACAATCAAAAAAAACAGGTGGAACCTACCGAAAAAGATATCCTACATCCAAAGAAAGACAAAGAAAGAAGCCATATGAGATGGTAGGAGGGGCTTAATAGCAATAAAATAAAATCCCATACCCACAAGGTGGGTGACCCCACAAAGTGGAAAATAATTATACCACAGAGTTCTCCCACAGGAGTGAAAGTTCTGAGCCCCATGTCAGGCTCCCCAGCCTGGGGGTCTGGCAATGGGAGGAGGAGCTCCCAGAGAATCTGGCTATGAAGGCCAGTGGGGTTTGATTGCATTAATTCCACAGGACTGGGAGAAACAGAAACTCCACTCTCGGAGGGTTCATACAGGGTCTTCTGCACACCAGGACCCAGGGAAAAAAGCAGTGACCTCATAAGAGCCTGGACCAGACCTACTTGCTAGTATCAGAGTGTCTCCTCAGAGGTGGGGGCATTAAATGCACCAACATTCTCAGTATAGGGGTTCCAGGAGGAGGAGAGAGAGAGAAAAGACCTGAGAAAATATTTGAAGATATAATAGCTAAAAACTTCCCCAACATGGGAAAGGAAACAGTCACTGAAGTCCAGGAAGCGCATGGAGTCCCAGGCAGGATAAACCCAAGGAGGAACATGCCAAGATACATAGTAATCAAATTGACAAAAATTAAAGACAAAGGAAAAATATTAAAAGCAACAAGGGAAAAGCAACAAATAACATACAAGAGAATTCCTATAAGATTCTCAGCAGAAACTCTGCAGGCCAGCAGGGAGTGGCACGATATATTTAAAGTTATGAAAGGGAAGAAGCTGCAACAAAGAATACTCTGCTGAGCAAGGCTTTCATTCAGTTTTGAAGGGAAATCAAAACCTTTACAGACAAGCAAAAGCTAAGAGAATTCAGCACTGACAGACCAGCTTTGCAACAAATGCTAAAGGAATTTCTCTAGGGGGAAAAGGCCACAACTAGAATCAAGAAAATTATAAATGGAAAAGCTCACTAGTAAAGGCAAACATACAGTATACTGTAAGGTAGGAAATCATCTGCACACAAATATGATATCAAACCCACCAGTTGTACAAAGAGTAGACCACAAATTCAGGACACTGGAAATACATTTGAAATTAAAAGACCAGCAACTAAAAACCATCTTGTTTATATATAGACTTCTGTATCAAAACCTCATGGTAACTGTAAGCCGAAAAATCTATAATAGACACACAACATACAAAAGAGAAAGGAATCCAAACACAACACTAAAATTAGTCATCAAATCACATGAGAAAAAAAGAGAGGAAGGGAAGAAAAAAACACTTATAAAAGCCTATCCAAAACAATTAACAAAATGGCAGTAAGAACATACATATCGATAATTACCTTAAAAGTAAATGGATTAAATGCTCCAACCAAGACTAGACTAGTTGAATGGCAAAAACAAGACCCGTATATATGCTGTCTACAAGAGACCCACTTCAGACTTAGGGACACATACAGACTGAAAGTGAGGGGTTGGAAAAACATATTCCATGAAAGCGGAAACAAAAAGAAAGCTGGAATAGCAATGCTCATATCAGAAAAAACAGGCTTTAACATAAAGACTGTTACAATACACAAAGCAGGACACTACATGATGATCAAGGTATCAATCTAAGAAAAAGATATAAAAATTGTTAATATATATGCACCCAACATAGTATTTACCTTATATATTGAGATTCTCCAAGCAGCCATATAAGGATAAATCGACAGTAACACAGTAATAGTGGGGGACTTTAACACCCTACTTTTCATCAATGGACAGATCATCCAGACAGAAAATCAATAAGGAAACATAGGCCTTGAATGACACATGGACTTAACTGATATTCATAGAGCATTCCATACAAAAGCAGCAGAATACACATTCTTCTCAAGTGCACATGAAACATTCTCCAGGATTGATCAAGAGCTGGCCCACAAAGCAAGCCTTGGTAAATTTAAGAAAATTGAAATCATATGAAGCATCTTTTCTGACCACAAAGCTATGAGATTAGAAAGCAACTACCAGAAAAAAAAACTGTAAAAACCACAAACATGCGGAGGCTAAACAATATGCTATTAAACAACCAATGGATCACTGAAGATATCAAAGAGGAAATCAAAAAATACCTAAAGACAAATGAAAATGAAAGCACGATGATCCAAAACCTAAGGTCACAGCAAAAGCAGTTCTAAGAGGGAAGTTTATAGCAATACAATCTTACCTCAGGAAATAAGAAAAATCTCAAATAAACCACCAAACTAACTTTACACCTAAAGCAACTAGAAAAGAAGAACAAACAAAACCCAAAGTTAGTAGAAGGAAAGAAATCATAAAGATCAGAGCAGAAATAAATGCAGTAGTGACAAAGAAAACAATAGAAAAGATCAATGAAACTAAAAGCTGGTACTTTGAAAAGATTAACAAAATCAATAAACCTTTAGCCAGACTCATCAAGCAAAAAAGGGAGAGGATTCAAATCAATAAAATTAGAAATAAACAAGGAGAAGTTACAACGAACAGCACAGAAATACAAAGGCTCATGAGAGACTACCACAAACAACTCTTTGCCAATAAAATGGACAACCTAGAAGATATGGACAAATTCTTAGAAAAGTACAATCTCCCAAGACTGAGCCAGGAAGAAGTAGAAAAATGTGAACAGACCAATTATAAATAATGAAACTGAAACTGTGATTTAAAAAACTCTCAACAAACAAAAGTCCAGGACCAGATGGCTTCACAGGCAAATTTTATCAAACATTGAAGAAGAGTTAACGTCTATCCTTCTGAAACTATTCCAAAAAATCACAGAGGAAGGAACACTCCCAAACTGATTCTATAAGGCCACCATCACCTCAATACCAAAACCAGACAAAGATACAACAAAAAAAGGCAATTACAGGCCAATATCACTGATGAACATAGACACAAAAATCCTCAACAATATACTAGCAAACTGAATCCAACAATACATTAAAAGGATCATACTACATGATCATGTGGGATTTATCCCAGAGATACAAGTTTTTTCAATATCTGTAAATCAATCAGTGTGATACAACACCTCAACAAATTGAAGAATAAAAACAATATGATTATCTCAGTGGATGCAGAAAAACCTTCTGACAGAATTCCACACCCACTTATGATAAAAACTCTCCAGAAAGTAGGCATAGAGGGAACATACCTCAACATAATAAAGGCCATATATGACAAATCTATAGCTAACATCATACTCAACAGTGAAAAGCTGAACACATTCCCTCTAAGATCAGGAACAAGACAAGGATGTCCGCTCTTTTGATTTTTATTCAACATAGTTTTGGAAGTCCTAGCCATGGCAATCAGAGAAGAAAAAGAAATAAAGGGAATCCAAACTGGAAAAGAAGAAGTAAAACTGTCACTTTTTGCAGATGACACGATACTATACATAGACAATCCTAAAGATGCTAGAGCTAAGCAATGAATTTGGTAAAGTTGCAGGATATGAAATTAACACACAAAATCTGTTGCATTTCTTGACCAGCAAGGGCTTAATTTCCAAAATATACAAACAGCTCATACAGCTCAACAACAAAAATAAACAACCCAATCAAAAAATGTACAGAAGACCTAAAGAGACACTTCTACAAAGAAGAGATACAGATGGCCAAGAGGCACATGAAAATATACTCAACATTGCTAATTGTTAGAGAAATGCAAATCAAGACAACAATGAGGTATCACCTCACACTAGTGAGAATGGCCATCGTCAAAAAGTCTACAAAAATAAATGCTGGAGAGGGTATGAAGAAAAGAGAACCCTCCTACACTGTTACTGGGAATGTAACTTGGTACAGCCACTATGGAGAACATTATGGAAGTTCCTTAAAAAACTAAAAATAGAGCTACCATATGATCCAGCAATCCCACTCCTGGGCATATATCTGGAGAAAACCATGTTTCGAAAGGATACATGTACCAGTGTTCATTGCAGCACTATTTACAGTAGCCAAGGCATGGAAGCAACCTAAATATCCATCGACAGGGGAATAGATAAAGAAGACGTGGTATATATATATATATATACAATGGAATATTACTCAGCCATTTAAAAGAATGAAATAATGCCATTTGCAGCCACATGGATGCACCTGGAGATTATCAGACTAAGTGAAGTAAGTCAGACACAGAAAGACAAATATCATGATGCCATGTATACACAGAATCTAAAAAAAAGTAAAAATGTACTTATTTACAAAACAGAAACAGACTCACAAACTTAGAGAAAGAACTTATGGTTACTAGGGTAGAAAGGTGGTGGGAAGTGATAGATTGGGAATTTGGAATTGACATATATACACTGCTATATTTAAAACAGATAACCAACAAGGACCTACTGTATAGCACAGGGAACTCTGCTCAATATTCTGTAATAACCTAAATAGGAAAAGAACTTGAAAAAGACTAGATACATGTGTATGTATAACTGAATCACTTTGCTGTACACCTGAAATTAACACAAATTGTTAATCAACTATGGTCCAATATAAAATAATTTTTTTTTTTTTTTTTGCGGTATGCGGGCCTCTCACTGCTGTGGCCTCTCCCGTTGCGGAGCACAGGCTCAGTGGCCATGGCTCACAGGCCCAGCCGCTCCGTGGCATGTGGGATCCTCCTGGACCGGGGCACGAACCCGCGTCCCCTGCATCAGCAGGCGGACTCTCAACCACTGCGCCACCAGGGAAGCCCAATAAATTTTTTTTTTAATTTGCTTTTAATATTGCCTTTTACTCTCAGCAGGTCACTGGTCAATAGCAGAATAGCTTTCTGAATTAAGAACACCATGTGACAATACTATTGTAGGAAGACCACTGGATCTTGCATTTGTAAAAGTGGGAAGGGGGTTTGAATATGAACACTAGTCTTTTACTACTGACTTGTTTTGGAGCAAGCTAATTAGCAACTCAGAGTCAGTTTCTCATCTGTAAAATAGAAACTCTCAAAGGACTATTAATATGACAATAAATTTAGAAAAAATATTAGCATAAAGTTTGATAACATGAGGATAAAATGTGAGAAGATAATTTATAAGCTATAGAATCCCATACAAATATTACAAAATAAAAGTAATACTTGTATATCATTCTGCTGTTTTTACTTAGCCTCTGATAATGTTCTAGATGTCAAAGCTGCTTCCCCACACCTCTCTTAACCAAGGAAGATATATTTTAAAATCCAGTGACACGAGTTCTTTTTCCCCAGGGTCACTGCAGTGACCTATTTCCTTCATTTTTAATTTTCAGTATACAGTCCTTTCCCTTATACATTTGCTAAAAGCCTGCCTATTGAGTGGTTGCAACATCCCATAGAAAATAAAGTGTTGTAGGTAAATGGAATTAAACGTGCAGTTTTTAAAAAAGAGTCATTATAATATTTACATAGCATTATATTCTGAAATAAATGTGGGCACTCTAAATGACAAACCTTTTCCAGTAGGAAAGCCTTTCCTCAAACCATTTTCTTTAAGTGTTCAGGAAACCCCATGGCAAACATCATAGTTTTCTGAGACAGATTCTCTCACATTTTAAGTTTTGAAGTTTGGACCACTTTTTAGATTTTGGCACCAACCATCTCATGCTTGAAATTTAATAGGTTATGAATATGCATTCTTCCTAGCATATTTTAGCAAATTTCAGCAAAATCCTGGTCTTGTCACTGATTGTTGCTATGCTTAAGGGCATGAGTCCTAAAGGCTGTTGTTGTAACTGTGTATCTCCTTTCTTCAAGCGCCCTTATACCAGTGTAGAAAGTCTTAAAAATGGGAGAGCACTGATTATTGCCATCTTCTTCATTTAGTGTCTGGACTAAACTGCTGAGACATAGAAAGATCTTTGATTTTAAACTTTTAGTGTACCAGTAGAAAATCATGGGATATTAACATTGCTCTCATCAAAAAGATGATTGGCAAAGGTTTTCTATTTATAGGCAACTCCAATATATGAGCGCAAAATATAGCAACACAACTGTACATTTATACACTGGAATAAATCATCTGCATAAAATCCCGTGTTTAGTCTCTCTGCACATATAAAGAGACAGCAGTTAAATAGTAAAGCTAATAAAGGTTTCCCTCCCTCCCGCCCCATTATGGTTACACGCATACATACACACACACACACACACACACACACACACACACACACACACACACACACACACGCTGCTGCACTATTAACTGGGGTTAGGTGGGGTTATCAGGTAATTTTACCAAAGGATAGGAAATTGGGTGTGGCTCTGGGGAGCAGAATTAGAAATCCACCCACTGTCTTGCAGTGGTTTTGATTTGAGGGGGTGGGGAACTGAGAAGGAAGCCAACATGAGCTAGTGTTTAATGCTGGCTGCTAAGTAGAAATGAGACTCTGGGAAAGTGAACATCCTCAAGAACCACCATTCAAAATAAATTTAAGGCTAATTATTATCTTTAAAACAAAACTATTGGTTATGCTGCAGTATTGTCCTGTTGTTCTTTCTAAATACATGGTATTTCAGCTACACCGTGGTTAAGTAGTCTGTTAGGGGCTATCTAAGCAACTACGTTTTTAATATTGCTTTGAGAAGATGCTTCTGTGTGCTAAACAATGGCTTTAATCGGGAGTTTTGGGAACACACCCATTTGTAATTTGAATGGCAGTGTGTGCACGTGTGCGGGTCTCTGGCTTCATGTCCTTAAGAAAGCAGGTTCATAATAAAGGATGTCCTTTCCAAGATAGCTGGAATGGCCTTGTGGAAAGTTCAGAGGATAGTTTTGAGCCAATCCATGCCAAGACAATTTTTTGTTAGCATCCTTGAAAGCAGGAAAATAGCAATGTAAATGTCAAGATGCTGCTGCCTTGAGCCAAGAATAAACAGAGCAAGTAATCCATTAAAAGTACTTTTCAAACACATAAGCTCCCCAAACTTTGCTTTTGAAAGATATTAGAACTGGTTTACACTTAGGTAATCAATGACATTAGACAAAACTATTGAAAAACACATTTCTCAGTGGCTCTATGATCAGGTTTCCAGCTACTCCATACATGCAGTTGATTTTAAGAATTTTAAGATGTCGAGACCCAAACCCCCCCAAAACATTTCAGAATAACATTGATCTCATTATACAGTTTTCATGGTGTTTAAATTATAGTTAGTTATATAAGTACTAACAGAACCTCATGTTCAGTGTTTGATTGGGATAATGACTACTTTGTTCCGGTTGTACTTTTTCTTTCAGTGAGGTGTGGGTGGTCTGAATGGCACTAAAATCCCACCATTGTTTCTCTTGTCATTAATTCTATCAGCAACGCCTTTTTTTAGACTATGAAAAAAATAACTAGTGATTAAGAATTACCATAATACTTTTAAAATAATAGTGGCTACTTGCACAAAAGAATCATGTATGAATACAGAGTTTGATAATCTACACAATGTAAAATTTCTAAAACAGGGTTGAAGATCTGGCTCATATGCAAAATTATTATAATGCTGATCATTATATACATCCCCTTTTACCCTTTTATGAATAAATATATGTACTAGCTTTGTAATTATGTATCCCTTTCATATTTTTAAAGTTTCTACTACAAGGAGCAAAAGAAAAAGGACGACCAAACTTTAAAAGAAACCAAATTAATATACTGGAATTCCAGCCTTCTTTTTCAATAGCTTATTTTGTTATTACTAAAACAAAGAGCATATCCCGTTGTGACAGATAACGTTCCCTGCAATTTGATTAGACGTTGAAACACTTGTTTAAAACATTTCAGTTGACAACGACCACTTTATCAGTCTAATTAGTCTGAGATCCAGTCTGCTAATATCAAAATAGAAATCCATGTGTGCCCAACTGTTTGGATTTCATAAAAAATATCTCAGGTTTGAGGTTTCTTTCCATCTAAAGTGAGAAAAATTTACTGTTGTCATATTTATAAGTCAAGACACATTGCCAATCTGAGGATGATTTGTAACTTTATGGTGTACTTAATAATGTTAAGACTAATAGTAGTAGCAGTACTTCTCACAGAAGAGGATTTCCCTTGTACCAGGCACTACGCTGTACATTTTCATATATTATCTCTAATCCATCTAACAAAATTGCAAGATTGGTCTTATTATCCCCTTTATACAGTTAACACATTATTGACCTGGGGATTTTTGCAGAAACCAACGGCTGCGGCCTTAATACATCATCTCCGGTCAAAAATGTGTTAAGAAAACTGAAGCTTAGGAAAGGTTAATGTGTGGCAGAAAAGGGATTTGAGCCTGGCTTTTTTTAATCTAAAAGCATTGCTCCTTCTACTAGACAGTACTGCTTGTGTTTGATACAAATTATCCCCGGTCTGCTCAGAAGTCACCAATAAATTTAGTTAGATTTTGGTGCAAATGTAGCCTCATATGAAATAAATTCAATCTTCATAAAGACTTAAGTTTCATTTGTTCTACATTTGCAGAATTATATCCCCTAACCCTAATGGTCGTCAAAGCACATTTGTTAGGCACCAAATTTATCCCTACTTCTGGAAAAAAAAGATAGGCCCTATTGTCCTGAATTAATAAAATTATCTTGTCCCAAAATGTCGCCTACCCTTTCATGTTTCCATAAATCTTAGATACAATTAAAAGAAGAGGGACTTTTGTCTGCTAAATCTCACATATCATAGTTAGAAATGTTTTTACATAAACAACAGTGCAGTATAGCGGAGGAATCACTAGAATGGGAATTTAGAGATATGGGTTTCGATCTAAAAGAGCTACCGATCATGTAATCCTACAAGTCACTTAAACTTCCATGACATTCACTATTTTAATCAATTAAGTAAAAAAAAATAAACTGGCAGATCTCTAAGATAATGGAAATATTAGTTGAGGAAGTATTTATGATTCTGATTTCTTTTAAAAACAATTTTTGGGACTTCCCTGGTGGCGCAGTGGTTAAGAATCTGCTTGCCAATGCAGGGGATTCCCCCTGGTTCAAGCCCTGGTCCAGGAAGATCCTCTGGTCCAACTAAGCCCGTGTGCCACAGCTACTGATCCTGCGCTCTAGAGCCTGCAAGCCACAACTACTGAGCCCATGTGCCACAACTACTGAAGCCCGCATGCCTAGAGCCTCTGCTCTGCAACAAGTGGCCACCGCAATGAGAAGCCTATGCACCACAACAAAGAGTAGCCCCCGCTCACTGCAATTAGAGAAAGTACTTGTGCAGCAACGAAGACCCAGTGCAGCCAAAAATAAATAAATAAATTTATTTAAATAAATAAATAAAAAAATAATTTTTGAAATAATTATTTCAAGGAGGGAAAAAATAACAAAATCTAGATTCTCCATGAAACCATGTTAAACATTTTAGCACTTGTTTCTCTCTCCTTTACCTATCACCTATTTTATCTATGATCAGTACAACATATTTTATCATTCCATATGTATAAATATCTTGCTGATTTAATATGACTCAAGGAGAATTAAGAGAGAGAATCATGGCTAATACTTTCTTTGTACCTACTGAAACACTAAACATTTTATTTCACTACATAACAAAACTATCAGTACCTGATTGCTGTATAGACCATATGTTTAGTGGGTCAAATGCTCAGGAATTATTTTGTATTTGCCAATAACTAGATTGTAAGTAGAAACATTTTCTTCTTATGGTAAGTAGGTAGATATTTATACCACACATACACACAAAATATGGAGCAGGTATATCATATTGAGAAGCACATAGAGAAAAAAGTGAGACCCTATAGAGATGATTCTGTAAAGCACATATTTAGTCCTGAACCCAACCCCAGTGGAATCTTTTGTTCAGAGGAAAGCTTATATAAGTTACTCTAGTTGAGGAGGAAAGGGACACAGATGTCCCTCCATCCCCATGGTCACCTCAAGGGCCTTCATGATTTTGCCACCCATTACTTTTACTGTGCTTCTTATCCAGTCGGCTTACTAAGATTGCAAGGCTACAACATTTTTAACTGATGAAAAAAAAAAAAAAGTGGGAAGGGCTGTGAATATACAACCATACTGAGATTACATCAACTTGAAAATTTATAAAGATTTATAAGGATGAAATGAGAATTCCTTACCCTAGAATCTCTAATTAGAACAAGATATAATATATAGTTTAATATATAATTGATGTAACCCTAACTAGACAATACAACAAACCCTCAAATTACATATGTTGGGATTCTAGTATTTCCTTCAAATCTATCTTTATTAGACAAGTTTCACTGAGAAAACTAGAAGGCAATAAAGGTATTCAAAGTATGAATAGTCTGAATAGAGAGAATTTGATGTTTGCGTGTCCATTGGAAGTTTTGGAGATGTAAAGATGAAGGAAGTTTCCTTTGTGATTTATGAAATCAAGAATTACCAGAACTGAAAGAAATCCTTCAGTAACAGTCCAGATACTTGCAGCTTTCAAGCAGGCAATTTTAGGAGCACTCTGGGAAACTCTGTGAATCTTATGTCTGCCATCCACCTACCTGCCTGCCTGCCACCACTGTTAGAAAGTACAGTTTCACGTCCTCTTCTGCCAAATCCTGTGATGATTGATTTAACTTGTGTACCCTTTTCTGTGCTTTGAAAGCATTTGCTGACCCCTTTATTCAGAAAAATCAACTTGGTTCTTTATGCTGTTCTCTCTAGATCTTAAATGAGCTGGGATCTACATTATACTGCAATTGGTGGTAATGGCCATGGTGGAGGTATAGCCCAGGTTTTATTGGGAGTGTTCAATTTATAATACATTTTTCTGTCAAGCAAAGATTAAAGACTCAAGGATACTGCCTATAAGAATTTTAAAAATTAAAATACTAATCATGTCAGGCATTTAATATACTTGGTGCCTATCTCTGACCTTCAAAACAATGCACATAATAGTTGTTGGAGCTGGGAGTTTTACCCAGGGCTTTCTGGCTTTAAAACCCTTTCTCGTTTACTCTGACATTCTCTCCAAGAGTATTTATGGAAGATTCAATTTTTTCCCTGGTGCACTCTATACATATTTACTAATCTGTCAGTCACTCATCCAGGTAGATATTTTCCCCATTTTGCAGATAAGGGCTCTAAAGTTCAGAAAAATTAAATTTTCCCCCAAAGTTCCCAGAGATGGTAAATGCCACAAATTAGTAAGTAATAAAACCTAGTTGCAGCCTTTCTGAATTTTATTTTTAAATGAAATTCATGACCACATTTGTAGTAGCCTCACAGACAGAAGATAAAAAGCAGATTAAAAAAAAAGTCAAGGTGAATAAAATAATCCTATCTCAACCTAGTAAAGAGAAGCAAAAGCAGAATATATATTATCTCATGAAAAATAGTTATTTAATCCTTTGCTACTACTCAGACCTCGGTTGTAGGACTGATGCCTATGGGTTGGGTGACACTTTGTTTCTTGTATCTCCTTTGATTTTTGTGTTAATTTTACTGTTTTTCTTATCTGTGAGTTAGAAGTCAGTGCCACTTTTTCAAAATATTTATCTAGGATTACTACTGATTACATTACATTAATTAATTCAGCAAATACTTAGTGTCTACCAAATGCCAGAACTATGCGAGGTACTCAGAATACAGTGCTCAAAAATGTAAATATTGACCTTACCTTGTGGACTTTACCCTTTAGTGGGGAGAAAGAGAATAAGCAAACAATGAAATAAATATGTAATTACAAATTTTATAAGTGTGTAGAAGTAAAGAAACAGGACTTTTTCTTTTAAGGTGTCCAAATTGATTGGGGGAGAGCAATATGGGTTGAGATTAGAATTAGACAAGGGCCTAGAATCATGAAGAAGGGGGTGAGATGTTATTTTCAGTACATTTTAAATCTGATTCTAAGCACAGGGTAACAATTCAACCATCCATCTATTCTTCATCCATCCATCCTTGTCTGTAATGTGGAGAAGGAATTGTAGAGGTAATGAATGAAGTGAAGAGATTAAAAATGATGTGATACAAAAATAAACTCAAAATGGCTTAAAGACTTAAATATAGGACATGACAATATAAAACTCCTAGAAGAGAACATAAGCAAAACATTCTCTGACATAAATTGTACCAATATTTTCCTAGGTCATTCTCCCAAGACAATAGAAATAAAAGCAAAATAAACAAATGGGACCTAATTAAACTTACAAGCTTTTGTACAGCAAAGAAAAAAAAAATGAAAAGACAACCTATGGACTGGGAGAAAGTATTTGTAAATGATGCAACCAACAAGGGCTTAATTTCCAAAATATACAAACAGCTCATACAACTCAACAACAACAAAAAACAAACAACCCAATTGAAAAATGGGCAGAAGACATAAATAGACATTTCTCCAAAGAAGACATACGGATGGCCAAACAGCACATTGAAAAGATGCTCAACATCACTAATTATTAGAGAGATGCAAATCAAAACTACAATGAGGTATCACCTCACACCAGTCAGAATGGCCATCACTAGAAAATCTACAAATAACAAATGCTGGAGAGGGTGTGGAGAAAAGGGAACCCTCCTACACTGTTGGTGGGAATGTAAATTGGTGCAGCTATGATAGAAAATGGTATGGAGGTTCCTTAAACAACTAAAAATAGAACTACCATACAATCCAGCAATCCCACTGGATTGCAAAAAGATACATGCACCCCTATATTCATAGCAGCACTATTCACAATAGCCAAGACATAGAAACAACCAGCACACTTGTGGTTGCCAAGAGGGAGGGGGGATGGGAGAGGGATGGATTGGGAGTTCAGAATTAGCAGATGTAAACTATTATATATAGACTGGATAAACAACAAGGTCTTACTATATAGCATAGGGAACTATATTAAAAAATCCCGTGATAAACCATAATGGAAAAGAATGTGAAAAAGAATATATATATATATATATATA
>NW_020174156.1:1778303-1795739 GCF_003031525.2 Neophocaena asiaeorientalis asiaeorientalis
ATATATATATATATATATGTATGTATAACTGAATCACTTTGCTGTACAGCAGAAATTAACACATTATAAATCAACTATACTACAAAAAAATAAATTAAAAAAAATGATGTTATAGTTTAATGATATAAGTGTATCAGGGTTCCCCAGAGAAGAACCTATAGGATGGATGGCTCATGAAAGATAGATAGATAGATAGATAGATAGGTAGATTTAAAAGAATCAGTCCCTGTGATTGTGGAGGCTGGCAAGTCCAAAATCTGTAGGGCAGAAAGGCTGGAAATCAGGGAAAAGTTGACGTTGTGGTCTTAAATCTGAAATTTGTAAGGCTGGCAGTATGCTGGGAATTCAGGATGGATTTCTATACTATGGTCTTGAAGCAGACTTCCTTTTTCTCCATGAAGCCTCAGTTTTTGCTTTTAAGGACCTCAACTGATTGGATGAATCCCATTTGCAATATCAAGAATAATATCCTTTAATTAAAGTCAACTGATTGTAAATTTAAATTACATATACAAAGTGCCTTCAGAACAACATATAATTTAGTGTTTGACCAAACAACTGGGCAGCATAGCCTAGCCAAGTTGACACATAAAATTTATCACCAGAGATCATATTGATAGAAGGATGAATGGAGAGAAGATGAATTTGTAACATTTTGGAGGTAGAATCTATAGAACTTGTCAATGGATTAGATGTGAGGGTGAATTACAGGCTTCTCATGTGAGCAATGGATTTTAACCATTATGATGTAGACCAGATGAGTTTCTCTGTTTTCTAATAGAGGTTGTGCTGATTTCAGCCCAAATAATATGACTGGCAAGGTAAGATTACTTTTGGTAAGCACTTTAAATGGCTAAATAGTATTGGGAAGAAATTCTGTTTGTATCTGCCTGGTTATATTTGGCTGGTACTAATGTAGAATAAAAATTCACCTTGCCTTCTCTTTCTCATCCAGAAATAATTACATGCAAATAGTAATCTGCTCTTTATACAATAATGTGAAATGAGAGGAAGCAGGGCCAAATATTTTTGGAAGGAACAGCTTTCAAATGTGCCAGTTAAAGTGTCTCCAATTTTTTTTATTGCTAATCATAGTAGGTCTTATTTTCTAATCAAAGCTTACATATGCTCCACCAGGGAATCTGGAAGATATGCTGTCTCAATCTAATTTTACATAATATCATTCAAAGCCAATAAAATGTAGTCTTGTCAGATACAAAAGTTTAGGAGGAAAGAAAATAATATATGCACCAAATATTAAGTATCTTCTCTGCAAGTTGCTGCAAATTCTCTTTGTTCCCAATTCTTCTCTCCTTTTCTTAACTGTTAACTATGAAATTAAATAGACAGTTCTGAAAAAATAATAGACATCTTCTCAAAGCTGATTTATAGTGCCAGTTTTTCCTTTCTAAAGCAGAATATCAAATGAATAGAAAATCATTCCAGATATTGAAAATTAAGAATTAAAAATATAGGAAATCATTTTTCTAGATTAATTTCTGGAGGTTGATGAATAACTTTCTTTCATTTTATTTCAGAAAATGTTTGCTTTCACTTTTATATACTTATTACTGTAAGCCACAAGTGAAAGTCTTGATAACCCATAAAGTCAAATTTCTTCAAACTTTTAAATGGTTAATTTTGCATACAATTTAGAGTAGGTTTAGTCAAATTTCAATTACCTCAGCTTATTAGTGTTTTATATTTGTAAAATTTCTAAATAAATGAAACTTCATCTAATTAAATAAATCAAGTTTTGTGATTATCAATTTAATTCATTTATTTCATAAATTTTAGTAAGTATCTCTATTTATATATAGTCATCCCTCGATATCCATGGGAGACTGGTTCCAGGATCCCTCATGGATACCAACATTCATGAATGCTCAAGTCTCTTATGTAAAATGCATACATATTTGCATATAATAGTATAATCCATGGTTGGTTGAGTCTACAGATGCAGAACCCACAGATATGGAGGGACACTATACAAGGCATAAGCTAAGTTTCTTAGTTTCATGTGCCTGTCGTAATAGATTACCAAAAACTTGTCTTAAAACAGAATTTTGTTCTCTCAAAGGTCTGGGTGCCAGAGGTACGAGATCAGAGTGTTACCAGGGCCACACACTCTCTCCAGAGGCTCTAGGGGAGAGTCCATTCCCTGTGCCTCTTGCAGCTTCTGCTGGCTGCCCATGTGGCTCTATCACCCCAACCTCTACCTCAGTTTCCACACTGCCTTCTTCTCTTCTTCATGTATTTAAGTAATCTCCCTCTACCTCTCTTGTATAAGGACCCTTGTGAATGAATTTAGGGCCCATCCAGGTAATACAAGATGATCTGCTTATATCAAGAGTCTTAACCACATCTGCAAGGACACTTTTTATAAATCAGGTAACATTTACAGGTCTCAGGGATTAGGGTATGGACATATCTTTGGAGTCACCACTCAACCTACTACACCAAACAGTGTAAGGAATATGAGTGTGGATTAGACAACGGCTTTATTTTCACAAATGTGCCATTATTAAGCTTTAGTCTTTCAGTTGAAATCCCATTCTGTATACTATTCTGTAAACCTGGGGTTGGGACTCTGCAATCCACATTTCTGCTTGGCCAGCTCACTCCCCACTAGACTCTGTCATGGAAAGTACTGAAGGAAACCTGGAATCCTGGAGCAGGAAGAGAGGCTTCTTCCTATTTGCATTTTATTCCTGTTTTTACTTGCTTTTCCTGTCATCGCCACTCTTGCAATGTTTATTCACCCAGGTAGTGACAGTTCACTTGGTAGCAGCAAGTAATTCTGATTTGCTCTTTTTCCAACATTAGCTAAACCAACCTCATAATACTCATCAGAGACACCAGCACCGGCTGACTAGAATCCCTTCCTCATAGGTCTGGGCCCCAGTTTCACAGGGTCCTATCTCTGAGCTCAGCAATACTAACAACAGCCAAGCAGTAATCCCTATTCAGAGGTCTGAGTTTCAGCTTTGTAGGACACCTCCTCCAACCTTCTAAGTTTTAATAGTTCCAACCTTGCCATTTCCCAGCCCTAGGGATAGTAGTCCCTTCCTGCTGTTATAACCACTATGGTAATTTAGTGATTCCTCTGTCCTTATAATCTAATACAGATACAAAATATCTCCAAAAATAACTGTCAAATAAGGCTAAAAGTAATATATTCTAAGAGTTATAGCTAGGAGGAGTGAGAGGATTTTTTTATTTCTTCAGATGGGTAGGATCTAGGTAGAGTCTTATAAATTAGTCAAGAGTTTGGTCTATAAGAGATAACAATGGAAGGGCATTTCTCAAGGAAAGCTTTCTGAAAGGTATCAGTTTACCTTTCTCAAAATCTCCTTAACAATGTTTGGCATTCTCTTGCCAATTGAAAGTCATCAAAGTTATGTATTCTCTACTAATATAACAAAGCCGTCAAAGATTAGTGAGTTATTTGCCCCTATGACTAAGTAACTATAGATGATTTACTGCTGAAAACTAGAAAACTGAATGAGTAGTTCAGTGTTTTGGTAAGTTCCCTTTTTTATTCCACTGTTCTTATTGGTTACTTCTACCTGGTGTCATTGTGCCTCGCTGCTGCCTCAGTTATTCAGTATTATTCTGTCTCCCTCAATAGACAGTCTGTTGGCCTTTGTGACAATTATTTGACTGTGCAGATGCTATTTTAGTTTATTAACTAGCTTGATTGCTGTGTTCTAGAAGCATGACCTCGGAGTATTACGATACATAAACTTATCCCTGTTTCAGCTTTCCCTTTCTGGAACAGGAGGGTAAAATTTTTACTTTTTTGTAGGTCACAGGTGTTCATCCTACATTGATGATAGTCAGAAAAAAGTTTGCTGAGCAACCTTTGAGACCTAAATATTAAAGACTCACTAGGCCATATCTAAAGTTCTCTAAAATGAGCCTGGGTTATAGGATCATAAATAAAAGACCTGAGGATAAACACTAGCCATTTAACACTGACTAAAAAGTGATGTGTTAACATCAGTGAACTTTGAGTGTAACATTGACTGAATTTGAGGCTATAAGGCCAACTATATATCTCCCTTTTCCCCGTGTAACATATATGGTTTATTGTGTCCACATAGTCTCTTTTCAGAGATTGTAAATTACATTATTTACAGACTCTTGATGGTCAAAACACAGTTGGAGCTTGAAGGTCAAGGCAGAAAACTGCATCCTAAATTCCTAGTTATCAATGATGTATGGTACATAGAGCAGCACACTGTGCTGCTACAATTAAAGATCTGTCAACATCTCTAACATACACCATTATTTCAGCATTTGATAATGTGGTCATTTATCCTTACTCTTTTTGAATTATATGATGGCAAGGCCTCAGCTGTGGGAAGACATCTCCAAAGTTCTTTTAACAAGCTTATAAAATATTTGTCTTTTTTTTAGCTATTAAAATGCTAAATAATGAAAGTTAGGATAACCTAGCGTTTAGCAGTCTCATAACTCAAAAACAGCACCTATATATAGGCCACATATTTTTTTAGCTCCAAATACTTGACTTAAGTGAATGTTAAGAAATAAACTGTTATTTCAGATTTCATTTTATTACTTATGTTCACTTTAAAATAAAAGCTTAGGAATATCTTTCAACAATCATTATTTTAAATGTCTTGCTTCTTGCTACTCTCTTATCAGTTATCTATATGGAATATAGTAAAGTAAAATGAGTTCGACTCTTTGGTTTGCTCATAGGGAAATAAAAAATATCCTGAATAAAGTTTTTTTTCTATTTAAACAGTTAGCTGTTTAACTTAAAAACAGTTCATAATTATGTGATCTGAACCTCTTTATCTATGCTGTTCAATATGGTAGCCACTAGCAACCTGTTGGTAACTTGAAATGTAGTTAGTCCAAACTGAGATATTAAAAGTATAATATATACACTGGATTTTAAGACTTTCTGAAAAAAGAAAGAATAAAGTGAAACATATCCCATTAGTAATTTTATACTGATTCACATTGAAGTGATAATAGTGAGTTAAGTAAATATAGTAAAATTAATTCATCTGTTTTTTCCTTAGTGTAATGCAGCCAAATTAAAAATTACATATATCTATTCATAGTTGTATTGAATAATGTTATACAAGATGTCCCCAAGGAGCCTACATCTTTTATTGCAGATGAAATATCCAGTTGATTTGAATTGACTCACAGCAGGATGGTCTTATAAAACCTCTAAGAGAGTGGTAAGGAATCTTTTTTTAAAGGAATTCCCTCTATGCCCAATCACTTTGGTGATGCTGTTGGCAGTGCCTGTGATGGTAGATGACAAATATAGAACAAGGAAAATTTAAGAACAGAAGTTAAATACTAGAAACTGTTGGAGATAGCTTCACTGGGGAATTCTACCAAACAAACATACAAAGACGAACTGATACCTAACCTTCTCAAACTATTCCAAAAAACTGAAGAGGAGGGAACACTGTGAAATTTATTATATGAGGCTATCATCACCCTGATACCAAACCAGACAAAGACACTACAAAAAAAGAAAACTACAGGCCAATATCTTCTTTGATGACTATAGATGCAAAATCCTCAACAAAATATTAGTATACTGAATCCAGCAATATGTAAAAAGGATAATACACCATGACCAAGTTGGATTCATTCCAAGGTCATAAAGATAGTTCAACATATGCAAATCAATGTAATACACCACATTAACTTAACCAGAAACCACGATCATCTCATTAGATGCAGAAAAATCATTTGACAAAATTCAACATCCATTCATGAAAATAATTCTCATCAAAGTGGGTATAGAGGGAACATATTATTACATAATAAAAGCCATTTACAACAATCCCACAGTCAACATAATACTCATTGGTGAAAAGCTGAAATCCTTTTGCTGAATTCAAGAACAAGACAGGGATGTGCACTCTCACCACTTCTCAACATGGTATTGGAAGTCCTAGCCACAGCAATCGTACAGGAAAAAGAAATAAAAGAAAGATATCCAGACTGGAAGGGAAAAGGTAAAACTGTCACTATTTGCGATGACATGATACTCTATATAGAGAACACTAAAGTTTCTACACAAAAACTATTAGAACTAATAGAGATGGGCCAGAATGGCAGAGTAGAAAGACCATAGTTTACCTCCTCTCACAAGTACACCAAGATCAAATATCTGCAGAACAACCACTGATGAAAAAGACCTGAACCTACCAAAAAAGATGTTCTACAAAGAAGGAACCATAACATGATGGGTAGGAGGGGCAGACTTGCAATATAGTCAAGTCCCATACTCCTGGGTAGGAGACCCACAAACTGGAGAATAATCATATTGCAGAGGTTCTTCCAAAGGAGTGAGAGATCTGGGCTCCCCAGCCTGGGTGTCCTGCACTGGGAACAAGAGTCCCCAAAGCATTTGGCTGTGAAGGCCAGTGGGGAATAATTTTAGGAGTCCCAGATGGCTGGGAGAAATAGACAATCCACTTTTGAAGTACACACACAAAATCTCACATGATCAGGGGCCCAGGGCAGAAGAAGTAATTTGAGAGGACCCTGGATCAGAGTCTCCCAGAGAGGCAGGAGGCAAGTGTAACTCACCCTGGGAATATAGACACTGGAAGCAGCCATCTTCGGAAGCTCCTTCTAGCACGTGGACACTGGTGCTGGTGAGCACCACTGTGGAATCCTCCCTCCAGCTTATTAGCACCAAGACCTGGCCTCACACAACAGCCTGTATGCACCAGTGCTGGGATGCCTCAGGCCAAAGAGCTAAGTGGGTGAGGACACAGCCCCAGCCATCAACAGACAGGCTGCCTTAAGACCCTCTGAGCTCACAGCTGCCTTTGGATACGGCCCTAAGCACCACAGGGCCCAACACCCAGCTCCACCCACCAGTGGGAAGGCAATAGTCCCAGAATCCCCCCGGCCCTAGCCCTGCCCTCCAGGGAGCCTTCTCTAACCTCTGGACCAGCTTCACCCACCAGGGGGAAGACATCAGACTCAAGAAAACCACAATCCCGCGACCTGCAGACCTAGCCTGACAATCAGCAGCCCAGACCCTGCCATGGGATCAGCTGGACCCCAGCCATGACCACTAGCATGCCAACACATGCTTCAGGACACCCTGGACCCCATGCCAACTGTCAGGAACTGGAAACCCCCTCCAGCAACCTGACATTAGATCTGGGACCCTTGGTCCTACAACAAGACTGTATGACCCAGCTCTGACCACCAGTAGGCCAACACTAACCCCAGGACCTGGTTTTACCCACCAGTGTGCAGACAGCAGTCTCAGAGTCTTCTGGATCCTGACTCTGCCCACCAGTGAGCCAGCATAAGTTCCAGGACACCCTGGGGTTCCACAGTCAGCTACTTTGTAACCTGGTCCCACCAACTAGTGGCCAGCAGCATCCATACAAGGTAAGACCTGGCAACCAACTGGACTGGGGGCCAACCAAGCCCACCATACAGCCCACAGTTAGCCCATCACAACAGAAGAACCTACACAGCACTCATGGAGGAAACCCTAGAGCATATAACTCAGGTGATGAGAGGGGAGTGTGCTGCTGGGATGCACAGGATGTCTCCTAAAAAAGGCCATTTCTCCAAGACTGGGAAATGTAACCAACCTACCAGAAACATAATAAAAAAAGCAAATTAGGCAACATGAGGCAACAGAGGAACATGTTCCAGATGAAGGAACAAAATAAAACCTTAAAAGAACTAAGTGAAGTGGAGATAGGCAATCTACCTAAGAAAAAATTCAGAGTAATGATCATAAAAATGATCAAAGAACACAGGAGGAGAATGGATGCACAGAGCTAGGAGTTAGAAGTTTTTAAAAAAGAGTTATAAAATATAAAGACAACCAAACAGAGATGAAGAATACAATAACTGAAATAAAAAATACACTAGAAGGAACCAACAGTAGATTAAATGATACAGAGGAATGGATCAGTGAGCTGGAAGACAGAGTAGTGGAAATCACTGCTCTGAACAGAAAAAAAAAGAAAAAGAAATAAGGACAGTTTAAGAGACATCTGGGACAATATCAAGCACACTAACATTCATATTATAGGGGCCCGAGAAGGAGAAAAGAGAGAGAAAGGGCCTGAGAATATATTTGAAGACATAATGTAGGAAAACTCCTCTAACCTGGGAAAGGAAAAAGACATCCAAGTCCAGGAGATGCAGAGAGTCCTCTACAGGATTAATCCAAAGAGGAACACACAAGACATATTGTAATTAAAATCACATAAGTTAAAGATAAAGAGAAAATATTAAAAGCAGCAAGGGAAAAGCAACAAATAACATAGAAGGGAACTTCCATAAGGCTATCAGCTGATTTTTCAGTGGAAACTTTGCAGGTCAGAAGGGAGTGGCACAATATATTTAAAGTTATGAAAGGGAAAAGCCTACAAACAAAAATAGTCTACCAAGCAAGGCTCTCCTTCAGATTTGATGGAAAGATCAAAAGCTTTACAGGCCAGCAAAAGCTAAAATAGTTCAGCACCACCAAGCCAACTTTACAACAACTATTAAAGGAACTCCTTTAGGCAAAAAAGAAGAGGCCACAACTAGAAACATAAAAATTACAAAATGGAAAAGCTAATCAGTAAAGGCAAACATACTGTAAAGGTAGGAAATCATCCATATGCAAAGCTAGTAGGAAAGCTAAAAGACAAAATAGTAAAATCATCTATATCCACAGTAAGCAGTTAAGGGATACACAAAATCATTAGGGGAGGAGAGTACAAATGCAGGCTTGTTAAAACTCATTTGAAAGTAAGAGATCAACAGCTTAAAACAATCATATATATATTACAAAAAGTACCTGAGAAAATAACCTCAAAGGAATTAAGAAAATGGCAATAAGAACACACATATCAATAATTGCCATAAATGAATGGACAAATGCTCCAATCAAAAGACATAGAGTGGCTTAATGGATACAAAAATAAGACCCACACATATGGGTTCACGACTGGGGTCAAGTGAGCCTACAAGACTCACTTCAGATCCAAAGGTACAAACAGAATGAAAGTGAGGGGATGGAAAAAGGCATTCCATGCAAATGGAAAGCAAAAGAAAACCATGGTAGCAATACTTATATCAGACAAAATAGACTTGTAAAGACTTACAAGAGACAAAGGAGGACATTATATAATGATTGAGGAATCAATCCAACAAGAATACATAACAATTGTAAATATATTTGCACCCAACACAGGAGCACCTAAATATATAAAGCAAATAATAACAGACATGAAGGGAGAAATTGACAGCAACACACTAATAATAGAGGACTTTAACACTCCACTTACATCAATGGGCATATTATTCCGACAGAAAGTCAATAAGGAAACACTGGCCTTACAGTTACATCAGATGGCTTAATATATATATATATATATAGAACATTCCATCTGAAATCAACAGAATACACATTCTTTTCAAGTGCACATGGAATATTCTCCAGGATAGATCACATGTTGGGCCATAAAAAAATCCTTGGTAAATTTATATTTTCTTAAGTCATATGAAGCATCTTTTCTGACCACAACACTATGAGACTAGAAATCAACTACAAGAAAAAATCTGCAAAAAACAAAAACACGTGGAGGCTAAACAGTATGCTACTAAACAATCAATGGATCACTGAAGAAGTCAAAGAGGAAATAAAAAAAAAATACCTGGAGCCAAATGAAAATAAAAATATAACAATCCAAAATCTATGTTAATAAATATGATCAATAAGGGGTTAATACATGAAATATGTAAACAGCTCATGTAACTGAACATCAAAAAAAACAAATAACCCAACTTAAAAATGTGCAGAAGACCTGAATAGACATTCTCCCAAAGACATTAAGATGGCCAACAGGCACATGAAAAGATATTCAACACACCATGATATATCACCTTAAACCTGGCGGAATGGCTATCATCAAAAAGAACACAAATAACAAATGTAGATGTGGATATGGAGAAAAGGAAATGTTCATACACTGTTGGTGGGAATGTAAATTAGTGCAGCCACTATGGAAAACAGTATGGAGGTTTCTCAAAAAACTAAAAATAGAACTACCATATGACCCAGCAATTCCACTCATGAGTATATATATATGAAAAAATTGAAAACACTAATTTGAAAAGACACATACACCCCAATGTTCACAGCAGCATTATTTACAACTGCCAAGATATGGATAAAAAAGATCTGAGATGTACACACACACACACATACACACACACACACACAATGGAATACTACTTAGCCATGAAAAAGAATGAAATTTTTCCATTTGCAACCACATGGATGGACTTGGAAAATATTATGCTAAGTGAAATAATTCAGACAGAAAAAGACAAACACTGTATGATATCACTTATATGTGAAATCTAAAAATTAAAACAAACTAGTGAATATAACAAAAAAGGAAACAGACTCACAGATAATGAGAACATATTAGTGGTTACCAGTGCAGGGGGTACAATAGGATAAAGGATTAAGAGGTATAAACTATTATTAATAAAATAAATAAGGTACAAGGATATATTGTACAACACAGCAAAAATAGCCAATATTTTATAAAAATATAAATGGAATATAACCTTTAAAAGTTGTGAATCACTGTGTTGTACACCTATAATTTATATAATATTATACATCAGTTATATCTCAATATAATATTATACATCAGTTATATCTCAGTGGCTAAAAAAAAACCAAACAAAACTATTAGAACTAATAGATGAATTCACTAAGGTAGCAAGATACAAGATTAATATACAGAAATGTGTTGCATTTCTTTACACTAATAATGAAATATCAGAAAGTTAAAAAATATTTCACTTAAAGTTGCATCAAAAAAAAAAAAACCTAGGAACAAACTTAATCAAGGAGATGAAAGACCTATACACTGAAAACTGTGAAATATTGATAAAGGAAACTGAAGATGATTTAAAGAAATGGGGAGATATCCCATGCTCTTGGATTGGAAAAATTAATATTATTAAAATGACCATACTATCCAAAGTAACCTACAGATTTAATGCAATTCCTATTAAAAATACCCATGACATTTTTCACAGAACTAGGACAAATAATCCTAAAATTTATATGGAACCACAAAAGACCCAGAATTGTCAAAGCAGTCCTGAGGAAATAGAATAAAGCTGGAGGTATAACCTTCCAGACTTAAGACTATACTACAAAGCTAGAGTAATCAAAACAGCATGGTATTGGCACAAAAACAGACATAGATCAATGGAACAGAATAGAGAGCTCAGAAATAAACTCATGTACGTACAGTCAATTAATCTACAGCAAAGGAGGCAAAAGTATACAATGCAGAAAACACAGTCTCTTCAACAAGTGATGCTGGGAAAGCTAGACAGCTATATTAAAATGCTTCCCCATACCACATACAAAAATAAACTCTGAATGGTTTAAAGACCTAAATATAAGACACCATAATTCTTAGAAGAGAACACAGACAAAACATTCTCAGACATAAATCATACAAATATTTTCTTAGATGAGTCTTCAAAGGCAAAGGAATAAAAGCAAAAATAAACTAATGGGACCTAATCAAATGTAAAAGCTTTGCACAGCAAAGGAAACCATCAACAAAATGAAAATACAACCTACAGAATGGGAGAAAATATTTGGAGATGATGTGAACAACAGAGGTTAATATCCAAAATATACAAACAGCTCATACAACTCAATATTGAAAAAAAAAAAAAACCCAATCCAAAAATGGGCAGAAGACCTAAATAGGCATTTTTCCAAAAAAGATATACAGATGGCCAACAGGCACACGAAATGATGCTCAACATTGCTTATTATTAGATAAATGCAAATCAAAGCCACAATGAGGTATCACCTCTTATTGGTCAGAATAGCTATCATGAAAATGTCTACAAATAATAAATGCTGGATAGGATGTGTAGAAAAGGGAATCCTCACACACTGTTGGTGGGAATGTAAATTGGTACAGTCACTATGGAAAACAATATGGAGGTTCCTTAAAAAGCTAAAAATACAGCTACCATATGATCCAGCAATCCCACGCATGGGTATATATCTGGAAAAAACCAAAAACACTAACTCAAAAAGATACATGCACTCCAATGTTCATGGCAGCACTATTTACAATAGCCAAGGCATGTAAAAACCCACATGCTCATCAGCAGATGATTGGCTTAAGATGTGATATATGTATACAATGGAATATTACTCAGCCATAAAAAAGAATATTGCCATTTGCAGCAACATGGATGGACCTAGAGATTATTATACTAAGTAAAATACGTCAGACAAAGACAAATATATGACTTTACTTATATGTGGAATCTAAAAATAAAATTACAAATAAAGCTGTACACAAAACAGAGACAGACACAGAAAACAAACATGCTTACCAAAGGGGAGAGATGGTGGAGGGACCAATTAGGAGTATGGGATTTATAGATACAAACTATTATACATAAATAGATAAGTAATGAGGATTTACTGTATAGCACAGGGAATTATATTCAATATCTTGTAATAACCTATAATGGAATAAGAAAAAAATATAACTGAATAATTACACCATACACCTGAAATTAACACAATACTATAAATCAACTATACTTCTATAAAAAAAGAAAACACACTAATACACACACACAAAATGAGTACAGGCCTCATATTTGGAGTCTTTATTTAGATATAGTATTTACTTAAATGTTATAATATTATCTAGCTAAAATTTGATAATTAAGAAAAGAAAGAGATACAGATTTCAAATGCTCAGGGTGGGTAGAAAAGTACTTAATATCTGTGATCATCTCCCTCTTTTGTTAGAAAACTTCCTCAGTCAAGTATTTCTTACCATCTCACTTGATTTTGAAAGGAAATCATTATCATGAAGTAGGGAGAAAAAATTATTTACTGTTTTCCTATTGATGATGCTGTGAAGTCTGAGGTTTGCTATATTCTGGCAGTTTGGAAAGAGTCCATTTTGTTATTTCTTTGGAACTTTTTTCTCTGTCAGACATGAGTTTCAAGTTTAGTACTTGTTGAAATATGGTTTTAATATAAGTCCCAAAACAGAGGTAGATATTCAAATTAAATCCCTTTCAACATGTGCTTTTCTAAATCTTGCCTCTACTACTTAAGGGCTATGTTACGTTGGACAAGCTAATCTCTCTGTGCCCTTTTCTTTCTCTATAAAATGGGTATACTAATGGTACATATTGCACTAAGTTGTGTTAAAGACTAAATGAGCTAGAATATAAAAACTGCTTAGAATATTGCTAAGCATACTGTGGGGGAGGAAAAAACAACTTTCTCCTCTACCTCCCTAGGTTCACTAACTGAGGCCCTGCAAATTAGACTGACAAAGGCAGGTTAACACATGAAGCACACATCCACAGAAGAGAAACTCAGTGATGAGTAACTCAAAGTGGTGGCTTTTATAGCATCTTAAAAAAGAGCAATGGGTGGACTGGAATCAAGATGGCAGAGTAGTAGGACATAGAACGCACTTCCTACCACAAATACATCAATAATACACCTACAAATGGAACAGTTCTCACAGATAGCTACTGAACATTACCAGAAGATCTCAGAAACCTGAAAGGACAAGAAAGGTCTCCACGTAATTGGGTAGGACAAAAGGAAAAAAATAAAAACAAAGAGGAAGCAGGACAGGTTCTGTGCCCCTGGGAGGGGGCTGAAGGAGAGGAGAGGCTCCTGTACCTAGGGAAGTATGCTCACTGGGGAAATCAGCCAGGACAGAAAAGAAGCTTCACAGGCTCAGAGGAGAGTACAACAACTGGTTTGTGGCAGTCAGGACAGAGGCGGTCCATGCCACCGCCCTGTGTGTCCCAGCCTGTGATGCGTGTCTAGTTGTATGGGCAGGGTCTGGGTGCTGAAACACAGGGTTTAGAGGACAGACCCAGGGAGAGAACTTGTGTTGCTTGTGCAGAGACAGCCAGAAGGGGCTGGATTGGGGGGCACTGCTCTAGGGTGTGTACGTGGAAGAAGCCTGAGCTGCCACAGAAGTGCCATTGTTAAGTGGTGTGCAAAGAGAGGGGTAGGGCTGCCACTGAAGCCTCTTTCTCCACTTGCTGAACCCTGCCTCCATGGGCTCCAGGGGAGGCTCCCATCTGGGCAGGCTCACACTCCCTGGCCATGGCCTCAGTGGCCCCAGGAATACAAGCCAGTGGCTTGCCTCCATGCAGTGGTGGGGCTGAAATCACAGCTGAGCGCCAGGGGCCATGTAACTTAGGAAGCAGGGCTGAAATCTCTCCCTGCAGCTGCGTGAGCCACAGATTTACACCTCCTCTTCCAGCTTTGTAAATTCAGCACCTGCAGAACATCCAAATGGACAACAGATGCTCCCATGGGTGGGACAGGTCTGGCCTTAGAAGCTATGGGCTTTGTGGGCACGTACACACAAAGGCTGGGCTGGGCTAGGGTCTGAGCTGCCTCCATATCTCTCACAGTGGGTCTAGGTATGCAACTACTGCAGTTCTGGGACCTGACTTCAGTGTATCTGCACTGGTGGCCTTGTGAAAACAAAGCCTAAGAGGCACCAGGGCCGATTACCAGCCTATCCAGCATATTGCCAGCATATTCTCGGCTGAGGTGGTCTGAGAGCAGTGACAACAACAGTGTACTCTGTGAGCCTGCACAATGGGTGAATGGTGACACAACAGAGCACACTCACAGCTGACCATAGCCAGCAGAGGAACACTCAGTGGCTTCTCTCCTAGTGGGAGTGCTCCAATCCTGTGTACCTCACACCACAGATCAGAAATACAGCTCACAAATGGATCTGGGGGCTTCTACTCCAAATAGGGAGATGACCCTACCCCTGAAAGTGCAGTGACAACCACAGAGCAAAGAGGAGGCCACACTCAATATCCAGTGCATGCCCTGATCACCACAACATCAGTCACACCTCCTATCAAGGGTATAACAGCCAGCATACACTGAGGAAAGAGGTAGAAAACATCCATACTCAAAACAATGCTCACACCAAAAAATATTAAACCCACACTGGTTACACAGGGACATTCCCACATAAAAATAGCCTTCCAAGATCACAGTAGATAACCGTTTCTCCTAAACTCATAGAGCAAGAGAAATATAAGTAAAATGAAGAAGCACAGGAACCACTCCCAATTATGAGAAAAGAATCTAAAAAGTAATAAATATATATATATATATGTATAACGGAATCACTTTGCTCTACACCTGAAACTAATACAACGTTGTAAATCAACTATACTCAAATAAAATTAAAGCATTTAAAAAAAAGTATGTGGAGAAAAAAAAAAAAAAAAAGTGAGAGAATTCCCCTGAAAGAACAAACAAATGAAACAGAACTCTTCAATCTAATAGACACTGAGTTCAAAATGGAGATAATGAAAACACTGAAGGAATTAAGAAAGGCTATCAACAGAAATACAGATTACTGTAAAAAGGAACTAGAAACTACAAGGGGGAGCCAAGAAAAACTAGAAAATTCATTTGAAGAGACAAAAGCTAACCAAAGGCTATGAATAGCAGAATGAATAATTCAGAAGAATGAATAAGTGATCTAGAAAACAGAATAATGGAAATCACCCATTTAGAATAGCAGACAGAAACCCAAAGGAAAAAAAATAAATTAAAAGCAATATAAGACACCTATGGGATAATATCAAGTATGCCAATCTACACATAATAGGGATCCCAGAAGGAAAAGAAAGAGAAAAGGGGATTGAAAATGTATTTGAAGAAATTATGGCTGAAAACTTCCCAAACCTAAAGAAGGAAACAGACATCCAGATACAGGAAGCACAGAGAGTCCCAAACAAGATAAACCAAAACAGACCTACACCAAGACATAATAAAAATAACAAAAGTTAAGAGAGGATTCTAAAGGCATCACGAGAATAACAAAGAATTAACTACAAGGGAACCCCCATAAGGCTGTCAACTGATTTTTCTACAGAAATGTTGCAGGCCAGAAGGAAGTGGTAAGGTATATTCAAAGTCCTGAAATGGAAAAATCTGCAAGCTAGGATTCTCTACCCAGCAAGATTATCATTTAGAATAGAGGGAGAGAGAAAGAATTTCTCAGACAACAAAAATTAAAAGAATACAGCAATACTAAACCTATCCTAAAGGAAATATTGAAAGTTCTTCTCTAAATAGAAAAGAAGAATCCATAGGAAGAGAAAATTAGTATTGGAAAACAAATCACTTAAATAAGCCAGTACACAGGCTAAAAAAAAAAATTCTGTGAAAGTGATAATAACCTCAGTGAACAGCAAAAGGATGAACATGAAGATGCAAAAGAGGACATGAAAATCATAAAGTGTTGGCGAGGAGAGTAAGAATATGTAGATTTTTTTTTTCTAGAATGTGTTTGAGCTTATATGACTACCATTCTAAGGCAAGTAAATATAGGAAGGTGTTAACATATTTGAAAAACAGGGCAACCACAAATCAAAAACATACAATAGATTCACAAAAACCAAAAAGAAGAGAACATAGTATACTATGAAACAAAATCATCAAACCACAAAAGGAAAAACAAAAAGAAAGGGCACAGTTGGGTAAGGGGAAGCTGGGATGAAGTGAGAGAGTAGCATTGACATATATACACTACCAAATGTAAAATGGATGGCTAGTGGGAAGCTGCTGCATAGCACAGGGAGATCAGTTCGGTGCTTTGTGACGACCTAGAGGGATAGGATAGGGAAAGTGGGAGGGAGGCTTAAGAGGGAGGAGGGGCTATGGGGATATATGTATACATATAGCTGATTCACTTTGTTGTACAGCAGAAACACAACATTGTAAAGCATTTATACTCCAATAAAGACGTGGGGAAAAAAAAGGGGGACAAAGAAGAAATATAAAATCAATGGGAAAACAAGGTTTAAAATGGCAATAAATACTAACTACCAATAATTACCTTAAATGTCAGTTAACTAAATGCTCCAGTCAAAAGACACAGAGTGGCAGACTGGATTAAAATATAAGAGCCTACAGTATGCTGCCTACAAGAGACCCATTTTAGGGCAAAGAACACACATAGATTAAAAGTGAGGGGATGGAAAAAGATATTTCATGCAAACAGAAATGACAGGAAAGTGGGAGTCACAATACTCATATCAGACAAAATAGATTTTAAAACAAAATCTACAAAGAAAGATAAAAAAGGACACTATATATAGGGCTCCCCTGGTGGCGCAGTGGTTGAGAGTCCGCCTGCCGATGCAGGGGACACGGGTTTGTGCTCCGTTCCGGAAGGATCCCACATGCTGCGGAGCGGCTGGGCCCGTGAGCCATGGCCACTGAGCCTGCACGTCCAGATCCTGTGCTCTGCAATGGGAGAGGCCACAACAGTGGGAGGCCCGCGTACCACAAAAACGAAAAAAAAAACAAAC
>NW_020174156.1:1796211-2013159 GCF_003031525.2 Neophocaena asiaeorientalis asiaeorientalis
AAAAAAAAAAAAAAAAAGGACACTATATAATGATAAAAGGATCAATACAAGGAGAGGATATTACACCCATCAATGTATATGCACCCAACATAAGAGCACCCAAATACATAAAACAAATAGTAACAGCCATAAAGGGAGAAACTGACAGGTATACAATAATATAATAGGAGGAGACTTTAACACTCCACTCATATCAATGGACAGATCTTCAAAGCAGAAAATCAATAAGGCAACAGAGACCCTAAATGATACAATAGAACAGCTACATTTAATTGATATCTTCAGGACATTACATCGAAAAAAAGCAGAATACACATTCTTTCCAAGTGCACATGGAACATTGTCTAGGATTGGCCACATACTAGGGCACAAAATAAGCCTCAACAAATTTAAGAGTATAGAAATTATTTCAAGCATCTTTTCTGAGCACAATGACATGAAATTAGAAATCAACCACAGAAAAAGAAATGAGAAAGAAACAATTACATGGAGACTTAACAACATGCTAGTAAAAAACCAACTGGTTGGTCAAGAATGAAATCAAAGAAGAAATTTAAAAATACCTTGAGGCAAATGACAATGAAAACACAACCATATGAAATCTATGGGATTCAGCAAAAGCAGTCCTTAGAGGGAAGTTCATAGTGATACAGGCCTTCTTTAAGAAACAAGAAAAAATCTCAAATAAACAACCTAACCCACCACCTGAAAGAATTAGAACACCAGGCACAGTGGATAAGACTCTGCAATCCCAATGCAAGGGGCCAGGGTTCGATCCCTGTTCAGGAAATTGGATCCCACATGCATGCTGCAAGTAAGAGTTCATATGCCACAACTAAGGAGCCCAAGTGCCTCAACTAAGGAGCCAGGGAACCGCAACTAAGGAGCCTGTCTGCCGCAACTAAGACCCGGTACAACCAATAAATTAAAAAAAAATTAGAAAACCAAGAGCAAACAAAATTAGAAAAAGAAGAATAAAATAGCAGAAGGAAGGAGATAATATAGATCAGAGAGGAAAAAAATAAAATAGAGTTTAAAAAATAGAAAAAAATCAATAAAAACAAGACCTGGTTCTTTGAAAGGGTAAACAAAATTGACAAATCTCTGTCCAGGCTCACCAAGAAGAAAAGATAGAGGACCCAAAAGAACAAAATAAGAAGTGAAAGAGGAGAAATCACAACAGATACTGCTGAAAAAAAAAATACTATGAAAAAGTATATGCCAACAAATTTGACAATCTCAAAGAAATAGACAACTTTCTAGAAACATACAGCTCACCAAAACTGAATTAAGAAGAAAGAGATAACTTGAACAGACCAATCACCAGAAATGAAATAGAATCTGTAATAAAAATAAATTCCTACAAACCAAAGTCCAGGACCAGATGGCTTCATGGGGAATTCTACCAAACATACAAAGAAGAACTTATATTGATCTCTGTCAAACTCTTCCAAAAGACTGAAGATGAAGGAACACTCCCAAAGACATTCTACAAAGACACCATCACCCTGATATTAAAACCAGACAAAGACACTACCAAAAAAGAAAATTATAGTTCAATATCTTTGATGAATATAGATGTAAAAATACTCAACAAAATATTAGCAAATCAAATCAAACAACACATAAAAAAGGTCATACACCATGACCAAGTGGGATTCATCCCATGGTCACAAGGATGGTTCAATATATGCAAATCAATCAATGTGATACACCACATCAACATAAGAAAAGACAAAAACCATATGTTCATCTCAATACATGCAGAAAAATCATTTGATAAAATTCAACGTCCATTCATTATAAAAACCCTTAAGAAAGTGTGTATAGAGGGAACATATCTCAACATAAAAGCTATTTATGACAAATCCATATCCAATATAATGCTCAATGGTGAAAAGCTGAAAGCCTTCCTGCTAAAATCTAGAACAGGACAAGGATGCACACACTCTCACCCCTTCTCGTCAACATAGTATTGGAAGGAAGTCCTAGCCACAGCAATCAAACAAGAAAAAGAAATAAAAGTTATTCAAATTGGTAGGGAAGAGGTAAAATTGTCATTGTCCACAGATGACATGATAATACATATAGAAAACCCTAAAGACTCCAACCAAAAACAACTAGAACTGATCAACGAATTCAGCAAGGTAGCAGGATACAAGATTAACATAAGAAATCAGTTGCATTTCTTTACACTAACAATGAAATATCAGAAAGGGAATGTAAACACACAATCCCTTTTAAAATAGCAACCCCCAAAATAAAATACTTAGGAAAAAACCTTACCAAGGAGGTGAAAGACTTATATGCTGAGAACTACAAAACATTAGTAAAGGAAATTAAAGACGATTCAAAGAAATGGAAGTATATCCCATGCTGTTGTACTGGAAGAATTAATATTTTAAAAATGACCATACTACTCAAAGCAATCAACAGATTTAATGCAATCCCTATTAAATTACCCAAGGCATTTTTCACAGAAATAGAATTATACCAAAAATCATATGGAACCATAAAAGAGCCAGAATTGCCAAAGCAATCCTGAGGAAAAAGAAAAAAGCAGGAGGCATAACCATCTCAGACTTCAGACAATACTACAAGGGTACAGTAATCAAAACAGCATGGTACTGGCACAAAAACAGACATACAGATCAATGGAACAGAATAGAGAGTCCAGAAATAAACCCACACACCTATGGACAATTAATCTTCAACAAAGGAGGCAAGAATATACAATGGGGAAAAGACAGTCTCCTCAGCAAGTGTTTGGGAAGTTGGACAGCCGTATATAAATCAATGAAGTTAGAACACACCCTCACACCATTCACAAAAATAAACTGAAAATAACTTAAAGACTAAAATATAAGACAAGACAGCAAAAAACTCCTAGAAGAGAACATAGGCAAAACATTCTCTTACATACCACTGTTTTCTTAGGTCAGTCTCCCAAGGCAATAGAAATAAAAACAGAAATAAACAAATGGGACCTAATCAAACTTACAGGCTTTTGCACAGCAAAAGAAAACATAAATAAAATGAAAAGAAAATCTACAGACTGGGAGAAAATATTTGCAAATGATGCGACCAACATGGGTTTAATTTCCAAAATACAAAAGCAGCTCATGCAGTTCAGCAACAAAAAACAAACCCAATCAAAAAGTGATCAGAAGACCTAAATAGACATTTCTCCCAAGAAGATATACATATGTCCAATAGGCACATGAAAAGATGCTCAACATCTCTAATTACTAGAGAAATGAAAATCAAAACTACAATGAGGTACCACCTCACACTGGTCAGAAAGGCCATTATTAAAAATTCTACAAATAACAGATGCTGGAGAGGGTGTGCAGCAAAGGGAATCCTCTTATGCAGTTGTTGGGAATGTAAACTGGTACAGCCAGTATGGAGGTTCCTCAAAAAACAGAGTTGCCATATGATCCAGAAATCACTCATATAGGCATATTCCTAGGCAAACCTATAATTTGAAAAGATACTTGCACCCCTATGTTCATATCAGCACTATTCACAATAGTCAAGACATAGAAACAACCTAAATATACATTGACAGATGGATAGATAAAGCAGGTGTGGTACATATATACAAGAGAATACTTCTCAGCGACAAAAAAGAATGAAATAATGCTATTTGCAACAACATGGATGCAACTAGAGATTATCATACTAAGTGAAGTAAGTCAGAAAGGAAAAGACAAATATCATATGATATCACTTTTTGTGAAATCTGAAATATGGCACAAATGAACCTATCTACAAAACAGGAACAGACTCACAGAGAACAGACTTATGGTGGTGGGATGCTGGGGCAGGGAGGACTGTGATTAGCAGAGGCAAACTATTATAAATAGGATTGCTAAACAACAAGGTCCTACTATATAGCACGGGGAACTATATTCAATACCCTGTGATAAACCATAATGGCAAAGGATATGAAAAAATAATGTGTGTGTATATATATACATGTATATATATTTATTTGTATGTATGTATGTATATATACACACACACACACACACACACACACGTAAAACTGAGTCACTTTGCTGTACAGAAAAAATAAACAACATTGTAAATCAACTATACCTCAATTAATTGGAAATTATTTTTTTTAAAAAGAGCAATGAATTAATAGAGAAGTGACAAGCCTCCCCAAAATTGTTTTAGGCTTTCAAGGGCAGCAAACTGTGGGAAGGGAAATATGTGGTGGAAACTAAAAGATGTTGAGGGTTATTTTAGTAAGATTTGTTATATAGATTCCTCTTGGTGGTATCTCTGGGCTGATGAGCGTGTAGATGCATTTCCAGTGATTAAGAGTTAGGGGAGTATAGAGAGCTCTTCTGTCTACACTTTCTCAATTGTCTTCAGATCAAAAGACTTCTTATGCTAAAGTGGCATGTTTGGGTGGCATATTTCATACAACATATTAAATTCGCTACAAATATTAACAATTATTTTCACCATTATTAATTTATGCCATCAAATCTATTCCATATCAACTTGTTAGAAACCTGGTGAAATCCACAGTGAACATGAAACTCTCTGTTCTTGAGGAGTTCTGCCTGAGACAAGCGTCCATCTAAGAGTAGCAATGGTGTGTGATCAGTGCCACGATGAAACCATGCTATGGTTGCTTAATCAACAAAGTTTGCTTTGGGTTGCTGACAAAACATGAGGAGTGGGCTTCTTTCTGAAATTCATCAAATGTGTGTTCTTGTTTCTCTAGACCATAAGAAACCTGTGCTCTCATTAGTAACTCCCAGAGTCAGTAGCTGGATTTCCTCCCATATACCAAGTCAGAAAATATAGAACTTTTACTCATTAATTTACCATGATCCTTTAAACATTACAAGTAAAAAGAATCTGCTTTTTTTGTCTACCAATGGACCAAGTTACATTTTTTCTAATAGCCTAAAATAAAGTTTACTAAAACATCTTCACATATGTGTGTGTCCATGTATTATATTATCCCTATCAGCCGTCTAATTATTCTGACCTGTGTACACCTTTTAAAATAGTCATTCATATACATATATGTTATATGTATACAGCAAAGTGAAGGGGTGGCATTTTTTATAATTAAAAGGCAGATAGTTTTATTGGCACAGATTCTTGCAGGAGTTGATATATTCTTGGCAAACCCTTAGAAGTGGTCTTTCCCTTGCTCCCTGAAAGTTCCTTTTGGATGAACTATTTACTGGGCCAGGAGATATCATCTGATGATCGCACAGCTCTGTGATACTAAGGACAGAGTTAGTTGAGAATTAAGGGGAGGGAGTAATACATGTCCAAGGAAGGAAAATCCAGAAATGTCAAATGATAACAGTAGATACCATTTATGAGGTACTTACTGTGTATGCCAGGCATGAGCTAAGCACTTTACATGTTTTAGCTAATTATTGCAAAAACTCTAGACTGTAAATAATACTTCCCATTTTACCAGTGCAGAAGAAGAATTTCAGAGAGTTTAAATAACTTTATTGTGCTGTATATCATAGAGCTATGAAGTGGTGGTGATAGGTCAAGAAGCTTAGTGTCCTGGGAAAGAGCATGGATTTTAGACTCAGACATGATTTTAATACTGACCATTTAGTATTTCTTTCATATTTTTCCATTTCTCTTTGTTGTTGTAATTACTTTTTAGATGTAACTCATGTTTTCTTTTCAAACATTTCCCTTCTTTAAATTATCCTTCCTCCCTCAGTAAGGCAAAGATCACAGTGGGTCTTTCGCAGCACACTACACAATCAAGTAGGATGATTACTTATATAATCAGAATTTCTGTAAAGAAAGTCCTATTTTGATAAAACAGATATAGTAAGGGTGAAATTTTGGTGATTATTCTTGAATTGGGAAAAAGAGTGTGGTGATTTGAGGATAGATACCAAGACAGACAGCTATGGAAATGTTCTACAGCCTGTAAGAAACACAGGGCTTTCTATCTTCACTTAATTACTTTGGTGCCTATAAAACAACATAATTAGCCCTTTATCTCTTAGAACACAATATATTCGTCTCGTTTGCACTGTCTTTTATCCTTATTGATTTATATTACTAGTAAGCGTAATATTTTATAGTATAACAAGCAGCTTACTATTCAGTTATATGATTTGGGAAGAAGACATAAAGTTTAGACTTTTTTCTTCCTGGTCCAGTGTGGGACAGATTACATATCTATCTATACACACACATTTATGAAAATACACATATATCTCTTCATGTATTTAAACATACATACATACATACATGTATCTCAGAAATGCATAGACAAGTGATAAATACTCAAATAGCAAGAATGAAACAGAAATGTTTTCATAATATTGTCAGACATAAGTTTTTCTCTGAGTTGACGCTTTGTGTGTTAATAAAACCACAGGAGGGCAAAGCTGGTGTGGTTCATCTTCAGTCTTCACTTATTCACAGCTGCTCACTAGTAGCAATAATAATAATAATTATCACTGTAACTCATCCTCATTTAGAAAGTGAATAACAATTTTTAAATTCCATTGAAAAGGAAAAGCAAAGTTTACTGGCTGTATTGGGGTAGGTAGAGAGGTTCAATTAAATATATATTTTTTAAATATAACATCAAAATTTTACGAGATTAAGATACACATCATTTAAAATGTTCTGTGGTGAGTGTGTCTGTATCACAATTATTTGATTTACTTTAAGGATTAAAATATCATTAATTTTTGCTCTTTCCTTGTTACGTGTTTTCCTTGCCTTTGGATTAAACTGTTCAATAGTTTCATTATTTTTTATAGGTGCGTGAGAGATTAGTGTTGAAGCTAATTACTGACTGCAAGTATCCAGTACACTTTGTTCTGATAAATAATTTTCTTCTCACTTTGAAATAAGTAATTTAAAATTTTCATTGAACACTGATTTCTTAAAAAATATTTAATTTATTTATTTAGACTGTGCCAGGTCTCAGTTGCAGCACACAGGATCTTTTAGTTGCGGCATGAGGACTCCTTAGTTGTGGCATGCATGCGGGATCTAGTTCCCCGACCAGGGATCAAACCCAGGCCCCCTGCATTGGGAGCGTGGAGTCTTACCCACTGGACCACCAGGGAAGTTCCGAACACTGATTTTTAAGGGATGCATTATCTGAAAATTCAGATAAAACTGAAAGCCTAAATAAAATTGAATATGCTTGTTTGAAATTTATATATTCCTACATTCAGTTATTTCTGAAGTTGGTAGAAACTTTATATATATACAAACTATTTCCATTTGGTTTTAATTGGATTCTTATGAGTGTACCTAAAATAATGGGAAAAGTCTATATTGTAGATGAAGAATTATCAAATGTAATTAATTGTGGAAAATAAGAAAGTATAAAATTACAGAGTAGGCTCTGATGTCCTACTTTATAAGTCTATCACTTTTTTAGTATCTTTATATTTCAGACAATTAATGTCCAACATTTCTAGATTATCTCTGAGAAAAGGAAGATAAAATATACAAAACTATTAAAATTTTTTCATTTTGAGGCCTTTGAGGTCTTGAGCAAGAAAATTGGTAGATTCTTTGAACTTCAGGGTTTGTTTTACTATGTTAGCCACATATGCAAAAGACAATAGCCCTGAAACTCTCCTCTTTCCTACTTAACTCAAAATTCAAAAATCCCTTTGGAACTGAGACCACTCTTGTAATTCCTTTGTATTCCATATTGTACTTGGTGCTTAATAAATACTTCATGAATGAGCTCTCAAGGTAATTATTTTTCCTTGATTTCTATCAACTTTTACTTTAAAAGTCTTCTCAGATTTTCATAGGTATGATGAGATTAGTGCAGTAGTTACTATGTTCTTTCTTCTATTTTTATCCAAATGTAGACCATTTTGGATCTGCCTTATCTAAGTATTAAAAATATCAAAATTCTTTAAAATCTGTAATGTTATTTAATTATCTTAATGCACTTTATGAAATTAAACAGTCATCTCACAGACTAACTGACATTTACATAATTTAGACATATCTATTACTGGAGTTCTTGCTTTTGTATGGCTCAGATTCACTTAGTGATGTTGTTTTTAGAATATTGGATTAATGTGTCTGCCAGAACATTCATTAAGTATAGAACAAAATTTCAAGATGACTCATATCCAGATGTCCAGTGCAAAGAACCAATTACTTTTTTTCTTCTATATTTAAGGCCATAGTTTCCCTAAGGGTTCAGTTAAGAACTGCATGTATTATTTTTTGCATATATTAAATATTAGGCTTCAAGAAAGGTGGCTATAGATTAATATAACTCTACTCACTGAATAAAGTACCTTAAAAACTAGTTTGTATTTCAGATGGTGAACTTATATCTTGCAAAAGAACTAATTAAATATCCAGAAACAGAGTTATTTGCGAAAAATGCCCATAAATTCTCATTTTTTTTAGTGTAATTTAATTGATTAATAACAGATTGGGCCATTGCTTAAACAAACAGAGATGACACGGTCTAGAGCATCAAGTGAAGAGAAAACTTAGTAGCTATTCTGTTAATTCAGATCCATAAAAAGGAAAACTAGAGAATTTATAATATACAATTTAGAAGGGATTACTGGGGTTGACTATACTCTAATTAGCAAAACTAAATAATTATGACTTTCTCCCTTTGTTTTGATAACTTGGTTTATACTTCCATTGATTAATTCAAGAAACCTATACATTATTATCAAGCGAATGGGCTAAATAATCTTAAGTAAAGCAGGGTCTACAAGTAGGAATCTAAGTCATGACAGACCTCTTTTATTCTGGGCTCTGAAACAGCCCAATCCATTGTCAACCTAGTACTTCAAGCCACAATAAGCAGTCCATGAGAGGTGGGACTCAAGATGATACCTATTTGCCCTTCTAGTTCTTAAGAGTAAAGGTTTGACTAATGCCCAAAGGGTAAACATCCCTTAATCTGACACAATCAGAACCAGTAAATGGTCAAATGATAGAAAAAGCGGTCTATTTTTAACCAAAACATTCATCACCAATCTTTTGATACAGGACCAAGGACTTTTCTTTGAGTTCTGTTCTGGGAATTGCAATTCCGGATTTACTTTCCTATTTAAGCCACACCAATGCTGCATCATCTGAGATTTCCAATTTCAGTTTCCTTATTTTGGAGCAATAAATAGGTATTTGCAAAACAATCTGAATGCAGATTCTTTCTCCATTGTCACTGTAGTCCTCCCCTCCCCTTGCTAATAATCTTTTCAGTTATCTCTCCACATATAATTCAACAACACTCTCATTTTGTCAATTCATCTCTGTGAGTCTTTCCGAAGCGTTCAGGTTCGTTTTCACAGGAGTAACTTTCTTTCACACTTAATATGTCATTTAACTCATGTAAGTTTGTATATAATAACATGTGGTTGGAGGAAGCTAATTTGGGACCAAACCAAGACCTCTTGGTAAATGTAAAACTCACCAGAGGGAACTGCTGAGTATGCGTGGGTGTCACCCAGTAGGTTTAAGTAATGCATCAGGGAAAAAAACATATACTCCTATAGGGTATCCCAGACCTGTTGCATCTGAATCCCTTGAGAATTTTTTTAAATGTCTCAGCTTATTCTTATACACATTCAATTTGATAAACACTGCTGCCATATTATAGAGTAGTTGCTAACATTTAACATAAGGGGAAAAACTGCCATACTGTAGAACAGCAATTTCCAGGGTAATTCCAAGAGAACCCTGTTGAAATACACTCTTCCTTCCCGTCATCAGTGTAGTAGATATTTATTGAGTTGCAGTTTTAATTTTTTTTAATTAAAAAAAAAAATCTTCCTGGTATCAAAATTTCTTTCCTATGTGAGGGTAATTCCCTGTGAGCTTGGTGGAAAGCAGGGCTTATCTCCCCCACAGAAGGTGAATGGATCTAGGTATTTTGTTCCTGGGGTACAGGCACATGACCTAAGTTCAGTCAATTGGATGAGCTGTCCTAGGACTTTATATCTGAGAGAAGTGAGGTAAAGATGTAGGGGCAGTTCAAGATTATTCATGCTAGTTGCGGATTAACATTCTGGCAATGACAGAGCAAGTGTTAAGAGACAGCAATGCTGCTGTGGTGGAGAAGTATTCTCAATGAAGTGGTGGCAGTGGGAGTGTCTGAAACATCAATGTCCTAAACATGTTGCTAAGCAGAATCTTGGCAGTACTCTAAGATACTCAGCTTCCCTTGGTTACTGCCTTCTTCTCGATGTTTTTCATCACTTCTGTAAACTATTACATGTACACGTAGTCATATATTTACATATATACACACTTTCAATAAATGAATGTTTTTTCTTAAATTAGATAAAATTAGTGTTTGACTGGTACAACCAAATGTACACCTTCTTTGAGTAAGGTACCTGGGGACCCTTTTGACCCTCTGATACCCATGGCTGAGAGCCATGGGCGAATGAATCTTCTTTTAGTTCCCAAAGCAAAGAGCTGACGTTTCTACTATTTACAGTAGTTTTGCTCCCCAGGGATGATCCTGGGGTACTTAGGGTTAATGACTGAATGCATAAGAAAGTTTTCAGAACTAAGAAGTATATGGAAACATATGTGACAGAATGTAACAACATGGCTGAGTTTTATGGGTTTTGTCTTCCATTCAAATAGCAAATATAAAATAATACGATGATAGCCTTTTGGGAGAGGTCTCCAAATACAGAAATTTAGTTTTTGTATGCAGCAAGCTAAATGGTTTTTAGTACACAAAGGAGAAATAGTAAAAGATGAGCTACTTCTGAAAATGGGCAGGAGAAATTATCCTTCTCATGAAAATTTAAAGAAGATATTTTTGTTATCCTCCATTTGTTTTTAAGGTAAAGCAATTTATCAAGGTGAAAAAATTCTACCATAATAAAGATCAACTGACTTAAGTTGTATCAGCAACTACCTCAAATGCAGGTTCTCTCTTAAACTGTGATGAAAGAATCCTAGTCACTGATCTTCAGCCAGAATCTAAGTTATCTATAATTTTAAGCTGATTTGTATCCAATTTGGGTAGAAATGGATGTGAGTGTTTGTCTTACATAATAGCTTGCCGCAGCCTACTACTTGAATCATGTAGCATATGGAAAATGTGTTTAGCTTCTTGTAGAATTTCACAAACCAAAACAGAATCTATTTCTATGCACATGGCTTGTTTACAGTCATTATAAAAGTATTGCTGTGTTGCTTACTAGTTAGAAAAAGCAAATGTTGGCACATTGCAGACTCCATTGCGCTGGTCTTTAAGAAATATATGTATTGCTTTCGAGTTAAAAAAAAAAAAACACAGTAATTGCATGTCTTGTGCATTAGACCTAAACATTATTTGTAGGATGTATTTTTATGCTTCCACATGATCTCTCTAATAGATATTTTATACTAGTTATGGCTGAAGTTTTATATAAATATATTAGAGATTGTGCTCATGCTTAAATGAACTGTCATTGAGGGATTAATACTGTAACCTTTATGAGCATGTTTTATTAATATCTTATCATTAAATTGAATATTAATAACATTTAATAAACATAGAATGTGTATATAGGAATGTATTTCATGCCAGTAGGTTTTGAATATGTCAAAAGGTCACTGTGCCAGCCCCCCACATCTTTAAACTTACTTCTCATAATGTATTAATTGCACTGGTACGACACATTGAAGGGGCAGTTCTGGATAAAAATGATTATAATATCTTTGTCAGCATGCTGAGCAGTATGCCCTCAAGAAACAGAAGTGTTTCATACAGCTTTTGAAAATATTTTTGCACTCTTAAATTCTGGAAATATATTTGCCATTAAATGATTTATAATGAAACTGAGAATTAGAGGAAGAGAATTCAAAACTATGAATATTATGAGAGATGATTAAATATTTTTATTATACTAATTTGGTTATTCTTAATGGTAAAGCAGTATAACTTGCCTACAAAGGAATACTATTTTAAATGATTAAGTAATTAAAATATACTTTAAACTATTTTTATCCTCAAAACACTAAACCAATTTTTATCTATCTACCTACCTACCTATTTAAATGGTTTACCATGAATTTAAATATGTTTGATAGGTATCCTGACAGTAAAAACCCACTCCTTTTTTTATGGCAATTAAGGATTATGTTAACATGAAAAAGTAACTTTTGTACAGCTCTGTCATGAAGGAGAATACATGTGACCATCTGAGGCAGTTTCATCTTCACCTGGGAAAATTCCATGGCTATATCAAGCTTCCTCTCTATTAGTTGGTTTCTTTTACCACCCCCTCCCCAATTTAATAATAAATATAAAACATATTTAGGGAAACTTTCATTAGGTGTTTTGCTAATTCTATTTCGTTTGTCATTTTGATATAACAATTTTTACACATAAAACACATGTACATGTCTATGTATATACATATATAATTGCTTATTTTAACATGGCACAGTGGCTACTTCTGAAAAGCTCTTTAATTTTACGAAGGCTGTGGAAATATCAAAAGGGAAATCTCTATTTCAAGGAGTATTCTCCTTGTAAAAGTAGATCCACATTTTTCTCAGAGTACAGCTCATAGCCAGATCATTGCTCATGACCCACTTGCCTCTTCATTTGGAAGACGTTTTTCTCCCTCCTATATCCAGGGGATATATGTTTCTTAATACAAAGTTTCATTTATACCTGAATTCAAGGATATTTGGAATATAAAGAATACCCTTCTTGCACTGCTCTAATTCATAAAATGCCAAGTATATTCATAAGTACAAAGATTAAGGATATTGGATTATTAGGGATAGTTCCCATTTCAAATAATAGGTTTTGAAAAAAAAATTACTGAAATAACCTCTGAGTTCAAGCATCTTCTGCTCCACTGCCACCCACCATGTACTATTATCAACTGAAATTTTTCTCCAAAGACACAAAATCTATTGTTTTGAAGTGGGTTAATGCTTAAAAGGCAAAATAACCTGAATTGATGTAGTTTACACTGACATTAGAGGGTCTATGAAATTTCCATCACTGAACAAAGCCTGATAAAAATGTAAGTCAGTCAAATCGCCATGATTGAAGACCTCCTATATTCACAACACTGAATTAGACCTGATAAAGAAGGAACATATTTCTCAACGTTGATATGTAAAGCAATGATATTACAATATATCCTTGAAAATATAGGGATCAGGGTCCCACAACAGAGGAGAAAAGATGCTGAAAAGATGGACAAGTGCGTATCTTCAGAAACCAGTTGGATATTTAAGGGAAAGAAATGACTTGCAGAGTTCTGTCATGGGTGATTAGGTAGATTTCAGTGTCCATTCACCACCATCAGAGTACAGAGTGGGAAGTTCAGGAGAGGCTGAAGTAGTGAAGCCTGGATAAGCTAGGAAACAATGATCCAGAACTCTATATAAAACTGAGGTCAGTGCTAGGGTAAGTGTAAATTAACTAAACCTTGCACTGTGGCCCTTTCAAACAACTATCATTGTGTAACTGACACCTTTGTCAATTTTCATCTGGATTAAGTCGTTCTCTAGGCTTCATATTACAACCAAAGTAACTATTCCAAAATAAAATCTAATAATCTTTCTTTCTTGCTTAAAAACTTTCATTGGTTTCCTACCGCCCATAAGAAAAAGTGTAACCTCCTTAGCTTGGTACAGAAGGCCCGGTAGGACGTGGCCATGGCTTGCTCTGCCAGCTCTTCTCCTACAGCTGCCCACTGTGGCCTTGCACTCTGGCCATACAGAAACACTGGCATTGATCCACTAAGAAGAGCAAGCTGTTTTATAAATCCATACCTTTGCATATGCTATTCCTCCTGCATAGTGTGCTGTCTCCACTTTGTAGCTTGTTTCCTTTCTTATACCCTTGTAACTGGTAATTCCCATCATCCTTCAAGATGAAATTGTAATATTCTCCATGATAAATTTTTCCAGCAGCAATCCTTCTTCTGTTATCACTGGACCTTACATTTCTAATATGACAATTAGACAATTATTTTAATCATTTATATATCTGCCTCTCTTATTAGACCATGAAATTTCAGCTATTTCAGGTGGTTTGGGTTGGAAATAAGTCAAATGATGCAATAATCCATAGCTTTCTACCAAAATGTATTCTTTCTATCTATCAGTGAATAAAAGGAAGCTCTTTAGACTTGCCCACGGCCAAATTCCTCTTTCTCAGATATTTGGATAAATTTCAAGTCACCGTCTTATTACACACACTATACTTGAGAAGAATTCTAAATGTCAAACATATACAAAGGGAGAGAGAATAGTATAATGAATCCATTACCCCATTTCAACAATTATTAACTAATGGTCAATCTTGTTCTACCTGTGATGTCCATAGCTCCACTCTCCTTTTTCCTTCCAAATATTTTGAAGCAAATCCCAGACGTAATAACTTTTCATTTGTAAATATTACTGTATATTTCTAGAAGATAAGGACACTTTGAAAATATACTGATGATACCATTATCACACCTAAAATATTAACAATTTCTTAATATTAACAAATCCTTAATTAGTATTCAATTTTGTACTACTCATTTTTAAAAATTGTTTGTTTGAATAAAGACCTAGTAAAGTCTATACTGGATGGGTTGACATTTCTTTTAGTCTAAAGCAGCAGTTCTTAACTGGGGGCAATTTTACCCTATAAGAGACAGTTTTGGCAGTCTGGAGACATTTTTGGTTTTTACAACAGCTGTGGACTCAATGTTTGGGTTCTCCCAAAATATGTGTGTTAAAATCCTAACCTCAATGTGATGGTATTCGAAGATGGGCCTTTGGGAAGTAATCCAGGTTAGATTAGGTCATATACAGGTGGGGCCCTCATGATGGGACTAATGTCCTTATTAAAAGAAGATACGGGATCTCTCTGTGCTCATGCACAAGGCCATGTGAGAATATAACTAGGAAAAGGCCTCTCATCAACAATCCAACCATTGGATTATTGTTTAAGCTGCCCAGTCTACGGAATTCTGTTATAGCAGCCCAAACTAACTGAGACAACTAAAGGAGGGGTGCTACTAGTACCTAGTGGGTGGAGGTCAGGGATACTGCTAAACATCCCACAATGCACAGGAAAGCTGCCACAATAAAGAATTATCCACCCCACCACCCGACAAATGTCAATAAAACAAGGTTGAAAAGCCCTGGTCGAGTGGTTCCTCCTTCACCTATTTACTACAATTTATTCATTGAATAAACTGGGTCATTTGTCCTACAGAATTTTCACAGTATTTTGCTGATGACAGACTGTGGTATCATTTTTATATTTTTCTGTCCCTTATATTTATTAGCAATTAGATTTAGAAGCTTCATCAGATTTAGATCAATTTTTTAGCAAAAATAATTGATTTCATAGGTAGTACTGTGTACTTCCATCAGGAGGTACTTACTGTCTGATCCTCTCTCATCACTAGAGGGAACTTTTGATGATCAATGTCTAGATCCATTAATTCAATAGAGGTCCCAAAATGATAATATTGTATTCTTATAATTTCTTAATTTATTAAAAACATAAGTTTCTTGGAAATATTTTTTACAATGTTTGATATGAAAATAGCATGGTGCATAAAACATTTACTCATTCTGTATTTCTTTTCAGAAATATCCTGTACCACCTTGATGGGAAGACAAGCCAGTTTTCAATACTCCTGGAGGCTTGGGAACACTGCAAGTCACTAGCATCAAATGAGACCCTTCAAGAAGCCCTGTCAGAAGTATTGAACAGCATTAATGCAGCTCAGGTTTACTTCAAAGCAGGACTTGATGTGTTTGAGAGTGTCTTAGTTGGAATGAACTGAGAAAACTCTCAGCATTTGAAAACGTTTGTTTACAATTCCTCAAGTGAAAGCTCTAATCTGACTAGATTTTCTGACATTGAAGACTTTTTCCCTCCAATGGCTTTTGATATAAGTATAAAGCTATCTTCCTTTGTATTTTTTAATGTATGTGTAAAAAGAGCATTTTGCACATTTAATATTTTTTCTTATATCTAGATTTCTGATTATGTAAAAGCAAGTTATTGAAATAATACTTAAGATTTATCTATTAAAAAGAAATCTGCTGTATCTATATCTATATATATCTATATATCTATAGATATAGATATATCTATAGATATATAGATATATATAAAATATCTGGGGTGGAAACTTTCCAAGAAGTTCTGGACAATCTTTGCTCCTATGGATAAAACACGTAGAAACAGAAATGATTCCCTATGTTAGAGCTTTAGTGACCTAGTTTCTGTAATAGAAATGAAGAGTTGATATGGTTTCAGATTAACTTTCACTATCAAGTATTCAATATGAAAAATGAGTATTCTGACTGAGTGATTGGTTGACCAAAACCACTTTGAATGTGACTATTTTATGAAGTGAAGTGCCTGTTAGTAACACAACTAGATGTAGTAATACACTGGTTATGAAATTGTATTTTTTTAAGTATTAATGAAAAAAAAAAAGAGCCATAAACATTCCAGCGGAAAATCTCAAGGTAGCTGCACAGAGCAATATAAATGCAAATTTTTTTCCTAACAACTTATAAGGTGACTAGCTTTGAAATCCCTAATATGTCTCAGTTGATTTCGGGAGTGATGTATGTCTTGTGAGGGAGAAAATATTTATTTCTTCCTGTGCTGTTTCTGTTGGAAGCACTGAAATAGAGCTACTCTAAAATGAAAGCATCTCACATTGCTCTTCCTTCATGTACTTTTCTGAAACTCCTTGCTGTAAGGCAGTTTTCACAGAATACCATATAATTTCCACAGGAAAGTAGCAAAGTTTCTCTTTGAAAACCCAAAATATCTTAAAAAGCATCAAATTGCTATTTCTGCCACTAACAAAAAGGACTTCTTATGAAAGAAATAGTTATTTTGATCAATGAAAAGCTCCTTAATTCTACAAAAAATCTTTTGATGTTTTTTCCCTTCTTTATCCTTAATTGTGACTAAGTTGACAACGTAGAAAATATTCATGCTTCTACTTTTAGGCAGAAAATACAGTGTTACTATACTTCAGTTCTTCTCTCATGTTGAAAATGAAGCTTTTCATACTGACATTGTCATTGAATGGCCTTAGTACCCACTATTCCCCGAAACCACAGAATTCCATTAGGTATTTAAACTTTGAGCTTACCTTTAGAAATTGATTTGGTATTTGACAAAGCAATTCCCCTTAGGAAACATATCCTCAGAATATTTCATGTGGATTACTTTTCTCTAACACAACATTGAAACACACGTCCCCATCATACGCCTCCAGAGCAACTTCATAGACAGTGTCTGTAGGTCTAAGTCTTCACTTTTTAATGGATGAACATAAACCTAATCTTAGTTTAAAGGGAAACTGAAGTTGAAAGGAGAGAATTAATCAGCATTGATTGATTTATAAAGGTCAGCTGTTCCTACTACAAGTAATGCTTATACGCTCAAGGCAAAGAAGAGAATTGAGGCAATTAGCTAGATAATTCAAGCAGAAATCCATTTTCATCTGAATTGCCTGTGTGCACATATTTTACATAAGAAATGAAACTACCTTATAATATATATTTCGTAAACAATGCACTTGTGTGTCTGAAAGTATTTGCCATGTTGAGGAGTGTGTATAGGGAAGGGCTAAAGAACCAAGATCCCACAAGCCTCAATGTCAGTGCCCTCTCTTGCTACACAGAAAACAGCAGAAAAGAGGTGGGAGAAATACACATATAGTTGCATGTCAGGTCAAATAATAGAATCCCTTATACCAAAGGATCAGAAATAGTGAATCAAGGTTCAATGTATTCATTCTAGTTCTTCCTTTGGAGCTGAATTTGAAACAAACAAAGACAAATAATTATCAGTTAGGTAGTTTATCATTTTAGAATAAAATCCTAAGTAAATTCACTCCCTTAGTTTCTAACAGCATTGAGGGCACAAAACACTTGTGTTTGTATATTTTTGTTTAAAGACTGTGTACTTAGCTAAACCACACTGCACAGATCAAAATCTCAATATTCTGTATTTTTTACTTCTACATTATATGGTATTCGCTACTTGAAGACTGAAGTTAACTATGGACTAACATTTTTATTAGTCTATTTAAGAGATGATGTGAAGAAACTAAATTATAATTATAAAACAGATGTCCATCAATTATATAAATGCTGCTCTACATCTTTGACTGCAACAAACCTCTTAACTAAGAACATTACTGCTATAGTCTGATTACTTCAGGGTTCCTTTAAATTTATATCATTTAAATTTTTCCCTAATAGATCCAAGTAAATAAAATCCTTTGCACATTAAAATAACAAGTGTTTTCAGTGAATTGGTAGTAGGTTTAAATTGTTGCAGAGATATCTGGGTGCCTGGTACTTCTCACAATCCTTCATACGTAGTATTGTACCAGGACATAATGAATCATAAATGATTATTCTCCCAAGAAAATGTGGCAGATGTGCACCACTGCAATTTGGGTTCAGGCAGGGCACACGTGGGATACAACCCTTTGTGAAAAAGTATAGATTCCAGAGTAAAAGGAAGCCTGAGACATTCTGATCTAAGCCCTAGAATGTTACCTTCAGTCGGGAAAGCATCAGCATTCCCATCGGATACTCTAACTGCATACAAAGTGATTAAGGAACTGGGGTAGAGTCACATATTCAGTTAGTAGCAGAAGTGCTGCTAGAATTTAAGCTTCTCTGCTTTCTCATGCAGTATATAACGGGGTTATAAATGTTCTTTTCCAGTACACTCTACATAACCAGCCATTCTATCAGATGATGTATGGGCTGGAATCACTGCTTTTTAAATGAAGAACTAGTTCATTCTCTGACTATACCTAACAAACGAAACTGTCCCAGGGAATCCACGCAAAAGGCACAAAGCCTGGGTACTTGTGGGGAGGTGGAGAGTCTCTGCATGACACCAGGAGTCAGGAAGGAGGGTATTAAGTAAAATGCTTTTATGAGAGGACATTTTAGCCCTATATTAAATCAGCAGTTTAAATCAGTATTTCTGATTTGGGGGAAGAAAGCCTAGGAATCTTCATCTTCAAGCAAAATTTCCCAAACGATCCTTATGCATACTGAAGTTTAAGGATTTCTCATCTACATTAATCCTGGGTCCTGAGAAAACATCACTTGGCGATGTACTAAAGAAACTGAAAAGTCACAATAGTAAGAGATACCTACGGCCTTGCTGTGAATGGCACCATTTTAAAAAGAGGGAGAGAGAGTAACCATTGTATCTCTCAAAAAAGACGCAGACACAGCTAAAGTCTGTGCCTACTACAGGTCAGGAACTGTTCTAGATTTAACGTATTTGTTTTTTCTAATGAATCCTCACGACAACTCATTTTAAAAAATGAGGAAACTTGGTGGAATGGCTTGCCCAAAGTTCCACAGCTATAAAGACTGGGTCCAGACCTGTGTTCTTCACGCTGTGTGCTACAAAAAGTTAAGAAACTTTTGATTATAGAAAGTGATATGATTGAAATTTTTAATGTATTTCTGCACCACTGATCAGACTATGTCATCTGCCACTTCACTGGCTTAATGGAGGAGTTTGAAGAAACCTATACCATCATTCCTCATTATGGTAGCCCACCCCAACAATGGTGCACATATGTAGGTAATTTAGATCTATAAGAGCATTAAATATAAGTGCACCATTGTAGAATACCATGACAACTAGATGAAAAATTATAACAGACCACAAGCTACATCTCATAATTTCCTCCGCAAAATGTCCATATAATTTCACTGGGGAAAAAAAAAAAAGACCAGGTTCTGGGATTTACAACCACAGTTTTATATCCTCCTTAAAACACAGAATAACTAATTGACTTCTTAAATTACATAAATATTCCATATATAGTAGCTTTTCCCCTTGCAAAGATAGGTGTTACAAAAATAAAATGATGATTCGTTACCATCTGTCCAATGATGAATCGGCATCTTTGCCTCAAATGAAAAACTATTTTTGTAATTAGTAGACCTAGCCAAAAATGTTCTCATGAGATATTCTGTGTTATATGTAATTACTCCAAAAATTAAGCTTTCTCTGTGGGTAGCACATTGTCATCTCATTGGTTTAAAGGGCTATTTAAATGCGCCTTAATTACACGTTCCTTCGATAGAAAGGAATTACATTTTAAACTGCTAATCCATGTGTTGAGTGGAAGGGAAATGGGTCTATATATTCCAAAAGATAGATCAGCAACCTAATGGTTCCATCACAGGAGCATGGATGCAACCCAGGAGAAAAAAATAGTGTGATATTTGAGCAAAGAAATATTCTACCTAGGTGCACTAGTGAATCTGTATTTCTTGCATGAGTTTAAATTGGTAGTTTAAAAAAGCCTCATTAGAATTGCTATTCGGAAAGTTAACTTCTCAGAGTTTTAAGCACCCCATTAAGTATAAATATTTTTAAGTGTGTTATTTTATGCAATTTAGAATTTCAAGTGATGTAAATTTAAAATGGAGTTGCAAAAGAAAGTTTTTAAATGTCACCAATTTTGATCATCACAATGTCCACTGAATTTTCTGTCTTCCCTTTCTAAATATACTCTAGCAATGGAGGATTTTTTTTTCTTTTTAATCCCGAGAAAGTGATTTTAAGATCTAGTCTTCTCAATATACATTTATCTGTTAATCAGCCAGAGTTTTATTTCCATAATAACATTCCATTACCCTTCAAAGATGTACACTGAAGTGCCTTTAGCATTCCTGGGACCACCAAGAATCTTGAGAGCTTGCTGATTGTGAGATGACATATTGCTTAAAGACATTTATAGTTTCATACTCAGATTGTATCTGAATTTACAAAGCAAAGGATTAAATTGAGGCACTTTTAGGTAGCATTCAAGAGAAAGCTGCTTTCAAATTTTAATATGTTCTGGTCAGCTTGTGTTTGAATTATATAGTTATATAGTTTTCTATAACCAAAATGGTAATTTTGATGTTTTTAGCCAAAATACAATCATCGAGGCCAAAGAAACGTATGTCTACTCCAACTCCTTAAGCAGGATCTGTCAAGAATTAACTCAGTTAATCCAGGGCCTACATCTAGACAAAGATTTAAGGAGTGTAGACAGAGTCTAACAGTATTCCTTCTAATTCCTTTGATGCCTTAAACCAATACTCACTGAGGTAGCTTTTCTCAGAAGGAAGCAGATTTTATTTTCCAGTTGCTAATTAATATGTACCACCTCAGTCCCAAAAGGACCACACAGGTGCCTGTACCATGCCATATGTCATGTGCTTTATTCCAGCAAGCTCAAGGGATTAATATACCATCATTATTATGAATTATTATGTTGTACTGAAGTTAACGTAGGTCTTTTTTGTTCTAATTAAAGTACAAACTTGGCATCTGAACAGAAGCTTAGCTACAGAAGTAGAGTTAGAGTCTCTATTTTAATGAACTACATCTATTTTTCAATCCAAATGTGTAATTATTTAATTATCTGGCCTGCTCAGTAAGTTTAACTCTCCAATTTCTTCAAAGAATATTTATTCAATACAGTAATGACACAGAGGTACATTCCTTGGAGTGTGCTTTATCTTTTGAAATTCTTAGCCGTTGTTGAATCCTGCTTTTAGTGTACGTGATAGTGTTTTATTAATATTAATAATGATTTGTCTACCTTTATATCAAGCTGCTGCAAATGGACTGCCTTATTCTGAAAGTCAGAAAAAATGCTATTGCTCTATAAAGACAAGTTTATCATATCTGTTTAACAAGAAACAAAATATTTTATTACACCATTGCAACTTGTCTGCATGAAACAAAATGGCCAGATGGTTAATTGTAGCTCACATAATTCTATTCCAAAGATGTTAAAAATAATTTCATTTATTAAGCTGAGATAGGTCTCTATTAGGTGATTGAGTATTTACATCTCACACAGGAAGGTTTAACGGCAACTATATCCCACATATTCAGACTGGCTACTTGGAGAATATGAATACAATTGTATTCAGAAAAGAAAAGAGCTTTCTAGGACACTTTGAAGGGCTAATTTGATTTTACAGACATCTAGAAAAATCAGCACATCACTGATAATAGTTTCAGATGTGTTTGGAATGTTAATATAAACCATGCATTTTTTTAGCCATGTCAGTAGTATAGCAATATTTAGATATATGAAATTTTATAATGAATAAAATTTCTCAGTTGTATAATAAAAAATATAGCCCTAAAATAGAGAATGGTGGTGAGCAGATTTATAAAGATTTATAAATTAACTTGGGATAAAATCTGGAGCACAATTTCTCTAATTAAATTTGCTTCGATTAAAAAACAAATCTCTTGCAAGGGGTGTCCCAATTACCAAATTGCACTGAACTGTTATAGTGTTGAGTATTGTTCAAAATAGATTATCATCTGTGATTTGGAAATATTTTCATTGTAAAGAAATTTATTGTCAGTGTCTTTGCTGTGACTGATTTTGAATGACTGATTTAGAGGCATGTGTCTGTAGTTTCTTAATTACTATATAGGGTTGAATGCCTAATTTCTATAATGTGTGGATGCCCATCAGGAATCCAGTGCATTCTATATTTAGATCAATTGTGATTTCGATTTATTTTACAAGTTTTATGTATTATTCACATGACTCAATATACAGCTTACTTAAAAAAGTATGTTGTGATTTGGGGTGACAAAAAATGGATTGGGACATCACATCCGTTAAGAATATGAGTGAATATTTTATAGTTGCTTAAATATTTGCACATAATTGAAAACCCAGTACTATGAAATGAAGGCATCTTTTAAGGAATATTTTCTAATTCATAAATGCAATGTGTATGTACAGCAAAATGATCATATTTAAAATGCCTGTTAAAAAATATTAAATACAGTTGGAAATCATTGTTAACTGTGTTTTGTTATAAACATGCAAAATGAATTAGTTATTAGTATGTAGTATTAATGAATTATCTTTATGCACTGTGTATTACACCCAAACAGAAATAAGCCTTGCTCAGGGAACACTCTAAGATTTTATCACTTTTTCTTTTTTTTCCTTCCATTCTTTTCTCAAACATGCAGTCCTCATATTGGGCCATTTAGGTTTGTAGTTTGTGTCAAGTTCTAACATCAAGTAACAGCATTTGTATCAACTCCAGTGCTAAGGAGCTTTGCTTCTTCAAATTTGCTCTAAAAAATGTTGTCAGTTCTTTATTGCATAAAGGCATCTCTATTGCATGATGTAGCAGATTTCACTCAATTATTCATTCAGCAAATATTTACAGAGAGCCTATTCTAGGCCAGATACTGTATTAAGTGCTAGAGATACAAAAATGGTTAACACAGTTTTACCTTCTAGGACTGCACAGCCAAATAAAATATAAACTTCAGTTTAACTATTGGCAATACTAGATTCAGAAGGACTCATAGATAGTGTAGTTTATCACAAGGATAATGACAGAGCAGAGATAGTTTAAAGGCACCATGTGTTCAGGCTACATACTTAACTCGCTGGGCCTTCCTTAAGGTTCATTAAGACTAAAGCAGAATGTTCTTATCTCCAATATCGTTGCTGTATGATAACTAACATTTATTGGGGGCTTACCATTGCACCAGGTATACATATACACACACATAAAAATTTTGAAAAAATAATATGTATTATGTATATGTATATCTACAGAATAACATATATTATTCTAACCATGAAGTAAAATTTAAATATACAAAATTATATACATATCCATGAATAGCATATATGTATTCAAAGTATAAAACTACAGACTGAAAAAGTAAATATCTAATTTGATTCATGGTAGGAGGGAAACAACCATAAGGATAGGGGTACAGAGTACAATTTAACAGTCATTTCTTTTTTTACAGAAAAAGGAATTGAAGCACATACAATAAAATGGCGGAGTGCTAGATCAGATTTTCTTCTCATTTCTTTATATCCCCCTCGTCAGTTTGGGTGGTGGATATATATGTGTTTGTTATGGAATTCTTACTAGTTTTCTGAATAAAAAATAAAATTCTCAAAGTAACAAATTCCTAATAAGATGGTCTGATCCTGGAGCTCACACTTATAACCACTACCCTAATCTGCCTTTCTAAAGGACACAATTTTTTAAACTCAGTTCCTTTCCTCTCTCCTCCTTCAATTGTACTAATCTTATAAAGGCAGAGGCTTTCTTACAAGGAATTCTCTGACATCCTAAGTGCTCACAGATAGAATTTCAGCACAGTTATATTTCTTGTACAATTTGCTCCTCTTCAAAATTCTTCCTTGTGTTAGTAAATATACTCGATTCTCTAACTAAAAATAGGAATCTTCCTTGATCCTTGATTTTCCTCACTTCCTACTTCCAATCTATCAGCAAGTTGTATTGGCTTTGCTGTAAAATATAGCCCAAACTTGACATTTCTCCATCTCCACTGCCACCATTGTACTCAATGCCAACCTCTCCTCCTCCCTGCACTGCACTAAACATAATAAGTATTTAAAGCAAAGGGGATTTTAAAAAGGAAGATGATTACAAAATTATCGAAAGGGCTAGTATAACAAAAAGGTGAAGCTACCATTTCTCAGAGATCAGTAACTGCAGGAAACCACTACTGACCTGCACGCAGGAGCAGCATAAAGGAGGAAACCTGTGATGGCCCGGGAACCAACATTCTACTCACACTCTTGGAAACTTTACTGCTGCTGGTGGTGGAACCACTGCTCACAGGGCTTAAAGAACCACCCCAAGGTTGCTGAGTCTGGGAGTCTGCACTTCCTCTACCTCCCCTACTAGAAGCAGGAAAAAAAATCTTCCAAACTTCTTTGACTTTTACTCTCTTCTGAGTGCCTCTCCTTGGCAGATCAAACTGGAATCCAGCTGGCATGAGAGGCTCTGAAATGTGAGTTTCTGCTTCCAGCCCCAGCATTACAGGGGAGGATGTCAGTGGGTGGGCATGGGACCAAGTCCACACACAACATGGCTACTGCAATCTCCAAATGGCTCTCTGTTCTTCTTTGAATGTATGAATGAATGAACATACCTAACTCATCCATACATATGTATTAAGATCCCTTGATTATTTTCCCCCGAATCTATGGATGTCACTTAATCTATAATAAAATAACTTGAAGTGACTTTAGTGTAATTTCCCTATACCACTTCATAACAAAATGACTAGCTCCAAGGCAGAGCTAAGAGAGCAAAAGACATGTAAACACATAGCTGTAGTAAAGCCTTAAGTCTTATAATGGAGACCTAAATAAGATGATAAGAGAGCAGAGAGTAAAAATACTTAAACCCTATAGAAGCCAAGAAAGGTTTCTCAGGAGAAAATATTTGAGTTGAGTCTGAAGAGTGAATAGAAGTTCTGTAGGGGAAAAGGAGAAGAATGTCATTCCAGAAACAGGGAGCAGTATATGCAAGCCACGCCAGAAACAAAAGACAGGGCATTCCCATACTTTTCTCCTTTGAAGTCTATTTCTTTTATCTCAGCTTCAGCAAAAATTATGATTTAATACTGTGGTTTTTGTGGGAAGAGCAACCTTTAGACTGCTTATTTACTACTGATAGTTTAGATACTACTTGGGATTATAAAATACCTAAAGTGACTAAGTTACATATAATACATATTGAAGAGATTTCCATCACAGTAGAGAAGTCATAGTGGTTTCCCACCATCTTCAGCATAAAATCCATGTCTTTTGATGATATTCAAGATCCTCCACAGATGACTCCCACCCCTACCTCTTCCTCTGTGTTTGCCTTTTCTCCCTCTCATGTCTTATATACCAGCCAAATTGAAGGGCCTGAATTTTTCCAACTTGTGCTGCACTTTCTCAATACCTGTGTGACTGCTTTCGTTCTTTCAATAAGGCACCCCCCCAGCTCCCAATTCCCATACGATGCACATCTTTCTTTTCCAAAATAAATCTTATGAAGTCATCTCAAACTTTTGTAAAAAGTTATTCAAACCTCCCTTATAGCACAAAAGAAAAAAAAAAGCTCACACTCATACCTTTATCCCTGCATCTTTAGATGCAGAGGGACAAAGAATCACTAAACAGTTGAAAGAAGCCTAAAACAGAACTGAAAAAAGAAATCAACAGATGCCTAAGAAGAAAGAGGTAGTTCAAGGAAAAGAAAATCTCCCCAAACTGTTAATCAATATGTATGATAATTTGAGGATATTATTTTCACAAAATATAATGGCAATAATCATAAAGCAAGGAAGGTTCTTAAAAAATAAAATATGATTATGAAAATAAAATAGTTCATAAAATAAATGTAAGAAGCTACTGTTCACAGTGACATATATATTTATATACATAAATTTATATATATTTATAAATTTATATATATATATATATATATATATATATATATATATATATATATATATATATATATATATATATATATATATATATATATATATATATATATATATATATATATATATATATATATATATATATATATATATATATATATATATATATATATATATATATATATATATATATATATGTGTGTGTGTGTAAGGAAGCAAATATAGCAGAGAAGGAAAAAAACAAATATCAATCCAGAAAGTCCAACAATAATAAATGAATCAACCAGTTCTCACATTCGTAAAGAATTAAATGTTTTGAAAGCCTACAAATAATAAATATGGAGGAGGTGTGGAGAAAAGGGAACCCTTCTGCACTGTCAGTGGGAATGTAACTTGGTTCAGCCACTATGGAAAACAGTATGGTGGTTCCTTAAAAAATGAAAAATAAAGCTACCATATAATCCAGCAATCCCACTCCTAGGCATATATCCAGAAGGGATGAAAACTCTTAAATCAAAAAGATACGTGCACCCCAATGTTCATGGCTGCACTATTTACAATAGCAAGACATGGAAGCAACCCAAATGCCCAACAACAGGCAATTAAGAAAGCTGGTATATATATACACAATAGAATATTACTCAATCATAAAAAAGAATGAAATACTGCCATTTGCAGCATCAAGGATGGACCTAGAGAATATCATATTAAGTGAAGTCACACAGAAAAAGAGAAATATTATACCTTATCACTTATATGTGGAATCTAAAAAATAACACAAATGAATTTATATACAAAATGGAAAAAGACTCACAGACATGGAAAACAAGTTTACGGTTACCAAAGGGGAAAGGGAGGCAGGGAGGGATAAATTAGGAGTTTGGGATTAACAGAGACACAAACTACTGTACATAAAATACATAAGCAAGAAGCACTTAGTATATAACATAGGGAAAATATTCAATATCTTGGAATGACCTATAATGGAGAACAATCTGAAATTATATATATGTAAAACTGAATCACTTTGCTGTACACCTGAAACTAAACACAATATAGTAAATCAACTGTACTTCACTACTAAATAAATAAATAATAAAATGTAAAAATTAAAAAAAAGAAATAATTGTTTTGGAAATTATTCTCCCGCTATAAACAACTAGAAAACAAGACCCACTATATGAAACAAATATTTTTCTGGACATTAGACAATAGGCAACCCAGAAATAAGATGCCTGAGGGAAGGTGAACAAGTAATGTGAGCCCTGTTATTGCCCCTGTTTACTGCCTAAAGACAGTAGGTTAATTAAATACAAAGATGAGAATAATAATGGGGGGAGGATATTGGACAAAGAGTTTTCAATATCTGGAGACAGGAACCTTTACTTGATACAGATTTATATATGTTGGGCAGACTTTCAGGAAGCTACTAAAAAGAATCACCAGAAAACAGGAGTCTGAACAAGCTCTGGGTTGGGACTAGTAGAGAGAATTTGTAATATCCAGGGACTTGGGAAGAGTAGTCAAAAGGATAACTCCTTCGTAGCAAGCAAAACTAATCCTAGGTCAAAGGCTGCTCTGGACACTTCCAAATCAAGCTAAAACCAAGCCTTAAAAGGATTAAACTAACCCTTAGTAATTTACCTGAACAAAGCACAACACACTAGGAATACAAGAAAATCTAGTAGCGCAAAATGTAAGAGCTACATACAATGTGAAGCATCCAATAAGAAACTGTCAGGCATGCACAGGAGCAGGAAAATACGACACATAATAAGAGTAAAAAACAATCAATGGAAAGAAACCAGAAATAAAAAGTTAGGGAACTAGCAGATAATTATATTAAAAGTATATTATAACTTTCTCCCTATGATCAAAAATATAAAAGAAATATAAAATTTATGAGGAGAAACTTGGAGGTTATTAAAGACTTAAACTTCTAGAAATATGGAGAAATAAAAGATATGCATATATACTCAAAGGATTAATAGTAAATTACATACTGAAGAAAAAAAGTGAAATTAAAATCTTGCAATATTATCTACCCAAAACAAAGTAGAGAGAGAAAGAACAAATACTGAAAGAGAAAAATAAACAGAGCAACAGTGACCTGTAAGTCAATGTCAAGTGATCTTATATAGCAGAAAATGCAACTGGTGGTATAGAAGGAGAAGAGACATGGAGAGCAGGTTTGTAGAAACAATGAAATAATGACCAAAATTTATCAAATGATGAAAATTATAGACCTATATTTTCAAAAAGCTAAACAATCCACAAGTGAGATAAACATAGAAAACACACAAAGGCAAAGATTGCCAGAGTGGTTAAAAAGCAAAAACCAAACTATATGCTGAATATAAGAACCAACTTTAAATATGAAAACATATATGGGCTAAAATGAAAAGAATGGGAAAAGATACAACATGGCACAAATTAAAAGAGAGCCCAAAGAGTTCTTTTATCAAGTGAAATAGACTTTAGAACAAAACATATTCAAAAAGACATTTCAAGCAAGGGCAGAAATAACAAGCAATACCAAAGAGATACAAAAAGTCATAAGAGAATACTATGAACACTTAGATGCCAAAAAATTGGACAACCTAGAATAAATTTCTAGGAACATAAAACATGCCATGACTGAATCAGGAAGAAACAGGTAATATGAACAGACTGATCACTAGGGGTAAAATTGAATTGTAATTAAAAAAAAAAAAAAAAAAAAACCTTCTGGCAAACAAAGGTCCAGGACCTTATGGCTTCATAGGGAAATTTGGGAATTCCACCAAACATATAAAAAATAGATAATACCCATCCTCAAACTATTCCAAAGAATTGAAGAGAATGGAAAGCTTCTAAATTCATTCTACAAAGCCACTTTTACCCTGATATCAAAACCAAAGACATTACAAATAAAGAAAATTAGGGACCAATAACTGTGATGAATATAGATGCAAAAATCATCAAAAGACTATTAGCAAACCAAATCTAAAAATACATAAAAAGAATCATACACCATGATAAAGTGGGATTTACTCCAGGGATGCAAGTGTGGTTTAATATTTGCAAATAAATCAATGTGATACACCACACCAACAAAGGAAGGATAAAAATCATATGATCATCTGAATAGACACAGAAAAAGCATTTGACAAAATTCAACATCCATTCATGTTAAAAACTCATCACAGTTGGTATAGAGGGAACACATCTCAACATAATAAAAGTCATGTGACAAACCAACAGCTCACATCATACTCAATGGTGAAAAGCTGAAAGCTTTTCCTTCAAAATCAGGAAAAAGACAAGGATGCCCACTCTTGCCATTTCTATTTAACATAGTATTGGAAGTCCTAGCCACAGAAATCAGACAAGAAATAAAAAGGTATCCAAAATTTAAAGAGAAGAAGTAAAACTATAACTATTTGCAGATGGCATGATACTATATATAGAAAAACCATAAAATTTTTACCAAAAAACTATTAGAATAAATGAACTCAGTAAAGTTGCAGGATACAAGATTACTATGCAGAAAATGTTGCTTTTCTATACACTAATAATGAACTATTAGAGAAAACAAACAAACAAAAAACATTTAAAATTGCATCGAAAAGAATAAAATACCTAGGAATAAACTTAACCAAAGAGGTGAAAGATCTATATGCTGAAAACTATAAAACTGAAGACAATAGAAAGATATGGAAAGATATCTTGCAGTCTTGGATTAGAATAATTAATATTATTAAAATGTCCATACTACCAAAAGAAATCTATAGATTTAATGCACTCCCAATCAAAATACCAATGAAATCTTCCACAGAACTAGAAAAAATAATCCTAAAATTTATGTGGAAACAGCAAAGATCTCAAATTGCCAAAGCAGTCTTCAAAAAAAAAGAACAAAGCTTGAGGTATCACACACCCTGACTTCAGACTATACTACAAAGCTACATTACTCAAAACAGTATGGTACTGGCACAAAAATGGACACAGATCAGTGAAACAGAACAGACAGCACAGAAATAAACTCATGTACCTATGGTCAATTAATCTCTGACAAAGGAGGCAATAATATACAATGAAGAAAAGACAGTCTCTTCAATAATTGACGCTGGGAAAACTGAACAGCTACATGTAGAAGAATGAGATGACAACATTTCCTCCCACCATAGACAAAAATAAACTCAAAATGGATTAAAGACCTAAATGTAAGACCTAAAACCATAAAAGAGAACAGAGACAGAATACTCTGACATGAATCCTGGTAACATTTTTTTTTTTTTTTTTGGATCTGTCTCCTAATGGAAAGGAAAACACAGCAATAATAAATAGGACCTAGTTAAACTTAAAAGCTTTTCCACAGACAAGGAAACTGTCAGCAAAACAAAAAGACAACCTACTGAATGGGAGAAAATATTTGCAAATGATATGACTGATAACAGATTAATATTCAAAATATAGAAACAGGTCATACAACTTAATATCAAAAAAACAAAGAACTCATAAAAAAAAAAAAAAAAGGCAGAAGACCTGAATAGACATTTTTCCAAAAAAGACGTACAGATGGCTAACAGGCACATGAAAAGATGCTCAACATTGCTAATTATTAGAGAAATGAAAATCAAAACAACAATGAGGTAACATCTCACACCAGTAAGAATGGCTATCATCAAAAAGTCTAGAAACAATAAGTGATGGAGGAACCATTGTTTATGTGTAGAGAAAGGGGAACTCTCCTACATTGTTGGTAGAAATGTAAATTGGTGCAGCCAGTATGGAAAATAGTATGGAGATTCCTCCAAAAACTAAAAACAGAGAACTACCATATGATCCAGCAATTCCACTCCTGGGTATATAGCCAAAGAAAATGAAAAACACTAATTCGAGAAGGTAGATTCATCCCAATATTCACAGCAGCACTATTTACAATAGCCATAATATGGAAGCAACCCAAGTGTCCATCAACAGATAAATGGATAAAGAAGATGTGGTATATATACATATATATATATATATATATATATACACATATATGTATATATATACATACATACATATATATATATACACATACACACATATACACATTGTAATATTACTCAGCCTTATAAAAGAACAAAATTTTGTCATTTGCAACAACATGGACGGAGTATTATAGTTACTGAAAAAAGTCAGAGAGAGGAAGAAAAATACTAATACTATACAAATACTAATACTATATGTTATCACTTTTATATGGAATCTAAAAAATAAAACAAACGAATGTGTATAACAAAACAGAAACCGATTGAAATATGGAAAACAAACTAGTGTTTACCAGTGAGGAGAGAAAAAGGAGGAGGGACAAGATAGGGTATGGGACTAATAAATACAAACTACTGTGTATGAAATAGGTAAGCATCAAGGATATATTTTATAGCACAGGGAAATGTAGCCATTACTTTGTAATAACTTTAAATGGAGTACAAACTATAAAAGTATTGAACCACTATGCTATATATCTTGAATGAATATAATATTGTAAATCAACTGTACTTGAATAATAAAAAAGACATTTCAAAGTGTCAAAGTGGTAATCTCATCAAGAGGATATAATATTCCTAAAAATGAATGTACCAACTTGACCTAATTAATGTTTATGGAATATTCCACTCAACAATAGCTGAATCATATTCTTTGAAGTGTCAGTAAGTCTTCTAGTCAGACCAGGTGGGACGAGAGAGAAGACACAAATTATCAATGTTAGAAGTGAAAGAACATTCCTATAGACAGGAAAAAGAAAACATTATGAACAATTTTGTTTTAATAATTTAGAAGTTAGATGAAATGGAAGTGTTCTTTGCAAGATATAAAATATCATACTTTCCCCAAGAAAAAATAAATAACCTAAATAACCTTAAAAATTTAATTTTTGTTTAAAATTTTTCACAAAGAAACACCAGGACCACCTGGATTCACTTGTGAATTCTAGACAAAATATTTAAGGAAGAAACACAAATTTTAGACAAACTCTTTCAGAAACCACAGAGGAAGAAATTATTTCCTTCTCTACGAGGCCAGCACTTCCTCAATAATCAGACAAAAATATAACACAAAAGGAAAACTACATAATGACTATAGAGTCAAAATCCTTTAAAAAGTTAGTAGATTAAATAGTCATATTTTAAATAATATCAAAAATAATGGGGGATTATTTTAGGAATACAAAATGTTTTAACATTTTTTAAAAAGCAATGTATTTTATTATATTAACAGACCAGAAGTGAATATACAAATTGACAAAAATAAACCTTTATGCATATCTTATACAATATACAAAAATTAATTTGAATTGTATTATAGACTCAAATATAAGAGCATCAACTATAAAACATTAAGAAACATGAGAAAATCTTTGTGACAATAAAGTAAGAAATGATTTATTTGATAAAAAAACAGAAAGCACAAACCATAAATTAAAAAAAAAAATGCACTTACCAGTATTTAAAAGTTTGCTCTTCAAAAGGCATTTTTAACAAAAAGAAAAGGCAAGCCAAATATTGACAGAAATTATTTGCAAAGTATATCTGATAAAGGAACTCATCCAGAATATATAAAGAACTCTTATATCTCGGTAATAAAAAACAAAACCAACAATTAAAACAGTGGGCAAAAAATTTTAAATAGATATCCCACCAAAGAAAAGTTATTAATGGCAAAATAAGTCCAAATAAGCCATAATGTGTTACTTCTGCACAAAGAATGACAATACGAAATTTTCACAAGGATATGAAGCAACTGAAACTCTCATACACTACTGGTGGAAAGACAAAATGGTACAGCCACTTTGGGAAACAATTTGACAATCTCTTATAAATATACATACCATGTGACCCAGCAATCCTGCCCCAGTGTAGTTATTCAAAAGAAATAAAAACTTATTCCTTGACAAAGACGTGTACTTATGTTCATAAGAGAATTTTTCATAAACTGAAGACAACTCAAATGACCATGAACTGTTGAAATGATACAACGCATTGTCATATATCCATAAAATGGGTACTATCCAGGAATAAAAAGGAGCAAATTACTGATATATACATTAACATGGATGACTCTCAAGAGCATTATGCTAAGTGAAATGAAGCCTATTTAGAAGTCCAGTGTTGGGAGAAAATTCTCCACGACATTTCTATACATTTTGTGACAGCTTTTGTTAAGGACTCTCCAAGAATGTTTGCTATTCAAGGTCCTTAGAAGAAAGATATAACGCCTTGTCCAAGTTAAAGGACAGATTTGTTTCCTAACCTGTATAATGATATTGTCTCTCCTTTGGGGCAAAGGGTGGGCATATTGCTGACAGCCTATTTACAAGATTGGAGGCTATAAATAGTAAATACATACTATTGCCTCAATTTCCCTAACATGAAATTCTTTAGATCATCTAAGGTAAAACAGTCAGTATTTTGATCATAATCAAAGTAAGCATAAAATTTATGATACACATAACACCATCAGCTCACTTGGGAATTGTAATTCTCACTTCCTTAGGTTACCTATGGGGCTAACCTGGCTAGGGATCCTTGATGAATTCTTATTTTGAAGCCTTAGTCTCTTTAGGGCACCTGGTGTGTGAAAGGCTGTAGCTAAAAATTGTTCAGGAACTTTTCTCAAGTTATGTGTTCCTGAAGCCATCTTCTTAGTATACAACACTGGCCTTAAAACAAAAAGACAATTATTTTTCAGGAATAGCAAATCTAAAGTAGCTACCTAGGTACTTCTCTGCAAAACAATAATCTTTCACTGATACTGTTCTTTGAAATATGTGTGTGTTTGTATCAGTAGTCTCACCCCCTCACCAACAAGTTCCATGAGCCTATTTGACTTGCTCTCTCTCTAATATCTAGAGCTCAACTTGGTGCTCAATAAATAATTTATTAAATGAATAGTTTCTCTAGAAAAGTACTGAAAATAATAAAATTTAAAAATTTGTTCCTATGTGAATTTAATATGTGAATTGTATATTCAGCAAATACAGAGGTCTTTTGAAAAAGTTATTTTTAGCTTTGGTCATATTGATCATAATTTATATGAAAACAGGAAGTGATAGATAATAAATTGGAAAACAGGGCTTCTCTGGTGGCGCAATGGTTGAGAGTCCGCCTGCCGATGCAGGGGACACGGTTTCGTGCCCCGGTCCGGGAGGATCCCACATGCCGCGGAGCGGCTGGGCCCGTGAGCCATGGCCACTGAGCCTGCACGTCCAGAGCCTGTGCTCCGCAACGGGAGAGGCCACAATAGTGAGAGTACCGCGTACCGCAAAATAAATAAATAAATTAATTAATTAAATAAATTGGAAAACAAACCAAATCCAAAAAGACTGGAATAAAGGAGTGAAATGGATCAAAACTTCAGCTGCATGAGTATAACATAGAATGCTTAGCTCAACATCAGTATAACTACAAAAAAATAAAATAAAATTTAAAAAGACCTACTGGTGTTAGTTGCTTTAATTTCTATAAGAGCAAATATGATGACTGTCAAAATGTGTTAATTTAATCTTACACTAAATTCATAGGAATTTAATGGAGGGCAAGGGAAGTGATGGCCCACATATTTCTAATGACAGAGCAAATAGAATGTTTTATTCAGTACTGTACACCAATTTAAAAGAACACAGATAAACCAGACTTTATCCAGAGGAGCATGACCAAAATGTTGAAAACTGAAGAAAACATATTGATTTCCAGCTAAAGGCAGAGATCTAAAAATACATGATAGTCTTTCTGATCCACCTTGTATCCCCCTAAATGACAGAAATGAATAACAAGAAAAAATTAACCTAAGTTGGAAGAGGTTCCCTCAGTGGACCAGAAACCATGAGAAATCCCAGAAATCCAAGAATGCATAGAGAAAAATAATATCAAAAAATGTGGCTATTATAGCCTCATTGAGGAAAACCAGAGAGTAGAGGATAGCCAGGAGCAACAAGACAAGTGAAAATTGGGGACCACCAGCATTAGCATCCAGGTGGGTCCGCTTCTGCATACATTGCCTCCTCTTTCCCCATACAAGCCCCACTGGGGTATCTGCCTCTACCTTTAAGCAGTGGGTGAAGGAACATAGGTCAGAGAGACAGAAAAGCATTCTAAAGGACTGCCCATCCCAGAGACACACAGCCATGCTCAGACCAACGTGGTCCACACCTGCATACCATGGGGTTTAGTCCTTTACACAAATTCACCTCCTTCTCCAACCCTGGTACTGTTATCAAACCAGGTTCATTTGTGCAACATGCAGCAAGATGCCATGATTTGCAGCAAAGAGAAGGTTCATTCACACGGCAGCCAAGCGTGAAGACAGGAAAACAAATCTCAGAACCACCTCCCCTAAAGCGAGGGGTTATTTTTAAAATTAATTAATTTATTTATTTTTGGTTGCATTGGGTCTTTGTTGCTGCGTGTGGGGCTTTTCATTAGTTGAGGTGAGCGGGGGATACTCTGCATTGCAGTGCATGGGCTTCTCATTGTGGTGGCTTCCCTTGTTGCGGAGCACAGGCTCTAGGTGCATGGACTTCAGTAGCTGTGGCTCGTGGGCTCTAGAGTGCAGGCTCAGTAGTTGTGGCACACAAGCTTAATTGTTCTGTGGCATGTGGGATCTTCCCAGACCAGTGCTCAAACCTGTGTCTCCACCATTGTGGCAGGTGGATGCTTCACCACTGCACACAAGAGAAGCCCCAGGCAGGTGGTTATTCATAGGATACCAATAAAGAAGCAAGGTGGTCCAAGGTGTGGTGAGCGTGAGAAAAGGTGATTGGAAAAAGTGTGGTAATTGTGGTTCTGCACAGGCCACCCTTCAAAACTCTTCCATCCACAAGCCCCAGGAGAAGAGGATTCGTACAGGTAGAAGTGCACCTTCTAAAGTGGTTTTACCCATCTGCCCTCCACGTCCTTCTCCTTTACAGCCCTCACATCGGCCAGGCATTCCCCAGACCAAAATATGGGATGAGGCTCGACTTGAGGGCCATCAGTCTAGTCAACCGGCTGCCTGGATGGTGGGGAGAAGGGAAGAGGCAGTATCGATGGTAGCTCCACCCCATGCCACTCCCCTCTGCATATTTTAATATGAAAGCATTTAGCAAGATCTGAGGATGGAGTTTTTGTCCCTCTGATGTCAAAAGATCACAGGGTGAACACTCCTGCATGCCTAGTTGGAGGGTGGGTGGTCTTATCCAGTCTTAACCAGCTCAGCTCCAACTAGATGCAGCTAACTCCGAATTCCTGAAAAACAACTCTGGCAAATATCTTTTTGTTTTGGTTACTTCCACGTGGAAGACGGGCAAGTCTTTTGAAGCAGCAATTAAAACAACCTTAACTGGTGAAGGCAGGTGAAATGGACTTGACTACTGATTACCCAGGGTTTCACTACCCCAGACTGAAAAAATTAGAGGCAACAAGGTCTAAAAGAGAATTTCAACTACCAAGAGTAAGCAGATTGGAGTGTTATATTAAATATGTTTAAAAATTTGAGAACTATATGATGATGTTGCAGCCCTAAAATTCAATGAAGACAAGAGCTTCCATTAGGAATATGGCAGAAGCTTAGATTTGAATATCCTCACGTTCTTCTGGAAAAAAAGAGAAAGAAAAATAGAAAGCACACATATGTTTATTTAAACTTGACTAAAACTTACAAGCTCCAAATTGCACATAAGGGAACAAAGTCAGAGGCTGGCAGGAAGCATATACAGGGTCTAACCAATGGAAAACCTCAAAAACCTCTGGAAAATATTCACATTCAAAAAGAGTAGGAAGGCCTTTCCCCAGAGGTAAGTGCTATGCTCTTAGCTGAAACAAGACAGAATGTAAGCACAGAGGGGAGGACGAGAGACTAAGGCTTCAAAACTCTTCATAGGACTCAGAGGAGGCAGAGCTCAGAAAACACCAGGAAAAAAACCAAATGACAAGATCTGAGTCATTTGTTGATGGCAGCCTGTGAGAAAATCAGGAAAGAACAGGGCTGGAGGGATAAGCCCTTCTGAACCATGACGGTTTCTGAGAATCAGAGAGTGTATACTCAGTGGTCCCATATTATCAGAAGGAAACAATCTATTGGTGTAGAAGGAGTACCGGGAGCCCTTGAGACTGAAATCTGGAAAACTACTAGGGCCCCTCCATGCTTCTCTCTAGAATCCAGTGCTAAGAGTTCAAGAAAATCCAACTCAAACACTTATGAGAACAAAAAAGAATATGCATACAAAGACACTGTAAGTCAAAAGGAAAAAAGTTTTTAAAAAAAGAGTACAACTTTCCTATAGATTAGTAAAAGTCTGTGGAAAATGATCCTTGTTCTCTCTCTATGGATTGATCAATTTATAATTCTCCCTACCTTGTCCCAGGACCAACACCATGAGAGGAAAATGTGGAAGACAGAAGAGAGACTGGGAGATACCACCCAACCTTCTCCTCCCTCCCTTTTCTGCTCCACACTATTGGAGCAAAAAGTCTATGTGCTGGGGAAAGAGGAAAATCTTTGAATCAAATATAATATTGAAATTTTGTAAGGTTTGAAACAAAGCCTCATCTAAAATGAGATTTTTTAATAAAAGTGAAAAAAAGAGATATGCAATCACACAGAGATATCCTTCAGGAAGCCCCTGCTCGGCTGTTTACGGAGATTTGACAGAGAACAGTGGGAAGCAGTAATCGGCAAAATAAAATTTTTATTTTCATCAAATTAATCACGATATCATTTAATTCTCATGACAGGAGTGCAGGTTTTAATATTATCAGCATTTTATGGTCAAAAAATTCTTGGGCTCAGAAAAGCTAAGCTTGATCCTAAGTGAACTGGATGATATACAAATAAATTTTCCAAGTCCATGTGCCATGCTACTTTATTGTCCCTGCGCTTTGAAAAGTATTTACAACAGACATGGTTCATTTATATTATCCATTAACCTTATCTATTAATGTCTACCTTATCTATTAACATAATAAACTTTACCATATCCCAACATTTCAAAGTCATCTCTGTATTTCAATATTGATTTTAAATACTATGTTTTCCCTGAAACCTACAGTACCCCAGTTAGAACTGACCTTTGCCCACAGAACTGATGTCTTCCTCTCCCACAATTTCATAGAATGTTAAGATATTTGTTCAAGCCTACTTATGTTATTGTATGTGTGTCTGCTCTGTTCCCATCAGATATTATTCTTGGAATAGTGGCTCAGTTTTCCTTTATATTGCTCATGGTACCTAGTACAATATTTTGCACCTAGTAAGTATCCAAGTTTGTTTATTAAATAATGCATGCAGTATTTTTTTAATATCTTGAAGAATGGGGCAGAGTGCCTAACCTTGGTTTGACCCACAGACACTTATGCCCAATACTAGTTGTTTAGTAATTTATTTCTTTGAAGAAATGAATAGGCATTGTGTTCAAAAATATTAAAGATGGAGAAACAGGATTGGAACCAAGATGGCAGAGTAGAAGGACATGCTCTCACTCCCTCTTGTGAGAACACCAGAATCACAACTAGCTGCTGGACAATCATCGACAGGAAAACACTGGAACTCACCAAAAAAGATACCCAACAACCAAAGACAAAGGGAGAAGCCACAATGAGACGGTAGGAGGGGCGAAATCAGAGTAAAATCAAATCCCATAACTTCTGGGTAGGTGACTCACAGACTGGAGAACACATACCACAGAAGTCCACCCACTGGAGTGAAGGTTCTGAGCCACACGTCAGGCTTCCCAACCTGGGGGTCCGGCAATGGGAGGAGGAATTCCTAGAGAATCAGACTTTGAAGGCTACTGGGATTGGATTACAGGACTTCGACAGAACTGGGGGAAAGAGAGACTCCACTCTTGGAGGGCACACACAAAGTAGTATGCGCACTGGGACCCAGGGAAAGGAGCAGTGACCACAGGGGAGACTGAACAAGACCTACCTGCTAGTGTTGGAGGGTCTCCTGCAGAGGCGGGGGTTGGCTGTGGCTCACTGTGGGGACAAGGACACTGGCAGAAGTTCTGGAAAGTACTCCTTGGCGTGAGCCCTCCCAGAGTCTGCCATTAGCACCACCAAAGAGCCCAGGTAGGCTCCACTGTTGGGTTGCCTCAGGCCAAACAACCAACAGGGAGGGAAAACAGCCCCACTCTACAGCAGTCAAGGGGAAGAAAATTTTACTGAGCTCTGCCCACCAGAGCAAGAGTCAGCTCTACCCACTACCAGTCTCTCCCATCAGGAAACTTGCATAAGCCTCTTAGATAGCCTCATCCACCACAGGGCAGACAGCAGAAGCAAGAACTACAATCCTGCAGCCTGTGGAACAAAAACCCCATTCAAAGAAAGAGAGAAAAGATGAAAAGGCAGAGGGCTATGTACCAGATGAAGGAACAAGATAAAACCGCAGAAAAACAACTAAATGAAGCGCAGATAGGCAACCTTCCAGAAAAAGAATTCAGAATAATGATAGTGAAGATGATCCAGGACCTCGGAAAAACAAAGGAGGCAAAGATCGAGAAGATGCAAGAAATGTTTCACAGAGACCTAGAAGAATTAAAGAACAAATAAACAGAGATGAACAATACAATAACTGAAATTGAAATTACACTAGAAGGAATCAGTAGCAGAAAAACTGAGGCAGAAGAATGGATAAGTGACCTGGAAGACAGAATGGTGGAATTCACTGCAGAACAGAATAAAGAAAAAAGAATGAAAAGAAATGAAGACAGCCTAAGAGACCTCTGGGACAACATTAAATGCAACAGCATTCGCATTATAGGGGTCCCAGAAGGAGAAGAGAGAGAGAAAGGACCAGAGAAAATACTGAAGACATTATAGTCGAAAACTTCCCTAACATGGGAAAGGAAATAGCCACCTAAGTACAGGAGAGTCCCACACATGATAAACCCAAGGAGAAACAGGCCAAGACACATAGTAATCAAATTGGAAAAATTAAAGACAAAGAAAAATTATTGAAAGCAGCAAGGGAATAATGAAAAATAAAATACAAGAGAACTCCCATAAGGTTAACAGCTGATTTCTCAGCAGAAACTCTACAGTCCAGAAGGGAGTGGCAATGATATACTTAAAGTGATGAAAACAAAGAACCTACAACCAAGATTACTCTACCCAGCAAGGATCTCATTCAGATTCAATGGAGAAATCAAAAGCTTTACAGACAAGCAAAAGCTAAGAGAACTCAGCACACCAAACCAGCTCTACAACAAATGTTAAAGGAACTTCTGTAAGTGGGAAACACAAGAGAAGAAAAGGACCTACAAAAACAAACCCAAAACAATTAAGAAAATGGTCATAGGAACATATATATCGATAATTACCTTAAACGTGAAATGATTAAATACTCTAACAAAAGACACAGGCTTGCTGAATGGACACAAAAACAAGACCCATATATATGCTGTCTATAAGAGACCCACTTCAGACCTAGGGACACATTCAGACTGAAAGTGAGGGGAGGCAAAAAGATATTCCATGCAAATAGAAATCAAAAGAAAGCTGGAGTAGCTACACTCATATCAGATAAAATAGACTTTAAAATAAAGAATGTTACAAGAGACAAGGAAGGACACTACCTAATGATCAAGGGATCAACCCAAAAAGATATAACAATTATAAATACATATGCAGCCAACATAGGAGCACCTCAATACATATGGCAACTTCCGCTTCTAACAGCTATAAGAGAAAATTGACAGTAACACAATAATAGTGGGGGACTTTAACACCTCACTTATACCAATGGACAGATCATCCAAAATGAAAATAAATAAGGAAACAGAAGCTTTAAATGACACAATAGACCAGACATATTTAATTGATATTCATAGGACATTCCATCCAAAAACAGCAGATTACACTTTGTTCTCAAGTGCGCACAGAACGTTCTCCAGGATAGATCACATCTTGGGTCACAAATCAAGCCTCAGTAAATTTAAGAAAACTGAAATCATATCAAGCATCTTTTGTGAAAACAATGCTATAAGATTAGAAATCAACTGCAGGAAAAAAACCAAACACACATGGAGGCTAAACAATACGTTAATAAATAACCAAGAGATCACTGAAGAAATCAAGGAGAAAATGAAAAAATACCTAGAGACAAATGACTATGAAAACACGACAATACAAAACCTATGGGATGCAGCAAATGCAGTTCTAAGAGGGAAGTTTAGAACTATACAGGCCTACCTCAAGAAACAAGAAAAATCTCAAATAAAAATATCTAACATTACCTAAAGGAACTAGAGAAAGAAGAACAAAAAAACCCCAAAGTTAGCAGAAGGAAAGAAATCATAAAGATCAGAGCAGAAATAAATGAAATAGGTACAGAGAAAACAATAGCAAACATCAATAAAACTAAAAGCTGGGTCTTTCAGACAATAAATGAAATTGATAAACCATTAGCCAGACTCATCAAGAAAAAGAGGGAGAGGACTCAAATCAATCAAATTAGAAATGAAAAAGGAGAAGTTACAACAGACACCGCAGAAATACAAAGCATCCTAAGAGACTACTACAAGCAACACTATGCCAATAATATGGATAACGTGGAAGAAATGGACAAATTCTTACAAAGGTATAACCTTCCAAGACTGAACCAGGAAGCAATAGAAAATATGAACAGACCAATCACGAGTATTGAAATTGAAAATGTGATTAAAAATCTTCCAACAAACAAAAGTCCAGGACCAGATGGCTTCACAGGTGAATTCTATCAAATATTTAGAGAAGAGCCAACACCCATCATTTTCAAAGTCTTCCAAAAATTTGCAGAGGAAGGAACACTCTGAAACTCATTCTATGAGGCCACCAACACGCTGATTCCAAAAACAGACACAGATACTACAAAAAAAAGAAAATTACAGACCAATATCACTGATGAATATAGATGCAAAAATCCTCAACAAAATACTAGCAAACAGAATCCAACAACACATTAAAAGAATCATACACTATGATCAAGGGCGATTTATCCCAGGGATGCAACGATTCTTCAATATATGCAAATCAATCAATGTGATACACCATATTAACAAATTTAAGAAGAAAAACCATATGATCATCTCAATACATGCAGAAAAAGCTTTTGACAAAATTCAACACCCATTTATCATAAAAAACTCTCCAGAAAGTGGGCATAGATGGAACCTACCTCACCATATTAAAAACCATATATGACAAACGCACAGCACACATCATTCTCAATTGTGAAAAACTGAAAGCATTTACTCTAAGATCAGGAAGAACACAAGGACGTCCACTCTCACCCCTATTATTCAACATAGTTTTGGAAGTCCTGGCCACAGCAATCAGAGAAGAAAAAGAAATAAATGCAATACATATTGGAAAAGAAGAAGTAAAAGTGTCACTGTTTGCAGATGACATGATACTATACATAGAGAATCCTAAAGATACCACCAGAAAACTACTAGAAGTAATTAATGAATTTGGTAAAGTTGCAGGATACAAAATTAATGCACATAAATCTCTTGCATTCCCATACACTAATGATGACCAATCTGAAAGAAAAATTAAGGAAACACTTCCATTTACCATTGCAACAAAAAGAATAAAATACCTAGGAATAAACCTACCTATGGTGACAAAAGACCTGTATGCAGAAAACTATAAGACACTGATGAAAGAAATTAAAAATGATACCAACAGATGGAGAGATATACCATGTTCTTGGATTGGAAGAATCAATATTGTGAAAATGAGTATACTACCCAAAGCAATCTACAGATTCAATGTAATCCCTATCAAATTACCAATGGCATTTTTTACAGAACTAGAATAAAAAATCTTAAAATTTGTTTGGAGACACCAAAGACCCCGAATAGCCAAAGCAGTATTGACAGAGAAAAACAGAGCTGTAGGAATCAGACTCCCTGACCTCAGACTATACTACAATGCTACAGTAATCAAGACAATATGGTACTGGCACAAAAACAGAAACATAGATCAATGGAACAAGATAGAAAGCCCAGAGATTAACCTACACACCTATGGTCAACTAATCTATGACAAAGGAGGCAAGGATATACAATGGAGAAAAGATAGTCTCTTCAATAAGTGGTGCTTGGAAAAATTGACAGCTACATGCAAAATAATGTAATTAGAACACTCCCTAACACCATAAACAAAAATAAACTCAAAATGGATTCGAGACCTAAATGTAAGACCGGACACTACAAAACTCTTAGAGGAAAATATAGGAAGAACACTCTTTGACATAAATCACAGCAAGATCTTTTGTGATTCACCTCCTAGAATAATGGAAACAAAAATAAACAAATGGAACCTAATGAAATGTCAAAGCTTTTGCACAGCAAAGGAAACCATAAACAAGATGAAAAGGCAACCCCCAGAATGGGAGAAAATATTTGCAAACAAATCAATAGACAAAGGATTAATCTCCAAAATATATAAACAGCTCATGAAGCTCAATATTAAAAAAACATAACAACCCAATCCAAAAATGGGCAGAAGACCTAAACAGACATTTCTCCAAAGAAGACATAGAGATGGCCAAGAAGTACATGAAAAGCTGCTCAACATCACTAATTATTAGAGAAATGCAAATCAAAACTACAATGTGTTATCACTTCACACCAGTCAGAATGGGCATCATCAGAAAATCTACAAACAACAAATGCTGGAGAGGGTGTGGAGAAAAGGAACCCTTTTGCCTGTTGGTGGGAATGTAAATTGATACAGCCACTATGGAAAACAGTATGGAGGTTCCTTAAAAAACTACAAATAGTACTACCATATGATCCAGCAATCCCAGTACTCGGTATATACCCAGAGAAAACCATAATTCAAAAAGAGTCATGCACCAAAATGTTCATTGCAGCTCTGTTTAGAATAGCCACGATATGGAAGCAACCTAAGTGTCCATAAACGGATGGATTAAGAAGATGTGGCACATATATACAATGGAATATTACTCAGCCATAAAAAGGAACGAAACTGAGTTATTAGTAGTGAGGTGGATGGACCTAGAGACTGTCATTCAGAGTGAAGTAAGTTAGAAAGACAAAAATAGATACCGTATGCTAACACATATATATGGAATCTAAAAAAAAAAAATGGTCATGAAGAATCTAGGGGCAAGGTGGGAATAAAGACGCAGACCTACTAGAGAATGGAGTTGTGTATACGGGGAGCGGGAAGGGTAAGCTGGGACAAAGTGAGAGAATGGCATGGACATATATACACTACCAAACGTAAAACAGATAGCTAGTGGGAAGCAGCTGCACAGCACAGGGAGATTAGCTCGGTACTTTGTGACCACGTAGTGGGGTGGGTTGGGGAGGGTAGGAGAGAGGGAAATGCAAGAGGGAAGAGATATGGGTACATGTGTATATGTATGACTGATTCACTTTGTTATAAAGCAGAAACTAACACACCATTGTGAAGCAATTATACTCCAATAAAGATGTTTTAAAAAAAAGAAAGAGAAGACACATGCACCCCAATGTTCATTGCAACACTATTTACAATAGCCAGGTCATGGAAGCAACCAAAATACCCATCGACAGACAAGTGGATAAAGAAGTTGTGGTACATATATACAATGGAATATTACTCAGCCATAAAAAGGAACAAAATTGGGTCATTTGTTGAGACGTGGATGGATCTAGAGACTGTCATACATAGTGAAGTAAGTCAGAAAGAGAAAAACAAATATCGCATGTTAGCACATATATGTGGAACCTAGAAAAATGGTACAGGTGAAGCGCTTTGCAGGGCAGAAATTGAGACACAGATGTAGAGAACAAACGTATGGACACCAAGGGGGGAAAGTGGTGGAGGGTGGGGGTGGTGGTGTGATGAATTGGGCAATTGGGATTGACATGTACACACTGATGTGTATAAAATTGATGACTAATAAGAACTGGCTGTATAAAAAAATAAATAAAATTTAAAAATTTTAAAAAAGATGGAGAAACCTAACATAACATTAACATAAGTATTAACATAAATATTAATATAAAAAAGAATGGAATAAACTATTAGATCTGTAGACAAACTTTGCAACTTCTCATTCATTCCCTGCCATAGATTGGACATTATCTTAAAGCAGATCAACAGGAAATGTCTAGTATTTACATAAAGTTATCCCTTTTGTTATCTCTTGTAAAGATTAATTTATGTTTCAATTTGTCTGGGGCATGGGGTGCCCAGGTATTTGGTTAAACAGTATTCTGAATGTGTCTGTGAAGGTGTTTCTGGATAAGATTAACTTTTGAATCGACAGACTGAGTAAAGCAGATTGCCCTCCTCAATTGAGTGGCTTCATCCAATCTGTTGGAGGCAGGAATAGAATAAAAACAGTTAAGAGAGAAATCCCTCTCTCTGCTTGACTGTCTTCAACGTGGGACATCAGTGTTCCACCTTTTAACTCAGACTTGGACTTGAACTTATACCGTCAGCAATTTTGGGGTTCCAGCTGCAAATCTTGGGTATCTCAGCCTCCAAATCACATAAGCCAATTCCTTACAATAAATCTATTTCTAGCTATATACAGATATCTACAGATATCATATTGATATTGATATAAATGTATACATTCCTCATATACTTTAGTGAGTTTTCTATGGATATAAGCAAATCACCACAAACTTCGCAGCTTAAAACAACAGTCATTTATCATCTCACAGTTTCTGTAGGTCAGTAGTCCAGATATAACTTAGGTGGGTCCATTGCTCAGGGTCTCATATGGCTGCAATAAGATGTCAGCCAGGCCTGCAGTCTCATTTGAAGTGTGTGGGGGTTCTCTTCCAAGCCTATGTGATTATTGGCAGAATTCACTTTCTTGCAGCTGTATAACTCAGGGTAGCTTGCTTTTTCAAGGCCAACAGGAAAACGTCTCTGAACTCAAGCAAAGACTAACTTCTCTTTTAAAGGTAAAGGGCTCACTTGACTTGGTAAGGTCCACTGAGGGTAATCTCCTTTTGATTATATCAAAGTAAAACTGATCAGAGACCTTAATTACATGTGCGAAATCACTTCACCTTTGCCATATAATGTAAACTAATCATGGAAGTGACCTCCATCATACTCACAAGTAGTGCCTACATTCAAGGGATGTGTATATCAGGGGGTAGGAATCTTTGAGGTCACAGAATTTTTCTTACTTAACCCAGTTAGTTATTTTAGATTGTTTCTGATACGTCCTTTGCATCTTTCTTGCCTTTAGTGTCTACAGACTTGAGGATATGAAAATTTTAAAGAACCTGAGAACTTCAAAATGAAATGGTCCTCAAAAGTTAGAGTTCCATACAAGTGCCCAGAATGGAATTTGAAATATCAGAATATCAAAAAGAAAATAAAGCCTCAGAAAAGACTGCAGAAAACAAACAAGCAAACAAACAAACTTTACTTCTTACTATTCAGCAGAGCAAAGGGTGTTTCTATGATCTACGTAAAGTGGGGTCATATGTTCTCTTTTGGAATAGGCTAGAAATATCCCTGTGCTCTTTCTTATGAATTCTCTGGGTTTCATCAAGATAATGTATTTTCTTAAGACACTCTGCATCTACCTTTTCCTGGATATTTTTATCCCCTTAGGATATACAGTATAGAATATATTTAACATATCCTGTCAAATTAATTCATCCAGCTGAAACCATAAAGGTGTGGTTAAGACATTAAAAACACTTTTATTCTTTGATTCTTTATAATGCAGAATGAAATTAAATTGTGTAGTATGTGGACTTCTATCTTACACTGAATACTGCTCACATATTTTTTTCAGATTAAGAAAAGTGATTTTACAGTATACTCAGATTGCCAAGCACATAATTCAAACCATCTCCATGATTTGTATTGATACTTTGTTGATGACAGCAACTTTCATGGCATGTAGTGCTTTTCATTATGTAATAATGTTTGTGAAGAATTATAGTCATTTCAATTTCCAGGGAAAGCAAAATATTTCCCATCTCAAACCTCTGCTTCCAACACACTGTGTGTGATATACATTACCAAGTCCAGAGTAAATAGTCATTTGCCAATCAACTCCCAATTTATTCTTTTAAAAGGCTCACATGGAAAATTATGCAATACAAGTTGGTAAATCCGTTGGATCTTCTCTAGGAGGTGTTAGCCTGAAAAGTTGAACTAGCTTTACTATCTTGGGGTGCCATCTCCTTTCCATCCTTCCCTCCTCTATCGCAGAAACACATGGCATATTACAGCTTATCCAGAGGAAATCCAATCATTTAGCTCTTAGTTCACCTTTGGCTGTAGTGAATTTCCTCTTAGTTCATTGCTGGTTAAAGACTGTAGAGAACTTTCCAGAAATTTGAGTGACTAGATCACTAAGAAAGATCCATTACCAAATGGATTTTTGGTATTATTACTGATGTTGAATTATTGATATTGAATTATGGCTAAGAAAGAAAAAAGGAGAAAGGGCAAAGACATGAGCTAATGAGGAAGAATGGGTTAATAACTTGAAAAAAATCTTATTGAATTGATCATGTCCAGTCATGATTCTCTCAAGGACTAACTCACTTGGAATAACATTACAGTGTTATATAGGACTATATCCTTGGAGAAAACCTTCAGTTTTTCCTCCAATCCACAGTCACTTGCATATTATATAAATCTTTATATACAGTAATAGTCAGAAACCCAAGCAATCTATCATATTTGATCAAGACAAGCATAAATCATTTATTCATGATTTACCATTCCTAACTTGATTCATTGATTCATCTCCAGACAAGACACGTTCAGTAAAAAAAAAAAAAAAAAAAAAAAAAATTAACCCTTGCAGCATTAATGAATCTAGTTAGTTCTGATGCAGCTGATGGTGGTGTTGCTGAAGGAGCAGAGATGGCAATGATCTGAGGTCTTTCCTTGTCCCTTCTTTCTGCAACAGTCTGTCATTCAGCAAACCCATTTTGAGTTTCTCCCGTGACCAGGCATTGATGTTGTAAAGACAGAAAAAAAAAAAAAAAAAAAAAGATTAAGCTCCTTGCCCTTAGGAGAGAACAGCTAAACCAACTAATTCATATTTACATCTGACCTCATGAATCTTGACACTGGGAGTACTGTAAGAATAGAAATAGCTCTTATAAATGGACCTTCAGATGGAAATGTCTGGATAAAAGTGAAAATAGTGGAAAGATTAACAATGAGAATGTGATGGGTGTGTCACAACTATCTTAGTCCTCCCCATGAGACAATCTGATTCAGCTAACATGCATTTACCCAATTTTATCAGTATTTATTTTCAATACTTTTTCTACTTTAATTCATGTTTTTTCCCCAGTTTTACTTCTCCCCAATTCTCTTCCTGCAGCACCCTAATTTTTCACACATACCTTTATCTCATTCAAGTCACGGTGCTTAGATATGAATTAGGCAAGCTGAGGGGTTGGAAAATGGTAGCATCTTTCAAATCTCTCAGTATGATGCCACAACAACCTATAATATCAGATAGGCTACAAAAATAGGCTTCTAACCCTGACTTCTAGGGTCAGAGAACTCCTTGGTTTTCTTAATTCTTCCTCTGGCTCCTCCCCCACCCTACCATCTGCACATATTTCAAATACACAGAAATATAAACAGAGTCCTGTACATTGTCTTACTCAGCTTGATGTGCCATAACAAAACCATAAACTGGGTGGCTTAAACAATAAATATTTATTTCTCACAGGAAGTCCAAGATCAAAGGGTACACAGGTGTTAGCTCTTTTCCTGGCTTATATATCACCACCTTCTTGCTGAATCTGCCCCCCACATGGCAGAGAGAGATGGGTAGCTCTGGTCTCTCTTCTTCTTATAAACCCACTAATCTTATCATGGGGGCGGGCACAATCTCATCTAAACCTAATTATTTCCCAAAGGCCTCACTTCCAAATACCATCACATTGAAGGTTAGAATGTCAACATATCATTTTGAGGACACAATTCAATCTGTAGCATATACTCCAGGCATATGGTACATGTATTAAATGTAGAAAGTGTTCTTGAAAGTAAATCTGATAATTATTTTTTCTGTTAAAAAATACCTAGATGGCTGAATTGACTCTTCATAGAGCTTTGGATAATTTCCAAATTTCTTAGAGTAAGATTACAAGATACTTTTAACACCTGACCCCAGGGCCCTTGGTTTCTGCACTCCCCTCCTGCCTGGACTCTACCCTCTAGCCACAACGTGTTTCATTATCCTTCACTAGAAATGTCTGATTCTTTAACTGGCTTCGCACATACTGTTCCCTCTGCTGCAGATGACGTTCATCCCCTTTGCCTTGTGTAAACTCTAATTCATCCTTCAAGATCAAGTTCCACTAAAGTCTTTCCTGACGTCTCCTTTTTCCCAATAAAGTTAATTACTCCCTTTTCTGTTTCCCTCTCATTTTGTTTATACTTCTATTACATCATCAAAACCATGAGGTTTTTAATTACCGTTTATATGTCTATCTTTACTGTTAGACTGTGACACCCTTGAGGATGGGGTCATTTATAACAAACCTTTTAGTTTGGCAGACCCAGACTCTTGCCTGATCCATAGTAACACTCAGCATATAAAGAATGAGTGAATGAATGAACCATTAACTTAGGACACAGAGAAGTATGAGATCAGTTGTTTCTCAGTACTCCTTTAGCTATAAAGCTTGCCCTTTGTTTCACACAATCACCTCTTTCTAGTCTGTTCAGTTTTGCCTGTGGTTGTACTGCTTCAATCTTGCAAACCTTCTTCTTAGTTACACCCTCCCTTGCTGCCTGCTGCAAGAGATCTTGATGCTGTAAATCCTATGTCACTCAAGTAGTGTTTCCCAAATTTGTTTAACTATAAAGCTCAATGAGGGTACTTATTAAAAATACAAATTCTTGAGCTCAATCTCAGATCTACTAAATAGGAACTTCAGGAATTGGGTTTAGCAATCTGCATTTTAAAACACATTCCCCAGATAATCCTGAAGAAGATAACCGCAAATACCGTGAACAGAGGGTTACCTCTGTTTTGGAACAACTGTTTCCTCCAGTGACCACTTGTCTTAGTGTGGGACTTCATTAAGCACTAGTTCAGTTTCCTCAGACCTAGAAAGAAGACTCTCAATTGAATGTCTTTCCTAAAGCTGATTCCTCGAGCTTTTAGGAAAATTGGAAACCCCTTTAATGGACTCCAAAAATCTCCATACTACCTTCTCCATTCAAAATTCATTGCAGAAGATTCATCTCGCTGACTCTACTCCTAGATACTCACTGAGTTTCACAGGTGCTGCCCCAACTGCTGTGGTCAAATCCTAGAACAGCTCTGCATATTGGCAGTCTGCAAACTGACTCTGATGAGCTGTGACAGGACATGTTCTGTGGGTTTACCTTTAATCAGACTAGACCCTGAGGATGTATGGATTCCCTGTATAAAGTACAGATTGGGGGTCACCCAGGGTTAAAAAAGAGAATGAAGCCTAAGTACTTAGCATAGAGCCTGGCTCAGGGTGAGGATTCAATAAATATTACCACTTACTAATATTTCTGCATATATTCTTCTTCTGATCTTAACTCAAGAAGACCTATACTATATACATTTTTAAAAATTTAATTATTGGAAATATCCTAATTCTCTAAACTAGTTAGGCTACTTAAATTAGTTTTGATTAATCACAATATTGTGAAAATATAGATATTTTTCATAGAATGCCAAAACTCAAGGTGCTTAATTTACATCATTCAAATTGCAGAGGCCGTAGACTTGCTTTGTTGATCCAATAAACACATTAGTGTTTTAATGCTTTCATGAATACTAAATATTACTGCTTGCGTTAGTTAACTATTACTGTGTAAGAAATCACTCCAAAACGTAGTGACTTGAGACAACTACCATTTATTATTTTTCATGAATCTGTGAGTTGGCTAAGTGGTCTGATTTGGGCTGAACTTGGCTGGGCTGATCTATGCTAGGCCCACGCATATATTTGTGGTCAGGTGGAGGGTTGCTGGGAGATAGTCTAGCTGTTCTAATGTTGCCTCAATTGGGATGTCTTGTTTCAAAGACAAAGAGGCTATGTCAAGTTTGTTCAAATGGAGGTCACCGGGTCCAAGGGAGAAAAGATAGGTGCAAAGTCTCTTGACCTAGGTTTTGTCAAGACTAATGACTTAATCAGAATGACTAGTGACTTGACTAAAATGACTAATATAATGTCATATTTATGGATCAGAAAAAATTTAAGTTCAGCCTAGATCTAAGGGGTGAGAAATAGACTTCATCTTTTGTTGGAAGTTGCTGAAAAGTGCTATTTCAAAGGATATATGGAGACTATTATTGGGATAGTCAATGCAGTCTGCCACATTAATCATTGTGGCAAAATAACTCATTTTTGGAGTTTTCTGAAATTTTATACCAACAAAAAAGGTAGATTCTGAGCTAAGGTCAAAGATTATGCCCTTGAATCCGTTATCACCTGGATTGTTATAAGAAGCCACAAAACTGTCAGACAATCATTTGTTTGTCTTTAAAATAGTGTTAGCATAAATCTCAAATGGTTATCCAGACTGTTATATAAGATACCATAACAATAAGCACCTAGTAGTGTGCCTGGCAAAAGGTAAATATATAGATATTTTGAGCTAAGTTAAAATAATGGATTGTTTCCATTTGCTTTCTTCATAATATTTATTAATTAGAATATCAATTTTTTCTTTAGTTTACTCCACGTATCATCCTTATACCAGTTTTTCATGATATTAACATTATTTGGTAATCTTCTTTAGCAATATTCATCCTTCTGAAACATGTTTTCCATGTTTTCATCCTGACTAATAAGTAAACATCTTGGTTGTGGTGGTGGTGGTGGTGTTTTTTAATGGGGCTTTGTATTTGTAAGAAACTGAAACTACACCTGGCCAATTTAAACAGAAAAGAAATGTACTTAGGAAAACTTTAGCATTCACAGAATTGACAAAAGTATTGGGCAACCAAAGTCAGAAGATGAGGGCAGAAATACACAGCAAAATCATATCAGAAACAGTCTCTAATAAGTCTAGCCAAACTCACAGGCTCTTGACCATACCAAGGGTGCTCACTGAATATATATATTTTTTAACTGAGGTAACATTGGTTTATAACATCATATGAGTTTCATGTATACACATCATATTTCTTATTCTATATACCCTATGGCTTGAGTAACTTTTAACTCTCCTCTGAGCCTCATGTCAAACCCTCAAAATTCAAAATCCTATGCTACGGCATCTGCTAGACGGAGCCTAGGTCACAAAGCCACACCACAACTATTAGAGAACTGTAAGAGAGACTGTCTGCCCCTTCTGTCTTCCATTATGGAAAGAAGGGCCTTGCCATTAAACTTTCTTGAGGTCCATATCAAATAAGAAGGATGTTTGGATGCTGGGAAGACCAAAACAAATGCTCACTGTAATCTAACCCTCATAGTTGCCCAATACCCACAATTCTCTTTTTCTCACATTGTATTTCAAAACCAATTCTAGACTCTACTGTAAGGCAATGAAGTCTTATGTGTACTCACCCACATCACAAAGGGAAGCACCCAATAGTTCGTCTGAATAATATCCATTTTTCTCTCTATCTGTTGTGCTTCTCATCTCAATATTCTGAAACCTGTGGAAAAAAAATAACCCTGTAAGCACCAACCTCCTAGGCGTAGGTATTTTGTTTGATCACAACTGTATAGTACAGTTCCTTTGTAAATGGTTACTGATCTCTGAGAAAAGATAGGAGAAATATTCACCAAGCATATGTTTGATGTGATTTCAGAATGCTTCCCAGTGAGTGTGGCTCCCTCAAAGTGTAACAGACTTGGGGCCTGACAACACCTTCAGACATGAGGATTGGGCTGAATGGCTGCAACAGTCTAACACTGTGATTCTAGTCAGGCTTCTGTCATGAAGCTTTTTTTTTTTAAACTGATAACTATTCACCAAAATAGCCTTCCTCTTCTCGCTTGGACCACAGTGAGGTTACAGTTCCTGCTTTCCCTGCAACTGCGTGTGGCCACATGACTGAATTCTAGTCAACTGAATGTTACCTTAAATGATGTCTGCCACTTCTAGGTCTGGCCCATAAAAACCTCTCACTCCTTCATATTCTATTTTTTTTTTTTTCACTCCTTCATATTCTTTTCCTTTCCAGAATATCCCAGGATCCCCCATGCAAGCTGCATGCTAAGGTTGGCAGAGACACCATCATCCTGGATCACTGAATGGCTTTGTGGTACCTATGTCCTCTTCCTTCAACCTCCATCCTAGAACCACTTAGAATTGCTATCTGGGAAAGAAATACATTTTTAGAGCATTGAGCCATTATATATTTGTGTACATATTTGGGGTGTGTGTGTGTATATTTGGTACATATTTTCACAGACTGACCTACCCTAAGTAATAGAAGCTTTGGTATACTGTCCATGTGTTGTGATCCTATGAAACTCTATAACCAGTTAGCAACTGTCAAAAATCTAAGGCCAGGGCTTCCCTGGTGGCGCAGTGGTTGGGAGTCCGCCTGCCGATGCGGGGGACATGGGTTCGTGCCCCGGTCCGGGAAGATCCCACATGCCGCGGAGCGGCTGGGTGCGTGAGCCATGGCCACTGAGCCTGTGCGTCCGGAGCCTGTGCTCCGCAACGGGAGGGGCCACAGCAGTGAGAGGCCCGCGTACCACAAAAAAAAAAAGACCATTTTAATTATCACAACTACTTTCTTCATTTCATTGTAACCATGGCCACTTTGCCTCTGATTCCTATCAGGAAGTTCAGTTCAACTGCATCTTCTCCCACTAGTGTATAGTGCTTATAAAAGATGAAAGCAAAAACAAGATGAAAAGCGGCTATTAAAGCTCTCTTCAAAGATTTTCGCATGTACTTCATTACCTTTTCCGTGCCTTCATGGGGAATATAGTAAAAGAGTAGGTCACAAATGATAAATGTTCTCTAGCATTTCTAACTACTAAATCTTTGAATTCCATCATACCAATAAAAATATCTTATTTCAACTTCATTTGGTATATATTACCATTGAGTTCAGGTTTTAGTCAGCAAGCTGTATGGTTAAATATTTACAGCTGTTAGAATAGCATAATTATTTCAGAACACTGTATGTCTTATCATGCCTATAAATTAAATATATAAAAATTAAAAATCTAGAAATAATAAAATGTAAGAGATAGGCAATGAAGACAATTTTTTTAAAGAAATAATTTCTTCAGGTTAGGGAGTTACAGCATTTATAAGCAAGGAGAAACGGTAGCAACTAAGGGAAGAAGGACTGCTTCAAATAGCAAGGGAGGGAGGCCCTGTGGGCTTGGGGTTCAGGATAAACAATGTGTTCTGAATCTTTCCATATTGGCCCAACACCAGTTCTTAGACTCCTGCCCTATTCTAATCAAAGCTCTAACTTTCCCAGAAGAGATCTGATGATTAACTGAATTCAGTAGGTGTTATAATTTGGCAGACTATAGATTCAAATTTTGCATTTGATTCTTAGCTCCTGCAGGCCTGCAACTATAGCTATAACATGATCATAGAAAATGTGCATTAAGAATTTAGGGTTTTGAGCTTGCCATTCTCTTTTTTAAAGCTGTCCATTGTCCTAAAAAACAGTCAACGGACTCCATTGTTCTGGAATTCCTCTTTCTATTTTTACTGTTTCAAAGCATAGGCAATTCAGTTTTATACAGCCTTGCTTTCAAAGGAGAATTTACTCTGGGAGAACAGAGTTGATAATTTAATTAGAAATTCCATCCTTTCAAGTTATAGTCTGACATAATCATGTTCCTGAAACCCAGCAAGATTTTGTTTAGCTTCAGGCCCAAATAGGCAAGATAACTAATTCCAAATTCTTTGAGCATCCATTATCTCTCCTGTACTTAATAGTACCAGTCAGTGTTCTTGGTTCTGAACAACAGAAACATCTCAGGTTAAACTGCACAGAGAGTAAATTCATTTAGTGACTATGGGATGGTAACGACATCAACAGGAGGTCTGGAGGACTAGCTTTCAGAATGGGCAGAGAGAACAAGAGATAAGCACAGCCTAGATAAATTCTCAGGCCTCTCTCTTTAGGACTCTGACCTGCCATTAGCATCACTACCACTGAACATTCCCTGAGTTCCTGAACTGCTCCACTGAGCCCTGCTCAAGAACTGTACTGCTGTACCCTGCTCTCCATTGCAGATGTTTTAAGTAATCTGATTGCTCCTTGCATGGTGTATTACTCCCAGATGATGAGACATTTGGAGGAGGAGAAGCCCCGAATTACAACTATGCCCTACAGTAATTGGGTAATGAAAGAGCAGTTAGGCAGTAGATGTTTTAATTCCTCTATTACCATTTTGTCTAACTGATGCAAAATGCTCTGATTATAAGTGAAAATTCTGGTCAAATTATTCCAAATGTGATTGTCAGTAACCAAACAACTTTACAGGAACTCTCACCTTACCTACTCCCTAGCTTTTTCCCCATGGACAAGCAGCTATTTATTTAAGTTTTTAATTTTTATTTTATATTGGAGTATAGTTGATTAACAGATGTTGTCTTAGTTTGAGGTATACAGCGAAGCGATTCAGTTATACATATACAATGTATCTATTCTTTTTCAAATTCTTTTCCCATTTAGGTTATTACAAAATACTAAGCAGAGTTCCCTGTGCCATACAGTAGGTCCTTGTTGGTTATCTATTTTAAATATAGCAGTGCGTACATGACAAGTGGCTATTTAAATCATTGAACCAGACACCGCTCGTGTTTACTGGAAGCAGGATCACTGTTCATTTAAAGATCATGGTCATGTCTTCTCCCTGTCTCCTCTATTCAGGGGTTCACAGTTCCTTGTGTAGGCTCATCATTGCTTCAGGGTTTAACTAAAATGATAAAGACCTCAAAATCTAATTTTAGGATTAGGAGAGAGGCCTCATTTAGTAAGCCTCCTGCTAATCTATATTCTCCTTCCCAGGTTTACCCGAGCTCTGGATTGGGAGGTATCAAGCACTTGGCTTCTGGGTAAAATGGTATCTTTGCCCTGTGTTTTCTATGTGTAGGTAGTTCCTTTGGGAACTCCATGGGGATGAGGAGTGATTGTCCAAACAGATTTTGGGAATTCCTCGGGCCTCTAACCAAATAAATATTATCAAATCATCACTCAACCAGTGAAAACTTGCTTTACTAATCAATGACTTTCACCTGGAATTCTGGCATAATGCAGAGAGAGCCTTACTTTCAGAAATTCATAATTACACATCTTTTGATCTCTTTACCATTTGTCACTGTCTAAAAGAACTAACTCAGTACGGTTTTTCTTTAAGCAAAAGGAAATTTTGAGATATACACTCACCTGCAGTTTTAAGAAATAATACAAGGAGATTCCACATACATTTTACTCAATTTCCCACAATAGTAACATTTTAAAACTACAGTTTACGCTTGAACAACCCAAGAGGGCTAGGGATGTCCACCCCCTGCACAGCCAAAAATCCACGTATAACTTTAGAGTCGGCCCTCCCTATCTGAGGTTCTGTACCCCAGGATTCAACCAACCATGGATATGTACTACATATTTATTGAAAAAATTCACAAAGAAGTGGACCCCTGCAGTTCAAACTCATGTTGTTCCAGGGCCAACTCTATAGAGCAATATCACAATCAACACATTGACACTGAATTGTCAAGGTACAGAATTTTCCATCATCATAAGGATCTTGCATATTGCCATTTATAGTTTCCTCCAGGTCTTAAATGTTGTCAACCAGAAATCTGTTCTTTATTTCTACAATTTTACCATTTAAAAAATGTTATATAAATTGCATTATATTATATATAACCTATAGGGACTGATTTCTTTTTTTAACTCAGTGTATTACTCAGTGTGGAGATTTGTCCAAGTTGTTATATGCACCAATAGTTCATTGCTTTTCATTGCTGAGCCGTGTTATGTGGTATGAATGTACTATAGTCTGTTTAACCATTCACCATTTGAAGCACATCTGTGTTTTACTAATTTTGGCCTTGTATAAATAAAGCTGCTATAAACATTCATGTACAGATTTTGGTGTGAACATAAGTTTTCATATTTCTGGAGTAAATGCACAAGAGTGAAATTCCTGGGTTATATGGTAGTTGAATGTTTAATTTATTAAGAAACTGCTGAATTGTTTTCCAAAGTGGTTGTAATATTTTTTTACTCCCACCAGAAATGTATGTGTGATCTATTTTCTCTGTATCCTTGCTTTGGGTTTATTTTGCCTTTCTTTTTCTAGGTTTTCAAGGAGGGGCTTAATTATTGATTTGAGACTCTTTTGTCTTTTCTAATATATGCATTTAGTGTTATAAATTTCCTTCTCAGCACTGCTTTAGCTGTATTCCACAAATATTTATATGTTCTATTTTTTTTTCACTACGTTGAGTCATTGAATTTTAATTTCAGTTATAATTTATGGTTCTAAAATTTACATTTGGTTTTTCATACCTTCTATTTAATGGCTAAAACTTTCTGTTTATTTGCTGAGACTTTCTATATTCTCATTTGTATTGTGTTCATAATTGCTTATAGAAACATTTTTTATGATGGCTGCTTTAAGATCTTTATAATTCTAATTTTTTTGTTACCATGTTGTTGATGTGTATTGATTACTTTTTTGATTCAGTTGAAGATCTTCCTGATTCTTGGTATGATGAGTGATTTTTTTAATTGAAAACTGGACTTTTTTTGTCATGAGACTGAATCTTACTTAAACTTTGTTTTAACTGGTTTCTTCTGACACTGCTATGACCAGAGACCTTGGAGGTAGAGCCTCATTATCACCAGTGGAGGAATTTCACATCCCCCACTAGGCCTCCATTTACACTTGCTAACAGAGGCTCCTCATTACTGAGGAGGGGTGAGAGTCCTGCCTCCCTACCGATGTCTCCACTGATATATTTCTAACTGGGAGGGACAGGATTACCTTGTTACTGCTCCCTGTGTGGCCTCCACTGGTGCTTCTGAGAGTAGGATAGGTTGGCTTTATTACTACCAGGCAGTGGTAAAAGATCTGATTCTCTAGGCTTCCTCTGATATCACCCTAGTGGAGAATGGAAAGGGCTCCACATTACTACCAGGTAGGGATGGAAGCCCAGGCTCCCCACAGGGTACACTCTGATATCTCAACAGAGGTGAGGTTCATTACCATCAGGTGGGAATGAAAGTCTCACCTCCCTACTCAACTTTCTCAGACACCATCTTGGTGGGAATGTTTGGGTGTCTAGAGCCTGGAAAGGGTGTAAGTACAGATTCCCAGCTCAACCCTTGGATAGGGGTGGAGACTACAATATTTTTCTGTGTTTTTTACCTTGCTAGGTTACCCATTTCCTGGTCTTTTGGCTAGAGGGAGAAGGATTTTGTTGGTGTCTTCTTCCTGCTCTCATTAGGGTGTCCAGATTGCTGGCTTCTTCAGCTCCAAACCTGGGATATATGAGTCAAAAAGAAAACCCAAGAAGCTCACTATGGTGTCATCTCTTGGTTCCTTCTCTGCACCTTTCAAAGTGCTTTTTTTTGTTGTATATGTATGTGCAAGGTTTTCAGTTGTACTCAATGGGGGGAATAGGGAAAAGTACTCCATCTCCTAGAACTACAAATTTAGTATTTTTTTAAGTAATAAATTTTTGTTGCACTCCAAATCAAACATACATTTTATATAAAGATTAAGTATTTACTGCCTCTTTTCCTTAACTGGGGAAGTATGGTGTCCAGGTGCCTTGTAAGTCTCACGTTGTCCCTTTTTATATTTCTGGCAGCACTTAGAGAAAAAATTTTATATCTAGTAGTATTACTGAAAACGATTATACTCATCATATTTCATTTGAGACTGAGATCTTCAGTTTCTTTTTTTTTTTAAAGAAGATGAAAACTGATTAGATCTCAAGAGCCTATCAATTTTTTTTTACTAGAAATATTTAACAATTTTTGATGTGTTAAAGCAGACATCCTTTATTGAATTACTCCCAAACCATCATTCCAAATGCCAAGATTAACAGTGGTATAAAATTGAAAATACTTATTAGGTGACACAGTGATTAAATTGACTATGGGTGATACTTTGTCCAATTATTCCAAATTTATTTTCTCCAGAAATGTCTCTAGTTTAGTATTTCAAGTGGACAATCACTTAATCACTCATTGGTATTAACACAATTGCCTATAATCTGAACTTGCAACATTTAGAAAAATTTAAAGAAATACTGAACATATTAATGAATCACCACTGAGTGTTATATTAAGTAACATTATTGCCACCTGATGGTAGTATTTATTTTAAAAAAGGCATAAAATGAAAAGAACGCTGGAGTAACAATACTTATATCAGACAAAATAGACTTTAAAATAAAGACGGGGCTTCCCTGGTGGCACAGTGGTTGAGAGTCCACCTGCCGATGCAGGGGACATGGGTTCATGCCCCGGTCTGGGAGGATCCCACATGCCACAGAGTGGCTAGGCCCATGAGCCATGGCCGCTGAGCCTGTAGGTCCGGAGCCTGTGCTCCGCAACAGGAGAGGCCACAACAGTGAGAGGCCCGCCTACCGCAAAAAAAATATATATATATCTAATAAAAAAAAAGACGGTTACAAGGACAAAGAAGTACATTACATAATGATCAAATGATCAATCCAAGAAGAATATATAACAACTGTGAACATATATGCACCCAACATAGGAGAACCTCAATATATAAGGCAAATGTTGACAGACATAAAAGGAGAAATTGACAGTAATACAATAATAGTGAGGGACTTTAAAATCCCATTAAATCAATGAACAGATCATCCAAGAAAGAAAAACAATAAGGAAACACAGGCCTTAAATGACCCATTAGATCAGATGGACTTAATTGATATTTATAGAGCATTCTACCTGAAAGCAGCAGAATACACTTTCTACTCAAGTGCACCTGGAACATTCTCCAGGATAGATCACATGCTAGATCACAAAGCAAGCCTCAGTAAATTTAAGAAAACTGCAATTATATCAAGCATCATTGCCAACCACAACACTATGAAGTTAGAAATCAACTACAAGAAAAAAAAAATGCAAAAAGCACAAACGTGGAGGATAAACAATATGCTACTAAACAACCAATGTACCACTGAGAAAATCAAAGAGGAAAACAAAAAATATCTAGAGACAAATAGAAATGAAAACATGTTGATACAAAACTTATGGGATGCAGCAAAAGCAGTTCTAAGAGGAAAGTTTACAGCAATAAAAGCTTTCCTCAGGAAACAAGAAAAATCTCAAATAAACAACCTAACCTTACACCTAAAGCAACTAGAAAAAGAAGAACAAACAAAACCCAAAGTTAGTAGAAGGAAAGAAATCATAAAGATCAAAGCAGAAATAAATGAAATAGAGACAAAGGAAACAACAGAAAAGATCAATGGAACTAAACGTTTGTTCTCTGAAAAGATAAAATTAATAAACCTTTAGCCAGACTCATCAAGTAAAAAAGGGAGAGGACTCAAAGCAATAAAATTAGAAATGAAAAAGGAGAAGTTACAACTACACCACAGAAATATAAAGGACCATGGGAGACTACTACAAGCAACTATATGACAATAAAATGGACAACCTGGAAGAAATGGGTAAATTCTTAGAAAGGTACAATCTGAACCAGGAAGCAATAGAAAATATGAACAGACCAATTACCAGTACTGACATTGAATCAGTAACTTAAAAACTGCCAACAAACAAAAGTCCAGGACCAGATGGCTTCACAGGTGAATTCTACCAAACATTTAGAGAAGAGTTAACACCTAGCCTTATGAAACTATTCCAAAAAATTGCAGAGGAAGGAACACTTCTAAACTCATTCTATGAGGCCACCATCACCCTGATACCAAAACCAGACAAAGATATCACACACAAAAAAGAAAATTACCGGCCAATATCACTGATGAATATAGATGTAAATATATCAATGAAATACTAGCAAACTGACTCCAGCAATACATTAAAAGGATCATACACTATGATCAAGTGATATTTATCCCAGGGATGCAAGGACTTTTCAATGTCTGCAAATCAATCAATATGATACATCACATTAACAAATTGAAGGATAAAAACCATATGATCATCTCAATAGATGCAGGAAAAGGCTTTTGATAAAATTCAACATGCATTTATGACCAAAACCCTCCAGAAAGTGGGCACAGAGGAAACATACCTCAACATAATACAGGCCATATATGACAGACCCACAGCTAACATCATACTCAACAGTGAAAAGCTGAAAGCATTTCCTCTAAGATCAGGAATTAAACAAGGAGGTCCACTCTCACCACTTTTATTCAACATAGTTTTGGTAGTCCTAGTCACAGCAAACAGAGAAGAAAAAGAAATGAGTAATCCAAATTGGAAAAGAAGAAGTAAAATTGTCACTGTTTGCAGATGACATGATGCTATACAAAGAAAATTCTAAAGACACTACCAGAAAACTACTAGAGCTCATCACTGAATTTGGAAAAGTTGCTGGATACAAAATTAATATACAGAAATCTGTTGCATTTCTATATACTAATAATGAAATATCAGAAAGAAAAATTAAGGAAACAATCCCATTTACCATTACATCAAAAACAATAAAATATCTAGGAACAAGCCTATCTAAGGAGGCAAAAGACCTATACTCCAAAAACTATAAGAGTGATGAGAATGATTGAAAACAACACAAACAGATGAAAAGGTATGTTCATGCATTGGAACATATGTTTGTGTTCCTAGATTGGAAAAATCAATATTGCTAAAATGACCAACTACCCAAAGCAATCTACAGATTTAATGCAATCCCTATCAAATTGCCAATGACATTTTTCACAGAATTAAAACACATTTTTTTTCTTAATTTGTATGGAAACACAAAATACCCCAAATAGCTAAAACAATCTTGAGAAATAAGAACAGAGCTGAAGGAATCAGGCTCCCTGAGTTCAGACTATACTACAAAGTTACAGTAATCAAAACAGTATGTTACTGGCACAAAAACAGAAATATAGATCAATGGAACAGTGTAAAAAGCCTAGAAATAAGCCCACGCACATATGGTCAAGTAATTTACAACAAAGGAGACAAGAATATAGAATGGAGAAAGGAAAGTCTCTTCAGTAAGTGTTGCTGGGATAACTGGACAGCTACATGAAAATAGAACATTCTCTAAGACCATTTACAAAAAATAAACTCAAAATGGATTAAAGAGGTAAATGTAAGACCAGATACTATAAAACTCCTAGGGGAAAACATAGGCAGAACACACTTTGACATAAATTGCAGCAATATCTTTTTTGGATCAGTCTCCTAGAGTAATGGAAATAAAAACAAAAGTAAACAAATAGGACTGAATTAAACATAAGAGTTTTTGCACAGCAAAGGAAACCATAAACAAAATGAAAAGACAACCTACAGAATGGGAGAAAATATTTGTAAACAATTCTACCAACAAGGGATTCATTTCCAAAATACACAAATAGTTCATATAGCTTAAAATTTAAAAAATGCAATAAAAAAAATGGGCAGAAGACCTAAATAGACATTTCTCCAAAGAAGACATACAGATAGCCAACAGGCACATGAAAAGGTGTACAATATTGTTAATTATTAAAGAATTTCAAATCAAAACTGCAATGAGAAATCACTTCTCACCAGTCAGAATGGCCATCAAGAAGTCTACAAATAATAAATGCTGGAGAGGGTGTGGAGAAAAAAGGAACCCTCCTACACTGTCAGCAGGAATGTAAATTGGTGTAGCCACTACAGAGAACAGTACTGAGGGTCATCAAAAACTAAAAACAGTGTTACCATATGATCCTGCAATTCCACTCTTGGGTATATATCTGGAAAAAAATTCTAATTTGAAAAGATACATGTCCCTCAATATTCATAGAAGCACTATTTACAATAGCCAAGACATGGAAGCAACCTAAGTGTCCAGTGACAGAGGAATGGATAAAGAAGATCTGATACACACACACACACACAGGAATATTACTCAGCCATAAAAAGAAAGAAATAATACCATTTGCAGCCAAATGGATGGACCTAGAGATTATCATGTTAAGGGAAGAAAGTTGGACTGAGAAAGACAAATATCATATAATATCACTTGTTTGTGTAATCTAAAAAACTGATACAAATGAACTTATTTAAAAAACAGAAATAGGGCTTCCCTGGTGGTGCAGTGGTTGAGAGTCCGCCTGCCGATGCAGGGGACACGGGTTTGGGACACGGGTTTGTACCCCAGTCCAGGAAGATCCCACATGCCGCAGAGCAGCTGGGTCCGTGAGCCATGGCCGCTGAGCCTGCGCGTCCGGAGCCTGTGCTCCGCAACGGGAGAGGCCACAACAGTGAGAGGCCCGCATACAGCAAAAAAAAAAAAAACAAAACAGAAATAGATTCACAGAGAAAACAAACTTATGGTTTTAAAAGAGATAGTGTGGGTGGAGAGATAAATTAGGAGTTTGGGATTAACATATACACACTATATAAAATAGATAAACAAGAACCTACTGTATAGCACAGGGAACTACATTCATTATCTTATAATAAGCTATAATGGAAAATTATCTGGAATACACACACACACACACACACATACACACACCTGAATTACCTCTCTTTCTACATTTCCAAATGCTGTTGAAAATTAAGACCTAAGAAACTAGCTTACCTTTGCAAGCCTTTTTTCAGTGTTCTGTGTATCAAATTACTCACTCATTAGTCAATCCATTCTTTAATTCAATAAATAACTAATAATTTCCATGTTCTAGGTATTTCATTTGGTGCTAAGAAGACAAAGATGAATAAGACATAGACCTTGCCCCAAATAACAATATAGTCTAGAAGTAAAAAAATATATATATATATATATATATATAGTATAAATTACAAAACTGTGTCAGGAAGTTAATCAAAATATAAATTATAAAACAGTGTGAGGGTGTTAGTGAATTCTTACAGATTGGCTGATGCCTGTACACTGCTTCTCTCTCACTGTAACATAACAAACCCATCATTTGATTATTCTCTTCTTAACTCTTTTCCTCTCAAAATAAATCCCCTTCTTTTAATTTCTTCTCTACTGAGACATTATTTTGTTATCAAACCACAGGAAAAAATAAATCAGACAAAAATTTCCTATCCTTCCACACATGGGCTGTTAAGTATGTGTATTGTTTTCTATTCATGCATAACAAATTACCACAAATTTAGTACTTAAACAAAGATTTTTAATCACAGTTTCAATTTCAGTGCTTGTGATTGATCTGTTCATATTTTCTAGTTCTTCCTGAGTCAGGTTAATAATCAGGGTTAATAATAGGTGTAATAATAATCAGGTTGTCCATTTTATTGGCCTAGAGTTGCTTGTAGTAATCTCAAATTGTTTTGGGTCCGTTATTATGGGTCTTTTCCTTCTCTTGTGTTTCTGGCCTAGAGAAGTTCCTTTAGCATTTGTTGTAAAGCTTGTTTGGTGGTGCTGAACTCTCTTAGCTTTTGCTTGTCTGTAAAGGTTTTAATTTCTCCATCAAATCTGAATGAGATCCTTGCTGGGTAGAGTAATCTTGGTTGCAGGTTTTTCTCCTTCATCACTTTCAGTAGGTCGTGCCACTCCCTTCTGGCTTGCAGAGTTTGTAATGAGAGCTCAGCTCTCATTATGGGGATTTCCTTGTGTGTTATGTGTTGTTTTTCCCTTGCTGCTTTTAATAAGTCCCTGAATCCTGGGAACCTGGTAGTCGCAGGCTGCACAGGCTCCCCGGAAGGGAGGTGTGGGTAGTGACCTGTGCTCGCACACAGGCCCCTTGGTGGCTGCAGCAGCAGCCTTAGCGTCTCCCGCCCGTCTCTGGTATCCACACTTTTAGCCGCGGCTCGCGCCTGTCTCTGGGGTCCGCGCTTTTAGCCGCGGCTCGCGCCTGACTCTGGAGCTCCTTTAAGCAGCGCTCTTAAACCCCTCTCCTCGCGCACCAGGAAACAGAGGGAAGAAAAAGTCTCTTGCCTCTTCGGCAGCTCCAGACCTTTTCCCGGACTCCCTCCCGGCTAGCCGTGGCGCACTAACCCCCTGCAGGCTATGTTCACACAGCCAACCCCAATCCTCTCCCTGCGCTCCGACCAAAGCCCGACCTCAGCTCCCAGCCCCGCCCGCCCCGGCGGGTGAGCAGACAAGCCTCTCGGGCTGGTGAGTGCCGGTCGCCACCGATCCTCTGTGCGGGAATCTCCACGCTTTGCCCCCCGCACCCCTGTTGCTGTGCTCTCCCCCGCGGTCCCGAAGCTCCCCCCTCCACCACCCGCAGTCTTCGCCCGCTAAGGGGCTTCCTAGTGTCTGGAAACCTTTCCTCCTTCACAGCTCCCTCCCACTGGTGCAGGTCCCGTCCCTATTCTTTTGTCTCTGTTTTTTCTTTTGCCCTACCCGGGTACGTGGGGAGTTTCTTGCCTTTTGGGAGGTCTGAGGTCTTCTGCCAGCATTCAGTAGGTGTCCTGTAGGAGTTGCTCCACGTGTAGATGTATTTCTGGTGTATCTGTGGGGAGGAAGGTGATCTCCGCGTCTTACTCTTCCGCCATCTTCCCCTCCGCCTCAATACATCAATTCTTGTTTGCCCACACTTACACATAAACAGAATCAGCTGTAGAGTAATCATGAAGTAAAAATAGTGGCTTCGGTGGGTGCCAATTTCTTCCCTTCTGAATTTTTTTGTCCTTTGCTACTAAGATTTTTCTTTATACTAACCTTCATGGGTCACTTATTTTGGTGCATTAGTGGACACAGAAGACTTTTACCTGCTCCCTAGAAAACATATTTTCACATATTATCAAAATACTTAAGCAGAATTTAGATGGCTGGGAATAGGAGACAGAATAATTCAGTTAGATGTTTAAGATATACAACAACTATTGTTTCAGGCTAGCTAAGAAAATGTGATGACTTAAATTCCATTTCCCTACTCTGAAAAAAAAAAAGGAAATTGTATCATTTTAAAGGTTATTTATGGGTTTCAAAATAATGTCTCCCAATATCCACTCCTTTAAATGCTGTTTCAGGCTGGCTCCTGGACTACAAGGCTTCTCGTAACTCTAAAAGGAAAGATTAATTTCCTCCCTAAAATCCTCTATCATATTGGTAACTATGATTTGGTCCAAGATGGGAAAATTTTTCCGAATTTATTTTTTTCCTGTGGTTTGAAGCCAAAACAATGGCTTGGTGTAGAGGAATAAAAGAGAGACCTTTTTATTAAAAGGAAAAAGAAAGAGTTGAGAAATGAATTATTACAGTAAGGGTTAAGAAAAGGTGTGATAAGAATAAACTTCGAATTAGAAGATTTTGAGAAACTCACGATGTGTGAGTGTGTGTGTGCATGCGTGTGTGTGTAAATCCATAAATATTTATGCTTATGTGTGTATTGGGTCATAATTCTAAGCATATTTCTTATATGTAATGCCATAAGACATTTAATGTTAGAAGGATCTCTCATGTTGCGAAGGAAAGCAGATTTCTTCAATTAAAGGGAGCTCATTATCAGGATGTAAAACAGGGCCTTAAATTGGAAAGTTTCAACTAAGACATCAATCTATAATAGATGCTTCATTCCAAAGGAGGTGCTTATCAAAAGCAAAGTTTTGAATTAGATAGCCAGAAGCTAGTTATATGACTTTGAACCCTATTACTATTAGCAGCAGTACATAAAGGTCAAAAGAGTAGAAAGGATTTCTTTGGAAGGAGCCATTGCAATTTTAGCCTCCTCACCCATATACACACACACATAACATATCCGAAGGCTTCTGTCATAGCAGGTTATAATTGTACTTTGATGACAGGGGAATAGACATGTAAACTGTGGTGGAAATTTCAGTCTGAAGTAACCCCAGGGACCTCAGTCAGCTTTGGGATCGACCCCACAAAAGTGCCTCCATGTGAATCAGCTGTCAATATTTGCCAGGCCCAGAGAAGATAATATCCCTTGACACTGGGACCCCTGCTACAGCAATGGAAGCAATGGAGAGATAAGAGGTAAGTATTTACATGCCAGGCAAGGAGGCACCGCGATGGGTGGGTAAGGAGAGAAAGAGCCCAACACCTGTCTCACTGCAAGAAGCTAGTTCTAAGCATGTCTCAAATTGGCGAGCAAGGGAGGGAGAAAGTGATTTAACTTTAGATCTAGTTGGAGTTCTGGTTATTACATGTAACTAGGTTTTTTTTTAATCTTTGTCAGCTATGTCATTGAAACTATGTTTGCAGTTTAAAGTGGTTATAAGACTTTCTCTTACTCAAGAGCGATCAGAAAAGTCATGGAACTGCCTGAGTTTATAATGACTGTTCCCCCGAAGCAGGTACAAAACTCAGTGGGACACAAAAAGAAAGTGGCATTTATGATTTGCTTTCTTTAAGTCTTCCTTGAGTTTGCAGATACATAAGAAAATAAGGAAGAGACAGTGTCAGTGGCCAGACACTCAGGCATCTCTGTAAACGGGATTGTCTCGAGGGAACACAGCAGGCCATTTTCACTCTTCCAGTAACCCCATGATGGGAAGGGTGTGGCTGCTACTCACTGACCCAGGGACCTGTCTGTGCTGGTGCTACTTCCGGGCCTGCTCTCCTTCTAGTCTATTTTCTACTCATACCCTTGGTGCATTTCTGGTGTCTTTATTGCCTCCTGGCCTTCATTTACTCCTTCTCTGTATGCACCTCAGTCTTCTGTACTGTTGTTAGATGGCCTCTCTCAAATCCTCCAAAACCAGGAATTAATGGGTAACCAGTCACTATTCAGTGTAAGACCTTCTCATGCCCAGAGCTCTAGCTCTAAGTCGCTTTATGGATGATTGTTTTACTCAGAGGGTCCCAAGATGTTTGTTCTCAGGACCTCTTTATATTGTTACTAATTACTGAGGATCTCAAAGATATTTTGTTTATATAGTTTATACCTGTTGATGGTTATCGTATTAGATATTAAAACAGCTTAAAATATTTACTTATTTATTTAAAACTAACAATAAAAATCTACTGCATGTTGACATAACTAGTATATTTCTATAAAAAACCGATAATTTCAAAAATAACATATTTAGTAAGGAGAGTGGCATGGTTTTACATTTTTGCAAATCTCTTTGGATTCTCATACCTGCTTCTGAATTCAATCTGTTGTGTATGTTTTCTTAGTTGATGTACAAGGAGGAAATCTAGCCTCACACAGATGTGAGGTTGGAAACAGAAAGACCGCATGGACCCCCTGAAAGTGTCTTGGGAACCCTTATGACCTATACACACACATGCAGGCACACACATATATACCTACGTGTGTGTGTGTAGATAGATCTTAAAAACCCCAAAGCACCTTATATAAAAATAGTAATTATATATGTCATATAACTACATACAATTATAATATATACCTACATATATTTATAATGTGATATATTAACTATAAGCAAGATTTCTCTCTACATACGAGTCTTAAAATATCAAACAGAATAGCAAACAGAAACTGTTTTGGAAGGCTGAATTTAACATTTGACTACAGGCATGAAAGTGGCTGTGGACACTATCCTTAGGGCAGGAATTTCAGTGTGTTTCCTGCCCTGTCACTTCAAGTCTAGTTCTCCATTCTGTCTTCTTCTTCTTCAGAAAAAAAAAACCCAAAACAAAAAAACAAAAGTGATAGGATTGGAGTCCAGAGTCCCTCAGGCCCCCATCTGTTCTAACATATAATCATTCTCATAGATCAAGTAAATGAAGCTTGTACCTCACAGAACTGACAATCTGGTTTTAGGTTAATTTAACAGTTCTGTCTCCTTGTTCAGATTCCTACCCTAGTGAAAAGGCATGAAAATGGATCAACTCAAAAGCTCCTTCAATTAAGGTTTACATAGTACATGTAAATGTGGTTAAAATGTAGATATCTCTGGAAAAACTAAAATTGCTTTCATGCTTCAAGTATTTTATGACTCTTAGGCTTCTGAAATTTTTCTTTTTGTATTCCTTCTGGCCCCAGTTTCCTTGACTAAGCATGAAATGGCCTTGGCCCATCTGACATACAGGTAATTCCAGTTTGTGGGTGAAGACAGCTCACCACCCAGCTGCGTCACCTGCCTACAGCCATGTGTCTTATTTTCAAGCAGTGATTTCTTGTTCTGCAAAATGCTGTTTTCAGTTCTGACTGTACTTGACAGCTTTGCTTCCTTGTGCCATGGAACTATTCAAGTACTTTTTTTTTTTTTTCTTTTCTGTACTTAGCAAGTGACCCAGGCAACAGAGCTGCCATTCCATACTGAAAGTTTGAGGCACTGAAGCCTGATCCGGTCTGGCCTCGGGGATCCTGCAGGTAACTGGGGTATTAAGTGCCCCTTCCCACCTTTTGTTTTTCAGAAGCTGACAGCCATTAAGAAAATGGTTTGGAGGGAAAGGCTGACATTTTGGAAATAACCAATTGAAGAGTAAAAGAAAGAAATTAAAAATAATTCCCAGCACAACTTTCTTTGGCAGAGTAGAGCCAGATGCCAAGAGAGGGGTTTGTGTTTGGTATCTTCCACATGCTACATAGAACTCAGTCCTGAGGGAAAAAATAACAGAAGTTTTGTAAGGAAAAGGAACAAAATATATGGGTAAAGGGTGACGTATATAAATCAGTGCTTGGCAAATAAACACAGAATATACTGCCGGGTGATATTCTTGGTACATGAAGAGGGAAAAACAGAGGGACAAGTAGCAAACTAAGTTATTATACTGATGATGGTTTAATCAGGTCAAGGGCATTTTTACTTCTTTCCAACCTGAATTTTTTTCTTATATGATTGGACTTCATAACTGATTTTCAGTTTAATGTATTTGCAGAAATGTACTTCATACTGCCTGTATTATTTTATTTTCTTGACACTCGAAAAATTAGACGCACTGCCATTATTTAAAATAAAAAATCCATTTTACTTGTCTACTATGCAGATTTTGCTTGACACATTCTGAACCTGTGTTATGTATAAAACTTCTGTTGACATCCTGGAAAGATCCATGCTCAGCATACATAATATAGGTCAGCATGGCTTATAACCCATTCAAGGTGCAGCTCATACAACCGTGCTCCTTGGGAGTACATCTGAAATGGATTTTGAAAGGTCTGGAAGTTTTGTTTAGCAAAGAATTGAGCAAGAAATCTCTTGGGCTTCTTCTCAAAAATTTTCCTGAGGAAATCTTTTTGTGTGTGTGTTTGTGACATTTAGAAAAGAAAGTCAAACACTAAACCTTTGGTAAGGTCTATACTCTCCTCTACCTGGATTAGTTCATATTCAGAACATCTGAAGAACAGCATGGGCATAATGTATATTTTAGAAAAAGATCAATACTAGGAGGCTAGTTCTAACATCAGTATTCTTTTGACAACATGATAGCTAAAGTTCTAATTTATTATTAATAAAAATAGCAGCTGCTGTTTATTGAATTTTCACTATGCTCCAACAGTCCTTTAATCCCGACAACAAAATTTAGGCCCCACTTTTACAGCTCTAAACCTAGGAGATTAAGTAACAACAAACACAACAACAACAAAATGCCCTTCCTTCTTCTGTACAACCATATGGAATTGCTGTTTTTATAGGTAAAAAAATGGGGTGTATCATAGTCTCATATGGTTCAATTTAAATTATAAGTGAGGTTTCAACAATAAATACACTTATGGATTTTTCCTATACCTACATTTTTGCTTGTAGCCTAAATGTATCATTATTTAACTGTAGGCTACTAGTCTTATTAAGACCACATATCACATCAAATTAGTGATTGTAATGATCTTGATAAAAAGATAAACTGTCCCTGTTTTTCTATATTTCTTCCTCAGTTTAATTCTTTGATCATTTAAACACCACTTATATATGGCAACTACCTTAGGTGAACATCTTATTATCTGAATAAATTGCAATACAGTGAATAGAACTAAAAATAGAAATAGGATACATTTTATTTTTACTAATGGACATGAAGCAGTACATAACTTTTGCCTATTTTTATTAATTAGTGGTTGTTAATATACAATTAAGGCTTTCTGCATTATAAGTAGAAACATATGCTACGCATTTGCATCCAAAAAATATCTATGCAATGTCCCAAATGCTCATCACTGTGCCTACTTGGCTCTCTATTTAACCCCCATATAAATCTTTTCATTAACTCAAGAAACATTCACTGAAATTCCAGTCACTATGGTTGTAGAAACCAAGAAAATAAGACATGTTTTCCACCCTCAGGGAACAAAAAAGAAATTCTGTAGTACTAATTTACTTTAGTGCATTATCCAATGTCAGAAATTTTTGAACATTTAGAACTATATGAACATGGAATGAAATGCCTTTTAAGCAGTGAGGTTTTTGCCAATGAAATTCTTCATTGTTTCACTCATTTTGTTCTTTCAACAAAACTCCAAATGAGTATATGTAATTTGTTAAAGCACTGTCTTAGATGCCAGTGAAACAAAGAAAAACACAAATTGAAGTGTGGTATTTGCCCAGATGGTGCTCACTTTCCAGGAAAGGCAGCATAATGCTATGGAAAGAACATGGATTTTCAAATAGATTTCAGTTTGAATATTGGTTGCTCCATATATAATCCATGTATCACTAGATAATTTCTTTCTTGAGCCTTTGTATCCTTTGCAGTATGATGGGAATAATAACACTTTGTAAGGTTAATAGTTTTTAAAGAAGAGTTTGAATGACTGTTTGCACCAATAAAACAAGCAAACAGGATCTTATTGTTACAGCTGGAAGCTATTTTGTTAGGAGGCTATCTAGTTGTAACAAAAAACGTAGTTAGGACCTAGACTACATGTGCTTTCTCTCTTTTTATCTCCAACTCTTCTCTCCCTACTCCCCTCTTTCTCAAACACACCAATTTGAATGTATGTAATTTAAAACATTATTTTGAATGATATACTAAGACTGACTAAATCTTTCCTTTTAAAATTTTCCTTATCTTTTAAAAATCTTTTCCTTTCATACATATATGGACACATCTTCTATGTATTATAATCAGACAACCTAAATTGGATGACACCCTTTTTATTTATCACACTTTAGTATATAAATAGTTAATATCTATGTTTCTTACCTTGCCCTTTCCTGGATATAAATTCTTTCTCTGGTGAACTGAATGCAGCAACTAACATTTCTGCATTATAAATTAAATTTTTATGGAATCTTGTGGTCATAAGAAAAATTAGAGGTCACTTTCACCATTGTGTCTGCAACATGTGCATTTCATGCCATTTTTCATCCATCAAGTTCATGTTCATAAAGATGTTTAAAAAATGAGATAATGAGACAGAATGGTAAACTACACCGCTATTCACCAGTGCTTTGCACATACTATCTTTAAAAACTTCCAAGGCTTCCCTGGTGGCACAGTGGTTGAGCGTCCGCCTGCCAATGCAGGGGACACGGGTTCGTGCCCCGGTCTGGGAAGATCCCACATGCCGCAGAGCGGCTGGGCCCGTGAGCCATGGCTGCTGAGCCTGCGTGTCCGGAGCCTGTGCTCCGCAGCGGGAGAGGCCGCAACAGTGAGAGGCCCGCGTACAGCAAAAAAAACAAAACAAAACAAAAAAACTTCCAATAACTGAAAAACAATATTCATTAAGCACTCACCATGTGGTAGGTAATATGATTTTGACTTTATATGCACCATCTAATTAATCAGCTAACATGCATTATATCACTCATTACAACAATTATATGAGGTAAGTCTTATTTAAAAACCCATTATAGAGATTAGGAAACTGAAACTAACAAAGATTAAGACAATAGAAGTAGGAAGCAGGTTAAGTAGGATCAAACAATTAAATGCAGAATCCATTTTAGAAAGTGAGCACATTTTGCTTAGATCAGCTGCTTCTAGGCATTTTGAAGAGCTTCATATTGATTTTCTGGCTTCAATTATTAAAAAACGACATTCAGTCTTTTTTTTTTTTTTATACTGCAGGTTCTTATTAGTCATCCATTTTATACACATCAGTGTATACATGTCAATCCCAATTGCCCAATTCATCACACCACCACTCCCACCATCCCACCACTTGCCCCCCTTGGTGTCCATATGCTTGTTCTCTACATCTGTGTCCAGTCTTAAAGTTGTAAAGAAGTCTGGTCTTAATAGAAGTACACTGTGTTCAAGAGTGTTGATAAAAGGTTCAAAATGTTTTTCACAGCTCCTATACCATCTAAAATTAAGACATTGGGGAACTTATTCATAGGCCTAAACTTCACTTACGGGATCTATAGCTCAGTGAAAGCATTCCTGCTTCCACACCGCAGAAACTTTGTGTCTCTTTACTGTACCTGGCAAGGTTGTAAAATAGCCTTGTATGCAGCTTTTATGATAAACCTCTCTAGGAAGGCCTCTTAATTTAACCAAAATCTGGGAAAGTTTGTAGATGATGAAACTCCATCATAAATTTTCAAAATGTAAGCTCTACTGGTGAAGGCTCTCCATAAAATAATCAAAACTTTCCCAGCAGGGTAAATAACACATCCATAAAATAGATATCTTGCTTTCTGGCACTTTTTGTAACTTCAAAACTTTTACTTCAAATGAAATCTTGCATATGGTAGGCCAATTATTAAAGCAGAATAAGGGAATGACATAAAATTGCAATCTGAAATCATCATATTTAATACGTTTCAGACCAAATGTCTTACAGTTATAGAAATATGTGTATATATTTATATACATATATGTGTACATATACACCTGGATATATGTATATATCTATGTCTGCCTCTCTCTCTCTCTCTCTATGATCTATGGAGTATGGTCAGAATCAGCAGTGGACTAACAGATATCAGAATAATGGAGTTGATTGGGCCCCCAACAAATTCTGAAGACCTAAGAGGGAGATGGATTATGAATTGGTAAAACACAAACTCATAATACACTCAGACCATCAGCATTAGAGATACAGGATTTTGCCCTTAGCAACTTAAAACACCAAATAAGAATTTACAAGGAAAATACTCACTCCTAGTGTCATATGTTTCTATTTCCTATAAATACAGAGACTGCACCTGGGATGTCAATCTGTGCTACTGAACAAGACAATTAAATCTACACTGTGTCAAGTCCAAGCCTGACCAGACAGCACTTTAACACCAAATAATTCAGGAAAGCTAAAATCATTTAAAGAGCCAACTCTTAGAACTGAGCCCATGATCCCATACTTTAAAGGATTCCACACATTAGAGTACCCACCTATCCTGCTAAGTATTAACTATTAGGTCATAGAAAACTTCAACATATCTTCTGTCCTGTGCTCTCAAAAGAAAAGTCACATCTGAATGACTAAACACGGTGAAATTTGTGTCTGTCAAAGAGCAACAGACTCTTTGTTGAAGTGAGGCAAGGATCTGAGCTACAGAATCACTTAGGTAACAGAAAAGAAAAAAATAATTATATCAATCCTTCCTCTCAGATATCATGAATGTTATAGAATCTTAGATAATAAAGTACATTGCCAAGTGTCCTTTTTCTTGCTTTGCTTTGTGTTTCAACTTGTGGTTCTGGAGGTACTTACAATATTTGTGACTGTGAAATATTTTTCATATTAATTCATATTACTGATACATTTGTATATATTTTGGTCTAACTTTAATATTTGCAAGACCAATATGAATTCTTTATATTGGCAACTTGCTAGACACTGAGTGCCAAAATTGTGAATAGTTTTATATTTATGAAAACAATTAACATTTAATTAAATTTCATTAAAAAGTGAATATTTCTGTTGCAATTAAATAATTTTGATTTAAAAGTTTGATATCTATTCAAGATATTTGGGTTTTTGTCCTTTAATTTTAAGAAATAATTTTATATTTTTCAGATGGAAAATGTCTCTTTTGGAAATAAGTAGAATGGTTATTACAAAAAAAAAACAGAGTCTTGGCAATTACAACTATGATCATCAATATTAAAAACACTAAATGGACTCACAATGCCATGGTTCGTCAAAATCTATTTTCATTGAAAAAATATTGAACTTGTTGTTTCTTCAATTACCTATTACCATTTATTTAATGCTTGTTACATTGTTACTCATGATACTGTGACACTCCTGCTGTTGTCCATGAACACTGGCTTCCAGGGACTTCCCAAAACTGATTGCTATGTTTTGTTTATGATGACCACAAATGCAAGTCTCAACCAGAGTATGCAGGAAAATGATAATTTAATATTTGGTCTCATTAAATTTACCATTTGGAATATTACAGCAAAAACATAGAACAGCTCATCATCCAACTATATCTTCTCAAGAACTCTTTGGGTCATGATCATTGTATTCCTAGGATATTTTTTGCCTTTCACAAACTGATATCAGCAAGGAGGATAGGTAAGTTCCTCTGAGTGAACTGAGAAGAAAGCTTCCATTCATATGAAGATTTTTTGTCCCTCATCTGTTAGTCTTTAAGACTGATCTAGGAGAATATGACATAGTAACATCAACTGGAGGCAACAGAGGATATCAATCAGAAAGCCCCTTGGCACTGCAGGACAATAGTCTTGATAATTTGTGAAGATTATAGGCACAACTGCCCCTGAAAAAATCCTTTATGTGGTGTAGAACCTGTGGAAGGGTAGGGTGACCATGTTGAGTGTCAGTGTTGAAAATGCACAGGAATAAGGATACCTGCTACTATCACTGCTACTCTCAGTGATATAGACAAGAGACAGCACTGTAGCCAGTATATGCACTGGTGAGAGTTGACGTATGGACCCAGAGATGTGGCTAATCCCAAGCAAGGGTCAGTGAAGGAATGTGGCTATCCCATAGCCCTGAATTTGTCCTGTGTCCAACATGAGTGAGTATAATACAAAATCAGCATGTCAACGCCATTCTGGTGGTGCAATTCTATGCAAAACAGTGAACTGTAAATTAACTACTGTTCCAGCCAGTGGAAGTGATCAGATTACCTTTCTGGAACAGAAGCCCAGATACAGGGTTTCAGGTTGACCCCATACAGGAAGTAAAGGTTTGGTCATCATCCCAAAGAGTAAAAACCAGAACTAGGACCCATGAAGATTCTGGTTTTGGTTTGGGGTTCTCTGCCTACATAGCCCTCTCAGTCCTAGACAGTCCCAGCCATCCTAAAAACTCAAGGAATACTTAGAAAAAATTGTGGTAGGTACATCTAGTACCTGGAACCCACATAGGATAATTGTATCCTGGGGAAAACCAGAAATTTTTAATTAAGGCATACCAATGTGTGGACCACCTGACAGGCAAGGCCCAAGGGAAGAGCCCCAGGTGCTCGGGTCTATGTGTGGTATTGATTTCAGGAAGGTCCTAAACCCTTTCTGAATACTTATGCAGTCCTTGGGTGGATATTTAAAGTTCTGAACTCATAAATTATCATTTTCTTTCTTCAAATTGTCCTAAAGAAACCAATCAAGCCCCCTTTTACTACCAATATCTGTATCAGTCAAGGAAGCAGAGCCAGTATGAGTATTACAGAAAGAAGATATTATAGAATTAAACTTTATAGAAGTTTGGGAGGAGCTGGAGAAAAGATGGTCTGAAACGGGCCTTAGAAGGAGCAGAGAAAGAGTCACTGGCTAGTACTCCTTGAAGCACTGCATAGTTGAACAAATAAGAACTTTCAGGAAAGAGCTGATAAGCCAGGCATGTTCAGCAACCACAATGGAACCATAATGGGAGAGCACTGAAGAGGTCTATGAGAACCTGTTGTCCCTGGGTAGCTAACACCTGTGTGAATCTCAGTCAAAGGATCTGGTTTAGGGCTCCTATTAGTCATCAGAGCTACAAGTCAGGAAGACTAGCTGTAAACAGAGTGGAGATGGAGGACAAGCTGGGACTGACCAGGCTCCCCTGAGGCTGTACAGCAGCATGTTTGACCACAATGACCTTCTGACAGTTGCTGCTTCATTTTTGCCTTCAAAATGCTGTGGGGCTTCCCTAGTGGCACAGTGGTTGAGAGTCCGCCTGCTGATGCAGGGGACACAGGTTTGTGCCCCGGTCCGGGAGGATCCCACATGCTGCGGAGCGGCTGGGCCCGTGAGCCATGGCCGCTGAGCCTGCGCGTCCGGAGCCTGTGCTCCGCAGCGGGAGAGGCCACAACAGTGAGAGGCCCGCGTACCGCAAAAAAAAAAAAAAAATGCTGTGAGAGTGCCTTTTTGACCAATTCTAACCCAGAGCCAAAAGGAAGAATATTTTGGGAAATGTTGTGCCTGGCTTAATAAAGTCAACATAGCACAATCCAACATACTTGGTTCAGGCCTAAAGCAATGCATTTATGAAATTTTTCTTCATTTCCTCTAGGTTCTCCTTTGCTGACTTTTTGAAGACCTTGGGCAACTTTAGGCTCTATCTTAAACTTCTATGGGCCAAGAGAGAACTGAGCTCACCTAAAAAATCTCAAGAAAACTATCGCAACATATTGTCTCTGATTGGCTTGAAAGTCTATCTTTGAACCAGTCACTGTGTCTAGTGGGTTGATAAGTTCTGCTTTGTCTAAGACAGTCAGTACCCGCTGCCGAAGTCGGCAACGAGGTCAATCCTATCCAAACATCAGGACTACGAGTATGCATGTGTAGGTAGCTCTATATTGTCTGTGTGAATGGTGCCCTGCACAAATTGGCTGAGAATGTAGGATAAGCGGTACTGAGTTTACTACACTAATTTGAAGAAAAATTTTCAGTGCCGATAAGAGAGATGTCTTCATAATCAAAGGATGAATTTAGTAGCAAGCAAAACTAATGTAAACAATGCATATGGCTAAAATGAACTCCCTTAATCTAGCTGTGTTATACAGTGGTTACCCCCTTGCTGGTTAAAAAATTATGTTAACTGAGGAGCTGTAGAGTGGATATGTACACAAAATAGCTCTGTAATTTACTATTAGCACTTTATTCCTTCTTAATTCATTTAGTAATTAGTTAGCATTTTATTAGATAGTGAATGTTCCTTTCAATTTCCTATAGTTGAGTACTGCTAAGATTTAGAGTAGAATTAACTTGGGTAGTTTTATTCCAATAAAAAATTGGCCTTCTCCTCCATTTTCTTTTTACTATTATCTAATAAAACAAGTTTACAAGCAAGTGTAAAAATATGGTATGTATTGAGAAATGAGAAATAAAAATACAAAGCCAGGCATGAAAGCAGTTAAGAGAATGTTACTGAGTGTTACAGAGATGGGCACTTGCAAATTGTAGTTACAGTTCTCCTTTTAAACTCAGTATTAACATTCAAGATTTGTGAGTCTTAACAAGTGTGGACTTTACAAGTGCTATCAGGGCTGGGATAGAATAGATATTAGTCACTTCACTCCCCTCCTGCCCTCTGTGAATACTTAAACAAGATACTTTCTTGCATCTAAAATGGACAGCACTGACTTATTTCTGTATTAGTAAGTCTCACATCTCCCATATCTTTTGTCTTCATTAGGTCTCAATAACTTTCAAGTTGTCTCAAACAAGGCCTTTGCCGTGATATATTATAGCTTCAATAAAAGCAGGGAAAGTCTTCTATGTCTAATTTAAGAACACGTATTTTATGTTTGCAGTTAGTGTTCCCTATGGTATATTCAATAAAACTAGCCAAGCATCCAACTACTTAAAAAAAAAAAAGAAAACACATACAAACAAAAGACCATCCATTTGTACAACTGTCTTCTATAAAAATCTTTCATATGGAAGCAGAAAGAAGAATAACAATTAAATAGCTGAAATCTGTGTAAATATTTATACTTAAAGGTGTATCTCAGGGGATAGTATGTAGGTGACATTCTTTCTTCTATTGAAAAATTACTACAGCTTCAACTCTTTTTAATGAAATATTTTTTGAAATGTGACATTATTGATAGCTGATTAACTTCACATTGAGTAAAGCATACTTCATCTGTTACTTTACCTTATTATGAGAGCATGTAAGTGTATTTTTTTCAATTCTGTATGTAGAAATGCAGGCATTACTATGGTCTCCACACTGTTTTGCTAAAATTATATTAAAACAAAATTAAGTGTTGGGTTATATCGCAAGTCAGTATAAAATGAAATTGTTTTATTATTTTATTCATATCACACTACACATAAATTAACTTTAATAAACAACCATAGGTTTTACTTTACAAACCAGAAATATCAGGGTTGTGGGGTATTATATTAAAGAATTTAGTGAACTACTCAAAAGAAGGAATGTCAGAGTTGAAAGTGAGGAGACAGGGAAACTGAAACATCCATCTCCCTGGGGAACAGCAAACTCTGGGGGAGTTATGGGAAAATATTTCTGTTTATCTTAGTACCACCAAGGAGCTAGCTATTGTAATTCACACTCAGATAAGTTTCCAAAAAAAAAAAAAAAATGTATTCACAGTCTTAGTGTTTCTCTGTGTGTTACCTATTGCTGTATAACAAACCCATCCAAAACCAATCCTTAAAGTAATAATGATTTATTATTTCTCATAAGTCTGTGGGTTGGATAGCTGTCAGCTAGGTGGTTCCTCTGATGCTCTCTCCTCATGTAGCCCTTCACCTGTAGACATCTAGAGGCTTGGCCATGGCTGGAGGATTTAAGACAGCCCCATTCAATATCCAGAACCCTGTTGCTGGGCTTCCCTGGTGGCACAGTGGTTGAGAGTCCGCATGCCGATCAGGGGACACGGGTTCGTGCCCCAGTGCAGGAGGATCCCACATGCCGCGGAGCAGCTGGGCCCGCGAGCTATGGCCGCTGAGCCTGCGTGTCCAGAGCCTGTGCTCTGCAACGGGAAAGGCCACAGCGGTGAGAGGCCCGCATACCGCAGAACCCTGTTGCTGGCTATTGGCTGGCCTCTTTCTCTTTCCACATCATTCGATCTAGCCCTCATCATTCGGGAGTCTGGTCAAGCCTTGGCAAAGGATACATCTCAGACAGTATCACCTGCCATATTCTGTTAGTCAAAACAAATTGTAATTTCAGTCCAGATTCAACGGGTGGGAAGTAGACTCCATCTTTTGATGGAGGGAGCTACAAAATGTATGGCAAAGTGTGTTAATCCAACCCATAGTCACTCTCTCCTCTCTCTCTCTTTTTTTCTCTCTCTCTCTCTCCCCTCCCCGCTTTCTCTTTTTCACTGCAATTTGCATGGTAACAAAGAGAAGGATGACTTCAGTCTAATGCAGTGGTCAGCTAAATTTTTGTACAGCAGTTTAGATAGTAAATATTCAGATTTTAAGGAGGCTTAAGTTCTTTACCACAACTATTCAACTCTACCAATGTAGCATGAAAGCAGTCATAGAAAACAATAAAATAATTGGTTTGCTGTGTTACAATATGACTCTATTTATAAAAACAGTGGCTAGATTTTGCCCATGGGTAGTTGCTGAACCCTGAGGCTATGGACTTATAAAAACAGTGGCTAGATTTTGCCCATGGGTAGTTTGCTGAACCCTGATGCTATGGATTTGATTCTATCTTTCTCTCCCACCCGCAAAGAAATCCTAAGCCCCAGTACCTCAGAATGTGACCTTATTTGGAAATAGGGTAATGGCAGATGTAATAGTTAAGATGAGGTCATACTGATATAGGGTGGGTTCCCTAATTCAACATGACTAGTATCCTTACATCAAGATGGCCATGTAAAGACACAGACATGGGAGATCACTATATGATGATGAAGGCAGAACTTGGAGTTACGCAGCTGCAAGCCAAGGAATGCCAGAGGTTTCTAGCAAACCACCAAAAGCTAGGAAGGGTCAAGGACCTCTGAATCCCCTACAGATGTCAGAAGGAGTGTGGCCTTGATGAAACCTTGATTCAGACTTTTAGCTCAGACTGTTATACAGAGTGAAGTAAGTCAGAAAAAAAATATCATATATTAACACATATACGTGGAATCTAGAAAAATGGTACAGATGAACCTGTTTGCAAAGCAGAAATAGACATAGATGTAGAGACACAGATGTAGAGAAATGTAGGGCAACCAAGAGGGGAAAGCAAGTGGATGGTGGTGGGATGAATTGGGAGATTGGGATTGATATATATACACTAATATGTATAAAATAGATAACTAATAAGAACCTGCTGTATGAAAAAAATAAAATAAAATTTAAAACTAAAAAAGATGCTCAACATCATTAATTATTAGAGAAATGTAAATCAAAACTACAATGTGGTATCACCTCACACCAGTCAGAAAGGCCATCATCAAAAAATCTACAAACAATAAATCCTGGAGAGGGTATGGAGAAAAGGGAATCCTCTTACACTGTTGGTGGGAATGTAAACTGGTACATACAGCCACTATGGAGAACAGTATGGAGGTTCTTTAAAAAACTAAAAATAGAACTACCATATGACCCAGCAATCCCACTCCTATGCATATACTCAGAGAAAACCATAATTCTAAAAGACACATGCACCCCAATGTTCATTGCAGCACTATTTACAATAGCCAGGACATGGAAGAACCTAAATATCCATCAACAGAGGAAGGGATAAAGAAGATGTGGTACATATATACAATGGAATATTATTCAGCCATAATAAAGCACAAAATAATGCCATTTGCAGCAACATGGGTGGACCTAGAGATTGTCATACTGAGTGAAGTATGTCAGACACAGAAAGACAAATATCACATGATATCACTTATATGTGGAATCTAAAAAGGGGGTACAAATGAAATTACTTATAAAATAGAAGTAGAGTCACAAAAGTAGAAAACAAACATGGTTATCAGGGGATATGGTGGGGGGAGGGATACACTGGGAGATTGGGATTGACATATACACACTACTATATATAAAATTGATAACTAATAAGAACCTACTGTATAGCACTGGGAACTTTACTCAGTACTCTATAATGAAATATAAGGAAAAAGAATCTAAAGAAAAAGAGTAGATGTATGTATATGTATAACTGATTCACTTTGCTGTACACCTGAAACCAAAACAACATTGTAGGGACTTCCCTGGTGGTGCAGTGGCTAAGAATCTGCCTGCCAATGCAGGGGCCACGGGTTCAAGCCCTGGTCTGAGAAGAAGCCACCTGCCGTGGAGCAACTAATCCCATGTGCCACAACTACTGAGCCTGCACTCTAGAGCCTGCGAGCCACAACATTGTAAATCAACTATGCTCCAATAAAAATTTAAAAAAAAAAGAGATAGTCTTGAGAGCTGCTCACCCTCCAAAAAAGTAATATACCTGGTCTTGTGTGTAATGTTGATGGACTGAAAATTTTATTCATTTTTTCCTGCTTCTTTTCTTCTTCTCTATTTTATCTCCTGGTTGCTTATGAATCCTAAGCAAAAGCCACACTCCTGAAAATGAAGTGAATGAAACGCTTTGAACCTTTCCTTCTCTGACATCAAAACTGACAGTCTGTGTCAAGTTTTGCTGGTTGATGGCATCCAATGTGATCAAATTATCCCTATTAAGGGGTTCTTAAGTGATATTCAATAGGATATTGTACCCTTCCTACCTAACATATGCATTTCAATAGAAATCTTGAATGTATTTATTTAAAAACATTTCTCAAGTTATTTAATTTTTAGCTGCAGTATCTTTTTTCTTTTTTAAATCCATAACAAAATTTTGTCTGGAACCTCAACACATAAAAAGTAAGCGAAGCTTGGTTGAAACTGGTATGGGAAGCCTGGAGTTTTACTTCTTAATTTTCTTCCTGAATTGTGTCTTCTCATCCCTTAAGGACTCATCAATGAATCCCAGAACCTTACAGAACAGAGTTAAAAATAAGTGTTGTAAAAGGAGGATTATTGTGGAGGTTTAGGCAAAAAGGAGAAATTTAGTGAGAAAAGGTCCAATTCCAGGTCCAGTTGATCAGATTTCATCAGACAGATGCATGGTTATCAGACTCAAGCATGAAAGATGAGAAAATGTGACCAAATGTTTTACTGAATATATGAAAGTATATCAAATTAAAGAAGAGGAGTGAAAAGAAAAGGTTTTTTTTCATAATTAACTAGATGTCATATATATCTGTCATTTTCTCTAATGAGAGATGCTAGTTCAACAATGACTGTCCATGTGCCAAGAGGCAGAATTGGGAAAGGTTCTCCAGCAGTGGGTATGTTCCTGGCTGCAGCAACACAGCAATGTGCATGGCTGAAAACCTGATTCATTGTTTCAGCTGCTGGCAATGCTCTCCTTTGGAATGTGCTCAAGGTAAGCATTTTTTTTTAAATGTAGACACGCTATTTTAAATCAAGGTCCTAGAGAATACCATAAAGAGCCATGAGTATTATGCATTTAGAATAAATAAATCTATTCTGCTTGATTATATTAGAAAAAATTCAGCCAGATAAGCTAATACTAATGATATCACACATTTTTGTCTACAAATAAAGACATCATCCATGAAATACATAATCACCTTTTAATTTGCCCTAAGCAAGAAGGGAAGGAATTCAGGTAATTACAAAACAGCCTGATATATTTTTTAAAAAATACTGTCTGTTTGCTTTTGTTTTTAGTATTATTTTTTACTGGAGAGGAAGGGCAAGCATTTATATCATCCTCTTTTTAAAACCATGAATTAAGTTTACATATAGTATGTTTGCTTTTAGACTGAAGTCATGCCTTACTTCACAGAGAGATCTGTTACTCCCTCACTGTCAACCTGGCTATGGTTCCTTTTTCTCACTCATTTACCTAGCTTATTTCTATAACCCTGTCTTGCCTTCCTTCTTCTTCTCCAATATTTTATTTTTCACTTTTATTTTCTATTCTTTTATTAAGCAGGAGCTTAGGAAATCACGGAAAGCACTGCTAATGTGAGAAGAGTTGGGCAGGGACATGAGTGCACACATACAAACATCTGTAAAACATTTTCTAAGGCATATTAATTGAGTGAAACCAACTCTGTTTTAAGCAAGATAACTGGGTAGGAGGGGAAGTGGAAGAGGTGAGAATAGATAAATCCAATATATAATTAAAACATATCAAATATTCTATAAATTGGATTTTATTAAAATAATTCTATGGATGCCTACTAATGTTGCAAAAAATACATTTGTATTTGTTTAGATTTACAAAAGTCATGTAGATTTCTCTTTGTTATCAGTCTGATTTTTCTACTTCTTAGGTGAATTCTCCTTTTTTAAGAAAAGTAGAAAAATCCCACAAAGTCTCCCACTAGCTCTTAGCTCATTGCCCTCAAGATTGCAGGCGTTCCTGGCTTTCCACCTAGTAAATACATCATGCTCTCAGGACTCACTGCACCAAACTGAGGTGTGAGAGGTAGTTGGGATAATAAACCACCCATATATTTCCTCACTCCCCCCAATTTTATTCTGCCCATTTCTCAGTGTACCCTTGAGCATCCCCCAAGGCAAATATTTATACTGATCTAGTGCCAAAGATTTTTGAGTGAGAACTGTTTGCTCCCAATCCAGTGGATTTTGACACCCACTCTTAGTTTTGAAGTGTCCTACGGCCCTCATTTTCCTCCTCTTCTCTGCTTCAGTCAATAAAATACCTTGGGAGCAAGGAGAACAAAGAAATATTTTGTTCTCTGACTGGCCTAGGAAGCATTTTTCATTTCTATAGAGATAAGGCTATTATTGCTCAGGACTCTGAGAGAAATCAAACTATGTATTTTTTAAAATTCAGGACATGGAACCACAAGGACATGAGTCTTTCTCATACCGATTATCATAGCATAGTATTTTATGTATATATACACATATATATTTGCTAGTTATTAGATAATTGAGTTTCTAGAGTCCATATTCAATCATTCTAATATCTTCTTAAAATAACTCATGACTTTACTTTCCAACAATAATGTACATAAGACTCCTCCCTAGTTTGTCTCTCTAACTGAGGAATTCACAGATAATTTTGAGCACTCAGTTTTATTTGGGCCTGGATAATGCAGCCCCATGTTGTGATAGGTATAATTTGGACTCTTTTGTTCCTATATTTTCAACCAACAATGTATTAAACATTTAGGATCAAATTTTTATAAAATATTAACAGAAAATGTATGCCATTATTGTCATTGTCATTCATTAATTTTATAACATCTTCTAGTTTAAAAGGCTAAATAAAATGGAAATAGTATGTTTACATTTTTAAATCACAGCAAAACATTTGTAAATAGTATTAAACTCAATTCACCTGCTTGTCTTCACTTAAAATATAAACATGCTATAAAGGATTTATTTTTTTTAATTTAAAAATAACACATTCTCTGGAATATACAAAAAATGAATTGAGTTGAAATTGACTTTTTATCCTCTCTGAGAAATAACAATTGTAGAAAAGATCATCATCAAAATTAATTTGCAGTAATGTGTCTCTTTGATGTTATAAATGCATGGAATATATTAAAGAAAGCTAATTGAATTTTTAAAGACCACTTGCAAGGCTCAGATCAGGTATTTTTCATATCAAATAAACAGGGAGCATCTGAGCTAGAAAAGAAGTCAGGATGAGACATAGTGATAAAAATTTTACAGATTTAAAGAGCACATATTCTTTTAAAGAAGAAAGAAAAAGATTTTGAAACAGAGTTAATTAGAATCTATACAAATCCTATCAAAAGGAGTACAATAATAAAAATTTCAAAGTAAAAATATTCACTCCTAGAACTCTAGAAATAGAGCATGAAGGAATGAGTATATGCTACAGATCACTGTAATGTTATCCTTCAGAGTCTGTACTGGCAATTATGCTTTAATCTTCTTAAACTCCTCTAAGTGACTTCCTTTCTAGAATTATGGCAAACATGACAACTGCCTCCTTGAAAATAATCAAAAAGGCTGGATTTTTTAAAAGTAATAAAACTTCTTATTAAACCCTTAGAAATGAATCCTCTGGAGCTGTAAAGTAAAGAAGATGTGAGCTTGCTCTGTAGATGGCATTGGGCCAATGGGCCTCTGAAATTTAGTAACCAATGGGCCTCTGAAATTCAGTTTTGATGGATATGCAAGGGTGTAAGGAACAAGAAAAAAAGTCTATGCTCAATGCTGAGATAAGGACAAATAGGTGATCTCCTTCCCAAACTGGAACCTCAAAAGGCTATAGTCTCAATAGAAGATTGAACTACAGTGAAGGCCACTCTGAAGAAGGGGAAAGCCAGGAAACTGTGGAGAGAAATAACTTTACATACTATTTAACTTGGAAATGAGTGGTACAAATACAACCCCAATCTAAAGGAAAACAAGTAGGCTTGGAGACAAGGTGGCAGAGTAGAAGAACATGAGCTCACCTCTTCTTACGGAAACAACAAAATCACAACTGACTGCCAAACAATCATCAAAAAAAAAAAAATGCTGGAACCTACCAAAAAAAGATACCCTACATCCAAAGACAAAAAAGAAGCCACAATGAGATGGTAGGAGGGGCACAACTGCAATAAAGTCAAATCCCATAGAGGTCAGCTGGGTGACTCATAAAATGGAAAATAAATACACCACAGAAATTCTCCTACAGAAGAGAAAGTTTTGAGCCTCACATTAGGCTTCTCAGCCTAGGGGTCTGGCAATGGGAGGAGGAGCCCCCAGAGAATATGGCTTTGAAGGCCACTGGGGTTTGATACCAGGAATTCCACAGGACTGGGAGAAACAGAAATTCCACTCTTGGAGGGGACATACAAGGTCTCCTCGTGCACACCAGGACCCAGGAAAAAAAGCAGTGACCTCATAAGAGCCTGGGCCAGACCTAGCTGCTAGTACTAGAGGGTCTCCCGCAGAGGTGGGGGGCAGCTGTGGCTCACTGCTGGGACAAAGACACTGGCGGTGGTAGCTCTAGAGAGTACTCATTGGCATGAGCCCCCCTGGAGGCTGCCATTTTCTCACCAAGACCTGGCCCCACCCAACAGCCTGTAGGCTCAAGTGCTGGGACACCTCAGGCCAAACAACCAACAGGGCAGGAACACAGCAGAAAGGATGCTTAAAGTCTTACTGAGGAAACAGCTGACTATTAAACATGCCCCTAAAAAACTAATCCAAAACAATTAAGAAAATGGCAATAGAAGCATACATATTGATAATTACCTTAAATGTAAATTGATTAAATGCTCTAACCAAAAGACATAGAGTGCCTGAATGGATACAAAGACTTGTTTTAGATCAAGAGATACACTTCAGGGCTTCCCTGGTGACACAGTGGTTGAGAGTCCGCCTGCCAATGCAGGGGACACGGGTACTAGAAGAAACAAAGAAGGATACTACATAATGATCAAGAGATCAATCCAAGAAGAAGATATAATGATTGTAAATATATATGCACCTGACATTGGAGCACCTCAATATATAAGGCAAATACTAACAGCCATAAAAGGAGAAATTGACAGTAACACAATAATAGTGGGGGACTTTAACATCCCACTTACATCAACAGACAGATCATCCAGACAGAAAATCAATAAGGAAACACAGGCCTTAAATGACACATTAGACCATATGAACTTAATTGATATTTATAGAGCATTTCATCCAAAAGTAGCAGAATAAACATTCTTCTCAAGTGCACATGGAACATTTTCCAGGACTGATCACATGCCGGGCCACAAAGCTAGCCTTGGTAAACTTAAGAAAATTGAAATCAAATCAAACATCTTTTGCAATCATAACGCAATGAGATTAGAAATCAACTACAAGAAAAAATCTTTAAAGAAAAACAAGCACAAGGATGTTAAACAATATGCTACTAAATAAGTAATGGATTACTGAAGTAATCGAAGAGAAAATTTAAAAATACCTAGAGACAAATGACAACTAAAGCACGATGATCCAAAACCTAAGGGACACAGCAAAAGCAGTTCTAAAAGGGAAGTTTGTAGCAATACAATCTTACCTCAGGAAATAAGAAAAATCTCAAATAAACAATCTAACCTTATACCTAAAGCAACTAGAGAGAGAACAAACAAAACCCAAAGTTAGTAGAGGGAAAGAAATCATAAAGATCACAGCAGAAATAAATGTAATAGAGACAAAGAAAATAATAGAACAGATCAATTAAACTAAAAGCTGATTCTTTGAAAAGGTAAACAAAATTTATAAAGCTTTAACCAGACTCATCAAGAAAAAGAGGGAGAAGGCTCAAATCAAAAAAATTAGAAATGAAAAAGGAGAAGTTACAACAAACCGCACAGAAATACAAAGGCTCATGAGAGACTACTATAAGTAACTATATGCCAATAAAATGGACAACCTAGAAGAAATAGACAAATTCTTAAAAAGATACAATCTCCCAAGACTGAACCATGAAAAAATAGAAAATATGAACAGAACAATCAAAGTACTGAAGCTGAAACTGTGATTTAAAAACTCCCAACACACAAAAGCCTAGGACCAGATGGTTTCATAGGTGAATTCTATCAAATATTTAGAGAAGAGTTAACAACTATCCTTCTCAAACTCTTCCAAATAATTGCAAATAAAGGAACACTCCCAAACTTATCCTATGAGGCCACCATCACCCTGATACCAAAACCAGACAAAGATACCCAAAAAAAGAAAATTACAGGCCAATATCACTGGTGAACATAGATATAAAAATCCTCAACAAAATACTAGCAAACTGAATCCAACAATAAATTAAAAGGATCATACACCATGATCAAGTGGTATTAATCCCAGGGTTGCAAGGATTTTTCAATATCCACAAATTAATCAGTGTGATACACCACATCAAAAAACTGAAGATTAAAGATCTAAATGTAAGATGGGATACTATAAAACTCTTAGAGGAAAACATAGGCAGAACACTGTTTGACATAAATCACAGCAAGATCTTTTTTGACCTGTCTCCTAGAGTAATGGAAATAAAAACAAAAGTAAAAATATGGGACCTAATTAAACTCAAAACCTTTTTCAAGGAAAAAGAAACCATCAACAAAATGAAAAAGACAACCCATGGAATGGGAGAAAATATTTGCAAATGATGCGACCAATAAGGGATTAATCTCCAAAATTTACAAACAACTCATGTGGCTCAACATCAAAAAAAACACAACACAACCAGAAAATGGGCAGAACTAAAGAGACGTTTCTCCAAAGAAGACATACAGGTGGCCAAGAGGCAGATGAAAAGATGCTCAACATCACTAATTATTAGAGAAATTCAACTCAAAACTGCAATGAGAAATCATCTCACACAAGTCGGAATGGCCATCATCAAAAAGTCTGCAGACAATAAATGCTGTAGAGGGTGTGAAGAAAAGGGAACCTTCCGACACTGTTGGTGGGAAAGTAAATTGTTATAGCCACTATGGAGAACAGTATGTAGATTGCTTAAAAAACTAAAAATAATGCTACCATATGATCCAGCAATCCCACTCTTAGGCATATATCTGGAGAAAAACATGGTTTAAAAGGACACATGTACCCCACTGTTCTTTCATTGCAGCACTCTTTATAATAGTTAAGACATGGAAGCAATTAAACATTCAACAACAGATGAATGGATAAAGATGTGGCATATATACAATGGAATATTACTCAGCCATTACAAAGAATGAAATAATGCCATTTGCAGCAACATGGATGGATCTGGAGATTATCATACTAAGTGAAGTAAGTCAGATAGAGAAAGACAAATATCATAAGATAATGCTTACATGCAGAATCTTAAAAAAAATGATACAAATGAACTTATTTACAAGACAGAAACAAACTCATAGACTTAGAGGACAAATTTATGGTTACCAGGGGTGAAGGGTGGGGGCAAGGGATAGATTGGGAGTTTGGAAATGACATGTACCCACTGCCATATATAAAACAGATAACCCACAAGGAACTACTGTATAGCACAGGGAACTTTGCTCAATACTCTTTAATAACCTATGTGGGAAAAGAATTTGAAAAAGAATAGATACACATATATGTATAACTGAATGACTTTGTTGTACACCTGAAACCAACACAACATTGTTAATCAACTATACTCTAATATAAAATAAAATATTTTTTAAATCCAAATAAACTGAAGGAAATCCTGATAAGGGCAATAAATGCAAATTAGTTTATGAACAGAGTCCATTGAATTGATTTTCAAAGAATCTCTACCTTCCAAATAATGAAAACTATTAATTAATGGCATAGTTTTCATGAAAATGGTGAAAACTGAGGAAAGGGCAAACAAAAATGAGTCATACTTTAGAGGATATCTTATAAGATGTTGTATTATATACCAGCTGGAGGTAGATAAGTTATATATTTTTTATTTCTCGGTTTTTCATTTAAGAAACAGAAATTCAGAATTAGAAAGACTCACTCTTTCCTTGTTATAAGTGAACTGTTTCAGTAGAAAATTTGTCTGTTAATTTGCCAAACAAGAAGGTAGGGTTTAAACCTCATTTGCTTTAAGAATCAAGTGATGGATCATTCGCATTGTATCACCTAAAAATTAACTTAATCATGGTAATGATTATTAGCACTGTGCTACTACTGGGAAAAAAATCAGTATTAGTATCAAATAATCACTTTGAGAATTCTAGCATTATCTGTGTAGAGCATTATTTTGACATTAATCATCTTTTGTATTAAGGGTACAAAAAGGATCTGAGTTTTTATCAGGGTTGATTCAAACTTCTTTTCAGCGTGCAATCTGAGCTAAAAGTAATGACCACAATTGTAAATCAACTATACTCCAAAAAATTTATTAAAAAAAAAGGAAAGCAACTAGAAAAACACCCACAAAAATGCTAAACAAATAGAAATTCCCAAATTGATGACAGGAATAAATCCATATATACTAGAAATCACAATAAATAGAAAGAGATAAAAACAAGCATTAGAGATGAAAATTGTCAAAAAGGATTTAAAAGAGTGCTATATCCTGTTTACAAGAGTGATACCTAACTCATAGGGGAAAAATATATAAGAGACAGACATGAATGGAAAATACATAAAATAGAACTAACCAAATGAAGACTGGTGTAGCCATGTTAATATCAGGCAAAATGGATTTTATGGTTAAAATTTATACGGATTTAACAGTATAAATACATAATGATAAAAGCTTCAGGTCACTATGAGATATAAATGGAAATAAACTTTCTGTAGCCTAAGGAAAATTTAACAAGAAAATAAGGCAAACAACTGAGAAATTTACCATCATGTTAACACATTTGATTTAATGGAGATATTTATATCTATATCTATCTGATTATACTTATGTATATACACACACATATATATTATACATGTATGTTTACAAACATACATACAATTATGTGATATATAGGCAGATATACACATATAATATATAACTGTATGTATTATATATATGATATTATGTATATGGTTATAAAATATCTCATTAAATTTTTAAAAGATTTGTTATATACAAATATCTTTCGATTAGAGTGCAATTAGGTTAAAGTGAATAACAAAAAGAAAAGAAAAAGCATTCACTTAAGGGAAAAATACCCTTAGATAACTTGTGGGTCAAAGAAGAAATAATAATCAAGATTAGAAGAACATTTAGGAGATAGCCACATCCACCAGAAGGCAGACAGCAGAAGCAAGAAGAACTACAATCCTGCAGCCTGTGGAACAAAAACCACACTCACAGAAAGATAGACAAGATGAAATGGCAGAGGGCTATGTACCAGATGAAGGAACAAGATAAAACCCCAGAAAATCAACTAAATGAAGTACAGATAGGCAACCTTCCAGAAAAAGAAGATGATCCAGGACCTCAGAAAAAGAGTGCAGGCAAAGACTGAGAAGATGCACGAAATGTTTAACAAAGACCTATAAGAATTAAAGAACAAGCGAAGAGAGATGAACAATACAATAACTGAAATGAAAACTACACTACAAGGAATCAATAGCAGAATAACTGAGGCAGAAGAATAGATAAGTGACCTGGAAGACAGAATGGTGGAATTCACTGCTGTGGTACAGAATAAAGAAAAAAAAGAATCAAAAAGAAATGGGGAGAGCCTAAGAGACTTCTGGGACAACATTAAACACAACAACATTCGCATTATAGGGGTCCCAGAAGGAGAAGAGAGAGAAAGGACAAGGGTAAATATTTGAAGAGATAATAGTCAAAAACTTCCCTAAAATGGGAAGGGAAATAGCCACCCAAGCCCAGGAAGTGCAGAGAGTCCTATACAAGATTAAAAAAAAGGATAAACACAGTAATCAAATTGGCAAAAATTAAAGAAAAAAATATTATTGAAAGCAGCAAGCGAAAAACAAATAAAATACAAGGGAACTCCCATAAGGTTAACAGCTGATTTCTCAGCAGAAACTCTACAAGCCAGAAGGGAGTGGAATGATATACTTAAAGTGATGAAAGGGAAGAACGTACAACCAAGATTACTCTACCTTGCAAGGATCTCATTCAGATTCAATGGAGAAATCAAAATCTTTACAGACAAGCAAAAGCTAAGAGAACTCAGCACCACCAAACCAGCGCTACAATAAATGCTAAAGGAACTTCTCTAAGTGAGAAACACAAGAGGAGAAAAGGACCTACAAAAACAAACCCAAAACAATTAAGAAAATGGTCACAGAAACATACATATTGATAATTACCTTAAAAGTGATTGGATAAAATGCTCGAACCAAAAGACACAGGCTTGGTGAATGGATACAAAACTAAGACCCATATATATGCTGTCTAAAAGAGACCTACCTCAGACATAGGGACACATACAGACTGAAAGTGAGGGGACGGAAAAAGATATTCCATGCAAATGGAAATCAAAAGAAAGCTGGAGTAGCAATATTCATATCAGATAAAATAGACTTTAAAATAAAGAATGTTACAAGAGACAAGGAAGGACACTACATAATGATCAAGGGATCAATCCAAGAAGAAGATATGACAATCATAAATATATGCGCACCCAACATAGGAGCATCTCAATACACAAGCAACCGCTAACAGCTATAAAAGAGGAAATTGACAATAACACAATAAGAGTGGGTGATTTTCAAATCTCACTTATACCAATGGATTGATCATCCAAACAGAAAATTATAAAGGAAACGCAAGCTTTAAATGACACAATAGACCAGATAGATTTAATTGATATTTATAGGACATTCCATCCAAAAAGAGCACATTACACTTTCCTATCAAGTGCGCCTGGAAGATTCTCCAGGATAGATCACATCTCAGATCACAAATAAAGCCTCAGTAAATTTAAGAAAACTGAAATCATATCAATCATCTTTTCTGACCACAACACTATCAGATTAGAAATGAATTACAGGGGAAAAAAACATAAAAAACACAAACACATGGAGGCTAAACAACACGTTACTAAATAACCAAGAGATCACTGAAGAAATCAAAGAGGAAATCAAAAAATACTAGACACAAATGACAATGAAAACACGATGAACCAAAACCTATGGGATGCAGAAAAAGCAGTTCTAAAAGGGAAGTTTAGAGCTATACAAGCCTACCTCAAGAAACAAAAAAAATCACAAATAAACAATCTAACGTTACACCTAAAGGACACAGAGAAATAAGAACAAACAAACCCAAAATTAGCAGAAGGAAAGAAATCATAAATATCAGAGCAGAAATAAATGAAATAGAAACAAAGAAAACAATAGCAAAGATCAATAAAACTAAAAGCTGCTTCTTTGAGAAGATAAACAAAATTGATAAACTGTTAGCCAGACTCATCAAGAAAAAGAGGGAGAGGACTCAAATCAATAAAATTAGAAATGAAAAAAGAGAAGTTACAACAGACACCGCAGAAATACAAAGCATCCTAAGAGACTGCTACAAGCAACTCTATGCCAATAAAAAGGACAACCTGGAAGAAATGGACAAATACTTAGAAAGGGATAAACTTCCAAGACTTAACCAGGAAGAAATAGAAAATATGAACAGACCAACCACAAGTAATGAAATTAAAACTGTGATTAAAAATCTTCCAACAAACAAAAGTCCAGGACCACATGGCTTCACAGGTGAATTCTATCAAATATTTAGAGAAGAGCTGACACCCATTCTTTGAAACTCTTCCAAAAAATAGTCGAGGAAGGAACACTCCCAAACTCATTCTATGAGGCCACCATAGCCCTGATACCAAGACCAGACAAAGATACTTACTACAAAAAAAGAACACTAGTAACCAGTATCACTGATGAATACAGATGTAAAAATCCTCAACAAATTAGTAGCAAACAGAATACAACAACACATTAAAAGAATCATACACTACAATCAAGTGGGATTTATCCCAATGAGGCAGGGGCCTTCAATATATGCAAATTAATCAATGTGATACACCATATTAACAAATTGAAGAATAAAAACCATATGATCATCTCAATAGATGCAGAAAAAGCTTCTGACAAAATTCAACACCCATTTATCATAAAAAACTCTCCAGAAAGTGGGCATAGAGGGAACCTACCTCAGCATAATAAAGGAAATATATGACAAACCCACAGCAAACATCATTCTCAATGGTAAAAAATTGAAAGCATTTCCTCTAACATCAGGAACAAGACAAGGATGTCCACTCTCACCACTATTATTCAACATACTTTTGGAAGTTCCTGCCATGGCAATCAGAGAATTAAAAGAAATAAAAGGAATACAGATTGGAAAAGAAGAAGTAAAACTGTCATTGTTTGCAGATGACATGATACTACACATAGAGAATCCTAAAGATGCCACCAGAAAACTACTAGAGCTAATCAATGAATTTGGTAAAGTTGCAGGATACAAAATTAATGCACAGAAATCTCTTGCATTCCTTTACACTAATGATGAAAAATCTGAAAGATAAATTAAGGAAACAGTCCCATTTACCAATGCACAAAAAGGAATAAAATACCTAGGAATAAACTTACCTAGGGAGACAAAAGACCTGTATGCAGAAAAGTATAAGACACTAATGAAAGAAATCAAAGTTGATACCAACAGGAGAGATATGCCATGTTCTTGGATTGGAAGAATCAATATTGTGAAAATGACTATACTACCCAAAGCAATCTACAGATTCAATGCAGTCCCTATCAAATTACCAATGGCATTTTTTATAGAACTATAACAAAAAATCTTAAAATTTGTATGGAGACACAACAGACCCGGAATAGCCAAAGCAGTCTTGAGGGAAAAAAATGGAGCTGGAGGAATCAGAGTCCCTGACTTCAGACTATACCATAAAGCTACAGTAATCAAGACAATATGGTACTGGCACAAATATAGAAACACAGATCACTGGAACAAGACAGAAAGCCCAGAGATAAACCCACTCACCTATGGTCAACTAATCTATGACAGAGGAGGCAAGGATATACAATGGAGAAAAGACAGTCTCTTCAGTAAGTGGTGGTTGGAAAAATGGACAGCTACACGTAAAAGAATGCAATTAGAACACTCCCTAATGCCATACATAAAAATAAACTCAAAAATTGTTTTGAGGCCTAAATGTAAGACCGAACACTATAAAACTCTTAGACCTTTAGAATTGGACCTTAAAGAAATTGTTATACTGAAAAGTAGCTGATTTGTGCCTTCAGCTGTTGTTTTTTCTAGCTTCATTTCATACAACAGTCAATTCTTCCAGACTGCAGTGCTGTCAGAGTAATCTCCCAACCCCTAAATCCCTACATGTCCTCTGTTTTCTCTACCATTGTCTCAAACACACTTCAAGTAGCCATGAAAAAAGTGTATACATAAACACACATACACACACACACACACAACCCAACCCACAGGATACACTCTAGTAGAGATATGTTATACTGTACATATAAATTATGTATGTATTATACATTACAGATTCTATTCAATATATTATACATCATGTATTATGTTATATGATCATATATATTATAAATTGCATAACATATTACACATAACATATATTGTATACATGTGTATATATGCAGTGTATGTGTATATTATGTTACATATTCTGTATTTTACATCATGCATATACATCATGTATCATGTTTTTTTCTTGAGAATTTTCAGGTAAACATTTTAATAATAAGAACAATTATGTCACATTAATAAATAAGGTATATATGTAATTCCTTAGAACTGTCTACTCACCTCAATTTTTACAATAGTAATTATGCTTTCAGTGGTTATCCACATTCACAGTTATCACTATCTCTTTCACTCCCTTTCTACCTTCCATAAAAGACATGACATTGTTTACAAAAAGTAAGTGTAATACTAAAGGATAAACCAAATAAATAGGGGATCTGAGTAACAGATGGAACATAGGTAAGCCAAGGGCAAACAATGTGTGAAAATGTTCTCACGATGCTTAACACTAGAGGGCTAGAGTTTGATCACAAATTCATGTCTTTGCTTACATGTTGCAAAAGTAAACCGGAATGAAACCAGTGTTCATGAGATAGAAACAAACCTATTCTGGGAAAGCACAGGTTTTCCCTGATTTTGAGAATAGAGAAAAATGTCTAAATAGGTTATTACAATATGCTCAAATCATATTAAATTTTATTCACAGCTCAGTCTAATGTGATGGCTAAGCAACTGCTTTTGTGATTTTCTGAAGAAGATAGGCTATAAGAATGACTCTCATAGAATCATGGGTATTTCTAAGAATGAAATCCCAGAGTGCCTAAGGCTGTGATACAAGAAGAGAACATGATCCACCTCCTACCAAGTGCTCTGCAGGTCATTGGTCCACACAGTGTGATGGTTGATAAAATTCAGAAGGACAATATTATTTATACAGAGATCTAAAAATTCTAAATTTAGGTAAATGTTTAGCTTTACTAATATTTAGGATAAGGATATTCAGTGACACCCTCACATTAACCATATTTTATGTGGCCACATGTGAAGATATTGTGAGGGAAGAGGGTATGGTCCTTTACATAGAACCTGTGGTAGTGTACTCATATCTTAGCCACTTTAAGCAAATAGTGAAATGGCACATCTTTACATGTGTGATGACTGTTTACACAGGTTTATAGGTTATAATATATATGTTTAAATAAAACCAGTTAACTATTTCTCACTGCATTTTATACTGCACTCATTCTAAACATTAGGGGAAAATATTGTATAACATAACCCAACACATAACTTTCAAAAATGGTTATAGAAGTAACTTGATAAGCTGGGGAAAAATAGTAAAAAAGTGAATACAATGATTGCATATTTAAATAGTGGAGCACTCTGATATCATACAATGTGTGCTATTATTCATCAAATGTAATGAGTGAAGCCTGTGCCAGATTGCTGGACAATTGCTCTAAGGTGCCAGTAAGCACCTTCCTCATGAAGCCCTTGCCCCAAATGACTCATTCTATGATACTTTGGATCCCTGAAAAGAAAGCCTTCTGTGTTCATGGTCCCCTTCTAATTTCAATTTGGCTCACTATTCCACATTTCCTTCTACCTCACTCTCATTTCTCTGAAGTGAGGTTCTGCCTTGGATGACAACATTTGCTAGATGCAAGTGTCAAACTACTGGCATCTCTACATGCTGACACTGCCATAATTTGAACCAACAGCATCACTTACCACTAAAACACCATAAAACTAATGGTGAAAGATTTATACCTCATGAAGACAGACTTAGCATGACAACTGGAATTCTGAGGTGAACCTTCTAGCAGGTTGGAAGGAATTCCATACAATCTCGTGGACTAAAATAATTTAGGACTTTCCATAATAAATTGTTATGATAGGTTGTAATTATTTTTGACAGCTTCCATAGTAAATTTAATTAATTATCTAATATATCATTGTAAAAAATATTTTTTCCAATAAACAGGAACTGTCTTTGGTTGACTGATCTGTACACAAAACTATAGTTCCCTTACACTTTTTTTTTGAATTTTATTTATTTTTTTATACAGCAAGTTCTTATTAGTCATCAATTTTATACACATCAGTGTATACATGTCAATCCCAATTGCCCAATTCATCACACCACCACCTCCACCCCTGCTGCTTTCCCCCTTGGTGTCCATATGTTGGTTCTCTATATCTGTGACTCAATTTCTGCCCTGCAAACTGGTTCATCTGTACCATTTTTCTAGGTTCCACATATATGTCTTAATATATGATATTTGTTTTTCTCTTTCTGACTTACTTCACTCTGTATGAGTCTCTAGATCCATGCACATCTCTACAAATGACCCAATTTCGTTCCTTTTTATGGCTAAGTAATAGTCCATTGTATACATGTATCACCTCTTCTTTATCCATTCATCTGTCGATGGGCATGTAGGTTGCTTCCATGACCCAGCTATTGTAAATAGTGCTGCAATGAACATTGGGATGCATGTGTCTTTTTGAATTACAGTTTTCTCTGTGTATAGGCCCAGTAGTGGGATTGCTGGATCACATGCTAATTTTATTTTTAGTTTTTTTAAGGAACTTCCATACTGTTTTCCGTAGTGGCTGTATCAATTTACATTCCCACCAACAGGGCAAGAGGGTTCCCTTTTCTCCACACCCTCTCCAGCATTTGTTGTTTCTAGATTTTCTGATGATGCCCATTCTAACTGGTGTGAGGTGATACCTCATTGTAGTTTTGATTTGCATTTCTCTAATAATTAGTGATGTTGAGCAGCTTTTCATGTGCTTCTTGGCCATCTGTATATCTTCTTTGGAGAAATGTCTATTTAGGTCTTCTGCCCATTTTGGATTGGGTTGTTTGTTTTTTTAATATTGAGCTACATGAGCTGTTTATATATGTTGGAGATTAATCCTTTGTCTGTTGATTCATTTGCAAATTTTTTCTCCCACTCTGAGGGTTGTCTTTTTGCCTTATGATTTCCTTTGATGTGCAAAAGCTTTGAAGTTGCATTAGGTCCCATTTGGTTATTTTTGTTTTTATTTCCATTACTCTAGGAGGTGGATCAAAAAAGATCTTGCTGTGATTTATGTCAAAGAGAGTTCTTCCTATGTTTTCCTCTAAGAGTTTTATAGTGTCTGGTCTTACATGTAGGTCTTGAATCCATTTTGAGTTTATTTTTGTGTATGGTGTTAGGGAGTGTTCTAATTTCATTCTTTTACATGAAGCAGTCCAGTTTTCCCAGCACCACTTATTGAAGAGACTGTCTTTTCTCCATTGTACATCCTTGTCTCCTTTGTCATAGATTAGTTGACCATAGGTGTGTGAGTTTATCTCTGGGTTTTCTATCTTGTTCCATTGATCTGTATTTCTGTTTTTGTGCCAGTACCATATTGTCTTGATTACTGTAGCACTGTAGTATAGTCTGAAGTCAGGGAGTGTGATTCCTCCAGCCCCGCATTTTTTCCTCAAGACTGCTTTGGCTATTCGGGTCTTTTGTGTCTGCATACAAATTTTAAGATATTTTCTTCTAGTTCTGTAAAAACTGCCATTGATAATTTGATAGGGAATTGCATTGAATCTGTAGATTGCTTTGGATAGTACTGTCATTTTCACAATATTGATTCTTCCAATCCAAGCATGGTATATCTCTCCACCTGTTGGTATCAGCTTTAATTTCTTTCATTAGTGTCTTATAGTTTTCTGTATACAGGTCTTTTGTCTCCCTAGTTAGGTTGATTCCTAGGTGTTTTATTCTTTTCATTGCAATGGTATATGGCAGTGTGACCTTAATTTCTCTCTCATAATTTTCATCATTAGTATATAGGAATGCAAGAGATTTTTGTGCATTAATTTTGTATCCTGCAACTTTACCAAATTCATTGATTAGCTCTAGCAGTTTCCTGGTGACATCTTTGGGATTCTCTATGCATAGTATCATGTCATCTGCAAACAGTGACAGTTTTACTTCTTCTTTTCCAAGTTGCATTCCCTTTATTTCTTTTTCTTCTCTGATTGCCATGGCTAGGACTCCCAAAACTATGTTGATCTTCGAGGAAACGGTTTCAATTTTTCACCATTGAGAATGATGTTTGCTGTGGGTTTGTCATATATGGCCTTTATTATGTTGAGGTAGGTTCTCTCTTCCACTTTCTGGAGACTTTTTATCATAAATGGGTGTTGAATTTTTTCAAAAGTTTTTCTACATCTATTGAGATGATATGGTTTTTATTCTTCAATTTGTTAATATGGTGTATCACACTGATTGATTTGCGTATATTGAAGAATCCTTGCATCCCTGGTATAAATCTCACCTGATCATGGTGTATGATCCTTTTAATGTGTTGTTGGATTCTGTTTGCTAGTATTTTGTTGAGGATTTTTGCATCTATATTCATCAGTGATATTGGTCTGTAACGTTCTTTTTTTGTAGTAATTATCTTTGTCTGGTCTTGGTATCAGGGTGATGTTGGCCTCATAGAATGAGTTTGGGAGTGTTCCTTCCTCTGCAGTTTTTTGGAAGAGTTTGAGAAGGATGGGTGTTACCTCTTCTCTAAATGTTTGATAGAATTTACCTGTGAAGCCATCTGGTCCTGGGCTTTTTTTTTTGTTGGAAGATTTTTAATCACAGTTTCAATTTCATTACTTGTGATTGGTCTGTTCATATTTTCTATTTCTTCCTGGTTCAATCATGCAAGCTTATCCCTTTCTAAGTATTTTTCCATTTCTTCCAGGTTGTCCATTTTATTGGCATAGATTTGTTTGTAGTAGTCTCTTAGGATGCTTTGTATTTCTGTGGCGTCTGTGGTAACTTCTCTTTTTTCATTTCTAATTTTATTGATTTGAGTCCTCTCCCTCTTTTTCTTGATGAGTCTGGCTAATGGTTTATCAATTTTTTTTATCTTCTCAAAGAACCAGCTTTCCGTTTTATTGATCTTTCTATTGTTCTCTTTGTTTCTATTTCATTTATTTCTGCTCTGATATTTATGATTTCTTTCCTTCTGCTTACTTTGGGTTTTGTTTGTTCTTCTTTCTGTAGTTCCTTTAGGTGTAAGGTTAGATTGTTTAGAGATTTTTCTTGTTTCTTGAGGTAGGCTTTTATAGCTCTAAACTTCACTCTTAGAACTGCCTTTGCTGTATTCCATAGGTTTTGGATCATCATGTTTTCATTGTTATTTTTGTGTAGGTATTTTTTGATTTCCTCTTTGATTTCTTCAGTGATCTCTTGGTTATTTAGTAATGCAATGTTTAACCTCCATGTGTTTGTGTTTTTTATGTTTGTTTCCCTGTATTCATTTCTAATCTCATAGCATTGTAGTCAGAAAAGATGACTGATATGATTTCAATTTTCTTAAATTTACTGAGGCTTGATTTGTGACCCAAGATGTGATCTATCCTGGAGAATCTTCCATGCACACTTGAGAAGAAAGTGTAATCTGTTTTTGGATGGAATGTCCAGAAATATCAATTAAATCTATTTGGTCTATTGTGTCATTTAAGACTTGCATTTCCTTTATAATTTTGTGTTTGGATGATCAGTCCATTGGTGTAAGTGAGATGTTAATGTCATCCACTATTATTTTGTTACTGTCGATTTCCTCTTTTATAGCTGTTAGAAGTTGCCTTACATATTGAGGTGCTCCTATATTGCATGCACATACATTTATGATTGTTATATCCTCTTCTTGGATTGATCCCTTGATCATTATGTAGTGTCCTTCCTCGTCTCTTGTAACATTCTTTATTTTAAAGTCTATTTTATCTGACATGAGTATTGCTACTCCAGCTATCTTTTGATTTCCATTTGCATGGAGTATCTTTTTCCATCCCTGCGCTTTCAGTCTGTATGTCCCTTGTTCTGAAGTGAGTCTCTTGTAGGCAACATATATACGGATTTTGTTTTTGTATCCATTCAGCATGCCTGTGTCTTTTGGTTGGGGTATTAACCCATTCACATTTAAGTTAATTATTGACATGTATGTTCCTATGACCATTTTCCTAATTGTTTTGGGTTTGTATTTGTAGGTCCTTTTCTTCTCTTGTGTTTCCCACTTAGAGAAGTTCCTTTAGCATTTGTTGTAGAGCTGGTTTGGTGGTGCTGAGTTCTCTAAGCTTTTGCTTGTCTGTAAAGATTTTGATTTCTCCATCGAATCTGAGTGAGATCCTTGCTGGGTAGAGTAATCTTGGTTGTAGGTACTTCGTTTTCATCACTTTATGTATATCATGACACTCCCTTCTGGCTGTAGAGTTTCGCTGAGAAATCACCTGTTAACCTTATGGGAGTTCTCTTGTATTTTATTTGGCATTTTTCCCTTGCTGTTTTCAGTAATTTTTCTTTTTCTTTAATTTTTGGCAATTTGATTAATCTGTGTCCCAGCCTGTTTCTCTTTCGGTTTATTCTGTATGGGACTCTCTGCACTTCCTGCACTTGGGTGGCTATTTCCTTTCCCATGTTAGGGAAATTTTCGACTATAATCTCTTCAAATATTTTCTCGGGTCGTTTCTATCTCTCTTCTCCTTTTGCGACCCCTATAATGTGAATGTTGTTGCGTTTAATGTTGTCCCTGAGTTCTTTTAGGCTGTTTTCATATCTTCTCATTCCTTTTTTCTTTATTCTGTTCTGCAGCAGTGAATTCCATCATTCTGTCTTCCAGGTCACTTATCCGTTCTTCTGCCTCAGTTATTCTGCTATTGATTCCTTCTAGTGTAGGTTTTTTTTTCCATTATTGTATTGTTCATCTCTGTTTGTTTGTTCTTTAATTCTTCTTGGTCTTTGTTAAATATTTCTTGTATCTTCTCGATCTTTGCCTCCATTCTTTTTCCGAGGTCCTTGATCATCTTCACTATCATTATTCTGAATTCTTTTTCTGGAAGGTTGCCTATCTCCACTTCATTTAGTTGTTTTTCTGGGGTTTTCTCTTGTTCCTTCATCTGGTACATAGCCCTCTGCTTTTTCATCTTGTCTATCTTTCTGTGAATGTGGCTTTTGTTTCACAGGCTGCAGGATTGTCTCTTTTCAATTTTAAGAAGTGTAGTCTGAGTAATCCTTGTGACCCTGCCATATTACAAAATTGTTTCTCCATTAGAGAACTTCACTGACTGAAGTGTGTTTGTGTGTGTGTGTGTGTGTGTGTGTGTGTTTGATGGCTCTGCAATTCTTTCCTCTTCCCAATTTTGTATAGTCAAAATTGCAGGTTGTTTTTTTTTTTAAGTGTTCAAACTCATTAACCTCATACCCTTTAGGAATCTCATCCTTGAAGTCATAGAAAAAAATTTTTGTTAAAAGCCTGTGTTAATCTAGAGCACATGGCTAACTTTTTCCAGAGGATCACTGGAAGCAGTATGCTATACTTAAATACAGCAAATTCACTTAATCTTTATTACATTATCAAGTACCTCTTCTAGGGTAGTTAATTGCATCTTTCAGTTGGTTTCAGCAACCAACAATCTTGGTTGCAAACATGTTACCCTATGCCAGAGAGGAAGATATTGGTGGAATCAATTTGCCTGGTTGAACACCCTGTTTTCAAAGCTTCTCTTTTAGACATCCATAAAATTACTTTCCCCCTCCCCCACCCATTCTCATTTATATCTTGATGCTATTTCGATTTCAGTTAAAGAAAGTGCTTTGCTCATAAAATCTCTTATGTGTTGGACAATCATTATATTATATTGTGGGGAATGGATAAAGCTTAACTAAATATTCTATGTTTGCCATGCTTTTGGTTTCATTTAAATAAAAGAGGATAAATCCAATAAAGTTGTTCTTCTTCCCAAGTTCAGGACCTCTTAGGGTTGAAGTTTACTTACACATCACTTTATTAGGTAGTATTTTTTTTTTGTGCTACCTGTATATTAGATATCAGAAAATGCCAGAAATACTTAGGATTCACACTAATTAATTAAATCATAAAATAACAGAGAAATAACTACCTTAGTTGTAGTGATGAAGGGAGAAGTGGTAATCAAGGTATATTAATTAGATGAATGATAATTCTCTTATGGAAAAGAATGAATTTTCTTTTCTAGCAAATAAAGAGGATATGCCTACTGAGAACACAAATAAGAAAAATCATATATCCAAAATTGAATGTGAAGAATATCTGTTCTTATCAGATAATGAACTAGATCTTGGTGATGAGAATAACGCTAACTCTATTGCTGATGCAAAGAAAAAAAAGTAGAGTTGAAAGTAGGCCTATCAAATGGCTTCCCTGTGAAAGGAGCAATCTATAAATTCTTAAGGAGAAAAGCAGGAAAATCTAAGGATGAAGTAAATGAATTGAACCTATAACAATGTCCTGAGAAAAAGACTAATATTTTGAAAAGTCTTATTACTATTGGCATCAGATATGGAACTGGTATGATTGAGGAATTTCTTTGCAATTTTAGTTCAAATCTGTAATACTAATCTCAAATATATAGTAATAAATCATAAGAGCTTCAAAAAATCTTGTTAAATGAACCAATTGCTAATATTTTATTCCTTAATACATCTACTAATCCCTTTGAAAAATGTATTGGCTATATGTCTAATTTACCTAAACCAATAATTCTTAAATCTAAGAAAGTATTCTAAGCTAACATACTTTTTAAAGTGAACATATGCTATTTAAAAGGAAAATACAAATTCAAAAAAGGAATGTATGCATAAATATGAATAAAATCAAATGTCAAGTGTGTTCAGATATAGGAAAGAGACACTAATTTTCCTTTTCTCCTTGAGGAAAATAGGGGAAATTATTTCTCTTCATATGCCCTGAAATCATATGTTGTTATTGTTTGACTTTTTGTTTATGAAAAATAGCCAGTGAGATTTCAGTCATTTTTATGGCTGAGTAGTATCTCAGTATAGATATATACCACCTCTTTATCCATTTATCCATTGATGGACACTTAGGTTGTTTCCATAGCTTGGCTATTGTTCAAAATGCTGTAATGAACATATGAGTGTATATGTCATTTCAAATTACTGTTTTAATTTTCTTTGAATAAATGCTTAGAAGTAGAATTGCTGGATCATATGATAGCTCTATTTTTACTTTTTTGATTAACATCCATACTGTTTTCTGTAGTGGCTGCACCAATTTACATTCCCACCAGCAGTGCATGACGGTTCCCTTTTCTCGGCATCCTTGCCAACACTTCCTATTTCTTGTCTCTTTTATAATAGCCATTCTAACAGGTATTGAAGTGATTTCTTATTATTATGGTTTTGGTTTTCAAATTTTGCCATTTGTGACAACATAAATGGACCTCGAGGGTATCAAGCTAAGAGAAAGACAAATACTATATGATTTCACTTATTTGTGGAATTTAAAAACCAAACCAAAATAAATGAATAAAACAGGATAAACTCACAGATGAAAAGAACAAATTGATGGTTGCCAGAGAGGAGGGGAGCTGGTGAGTGTGCAAAATGGGTGAAGGGGGTCAAGAGGTACAAACTTCCAGTTATAGAATAAGTCAAGGAGATGCTATGTATAGCATGGTGATTATAGTTAATAATATTTTATTGCCTATTGGAAATTTGCTAAAACAGTAAATCTTAAAAGTTCTCATCGCAATAAAAAAATTTGTAACTTTATATGGTGACAGATGATATCTAGACTTATTGTGGTGATCATTTCTCAGTGTATATAAATATTGAAAGTTGTATGCCTAAAACTAATATAAATGTCAATTATATCTTAATAAAAAATAGCTAGTGAGAAAATAAATCAAACATTTTCCTAAATTTTAAGAAGGAGGGCATTAAAAAGTTCAGCAGAATGGTAGCTAAGATTTCAAGGTTGATGTTGTATTCAAAATATTGAAGAGTATGGGAAGATCAAAACTAGTCCTACAGGGCCCAATTTTGATTAGTTCTAGAACAGCTTTCAGTCCCAGTTCAACTATTAGCCTATGTTTAGCCTTGAGCAAGAGCTGAAAGACCATTGTCTAAGCTTTTGAGGAGCGATGGGTATTTGGTGTGACATTCAGGGAGTATGGCCCAACCAGTTGGCCTGCTCACTTACTCAAACTGATGTCCAAAGTCAATGCATAAATCTTCCCATTGAATCAGAGCTCCAGGTCAGACCTCTCATTTAAGGAAGAGATAGTATTGGGGCAAACAAATAAACAAACTTACCCACACAGTGGGAGAGAAAATTCACTGCAGCTATCAATATTAATCAACTTAGGGCTTTATTTTTAAAAAATAAATGGGCAAAGATTTGCTATTTGAGGAAAGTCCAAAGAACAAATGAGAATGACTGTCATGACCAAAAGAACCACCACAGAAAACAGCGAAGAAAATAAAATATTTAAATTAATATTGTCAGTATGATAATTCTTTTAGAAATTAAAATATTGATGAATTGAAAAGTCAAAAATAGGACTTCCCTGGTGGGTGCAGTGGTTGAGAATCCGCCCACCAATGCAGGGGTCATGGGTTTGAGCCCTGGTCCAGGAAGATCCCACATGCTGCAGAGCAACTAAGCCCATGAGCCACAACTACTGAGCCTGTGCTCTAGAACCCACAAACCACAACTACTGAGCCCATGTGCCACAACTACTGAAGCCCGCGTGCCTAGAGCCTGTGCTCCATAACAAGAGAAGCCCCTGCAATCAGAAGCCTGCACACAGAAACAAAGAGTAGCCCCCGCTCACCGCAACTAGAGAAAATCTGCACGCAATAACAAAGACCCAATGCAGCCAAAAATAAATAAATAAATAAATTTGTTTTAAAAAAATTTTTCAAAAATATGGCCTGGAAGATGAAATTGAGACAGTTTCCAGAATATAGCTTAAAAAGAAAATAAACTAAAAAGATAAGAGTTAAAGGCCCAGAAGCATAGAGGATAAATTCAGAGGCTCTAACATCTTCTAAAGAGTGTCAACAGGAGACCATAGAGAAAATTGAGATTTAGCAATAATCAAGGATTTACTGGAAGAAAAAATTTTGAGAGGTATGTACAGAAAGACTAAGTGCCTAATTTTTCTAGGAGTGCCAAGTTTTTCTAGGAGCTTAGGCTATATTCATACATGAAACAAACCCTAACCTAAGAAAAGTCCTCTCAAAATTTTAGAACAAGGAAAAGAGTCCTTAAATGTTCTGGTGGGCAAAGGTAGGCCACCTACAAAGATATAAGCATCCACTGTAGAATCAGATTTCTCATCACAGCACTGGATGTCAGGGAGAAAAGTACAGTGAAGATTTTAGAGCTCTGAGGTCACAAAGAGATTCTGGGAATCCAGAGCCACAGATGCCAGAAGCCATAGCTGACAGTAAGAGCTCATGTTCCATACCTGGGGATAAAACTGAAGTAGGTAGAAGCCAAATATTTGTCATACTGATACTGATACGGTGGGTGAATTCTGCCAGATTGTGTATGAGTTCTGTCTAGGCTAAGTACATAAAGATTCTCACTGTGCTTTCCTTCAAAAAGTGCTAACAAGTAAGATTTCCAAAACACATTAAAGCTTTTCTTCAATGTATTGAGAAGCAAAAAAGAATCTTTAGCTTATATTCGAGGTCCACCATGAACTGACCTCTATTTATCATGCCATACTGTTAGGTTTTCAAAACAATATTCAGCTTCCAAAGTGTATCACACTCTGTCACTCTTCCATATTTATATGCATGATGTTCCCTTGGCCACTTCTCATGGTTTAAAACTCATTTAAAATGTCATCTTCCCTGAGAAGACTTCTCTGATAATGCCAGTTTAAGTTAGGTACTCTCCTCCATACTTCCATAGCACCTGGTATGTATTCCTATCCCAGGACAGGAAACACTATTTTGGGTCATTTGAGGGCAAGAAGGTACCTTGTACATTTTTGCAATTATAATAATTAGCAAATTTCTTAGACCTAGGATATTCTAATTAAGTGCTTAGTGAGTGGATGAATAAGGGAGGGGCTGGGCTTTATTTGGAGCAGATGAATAATTGAGAAAATGTAATACAAACATAGGTTCTTTAGGTAGTGTCTATCCAGTTCAGATCTCTCCATATTCTGCAATACGTAGAAGTTTTAAACTTGGGAAATTAAAAAAATATAAAAGCAGATTTAAAAAAATAATGATTGACCCCATGTTATACAACATTTAACTTCAGCATAAAAGTTTAAGAATGAGTAATGGATCCTGTTCTTTGGGTTCTGAAACTAATATCCAGTTTTGCCTCAAACAGGAACTATTGAGAACACTTGGTGTCTCTGATCCAGTCTGATTTGGATTCTCCTTCTTTCAGGTTTGATTAATCCTCTACTAAGTGAACTTCATTTTTTTTTTTTTTTTTGTCTTCCACCAGATCAGCGCTGCTAGTTTCAAGGCTCTTATTTTTATTTGCAGACCATTTTCCATCTTTAACAGCCTAACTTAAATTTGCTTTAATTACTTTGGCCTAAAATTAATTGATTGGAAGGTTAGCATCTTGCAATAATGCAAACCTCTGACTTAGAATCTAGGCTGGATGGCAGCAATTTGTACTTCTGTATTTTCTATGTTCTTCTACAGCTCCTTCCAGGACAGGAGAGCAGTTTGGCCCAGGTCTCACATTCACAGGACCTCAAATTTAGGTATATGATTTTATCTCTAATTCAAACCTAATTTTTCAGTGGATAATAAAATTCCATTGCCTTGTTTTTGTTTACTAAATGCGTGATTATATTAAATGTAAGCTTTAAAAATATTCCATGCATTTTATATACTTGCTTAAGTATTTAGGTTTTAAGCTACCAGGAAATTCTAAGAATTGAGCATGTGCTTATCTTAACTGCAGAGAGGCCTCCTATGGTCTTATTTGTGCTTTCTGCCCAGAGCTATGTAATGTGCTACTTTGAAAAGAGGGAAAAAGTTATATTCCATCCATTTAAGAGGGAAATATGACTTCCGGTTCGGATTTTATTTGAAAATGCTTTGCTTTTGGATAGTGCTACTACATCCCCTGTATAATTCGCTGAAACCATCCCATTTCAGGACTAACTGAAGGGTTTCTTGACTGATTGATTTATACTCACAATGTATAGGCATCAAAAGTAGAATTGTTCATATTCCTTTTTACTTACCTCTTGTCTGTCAAGAAAAATGCTCTAATGTTGAAAAACAGAAGGCAAATATTGGGAAGAAATTAATGAAGCCCAACATAGAAATTAATGAAGCCCAACATAGATATATATATAGATATAGATATAGATATAGATATAGATATAAAATTTAGCATGGAATATTCAGAAAATGAACTAATGAAAAGAAAACTCACACCTATACTTTAAATTCCAATCCAACACCACTGGTCTTCCCCATTTCATATAGTATCTTTCTTCTCTGTTAGGTATCCTGGATAACTGAGGTCTTAACCATAGGTCTTCTCCTTGGTTCTGCCACCTTGCAGGTGGAGTTATTTCCAACCTTCAACCCACTTCAAAAGGCAGGCAAGGAGAGTCTTGTCTTTTAAAATTTACTTTGGTAGACACTTAAATGCTGTATTCCTTAAATTCTGGCAAACTTGAGAATGCTTGATTGTTGCCTTTTAATCAAAGGAACTTAGATGGGTGTAAATGTATTGCGTCTTTTCTTTTTTGCCTTAAAACTTCTTAAACAGTAGTTCAACAACAATATATGTTTCTTGCTTTTTTTCTGTTTCTCATTTGATTAGTCACAGGATTATTTATTCCTGAAGTTCAGTTCAATTTCACTAAGATATGTCTTATATTTGATTATTATGTGTATCTTTTCGCTCTTCAAATTCAAGTTTTTATTTCAGGAAAATTTTCATCTATTACGTTTTGAATATACATTTTATTGTTTTATTTTTCTGTTTTCTTTTTCAGAAGCATAATTATGCATGTGTTAGAATCCATTTGCCTATCTTTCACATTTATTATTGTCTATTTTTAAAAAATATCTGTTCTTTGTCTCAGTACTTTGGTTTCCTCAGGCTGATTCTTTATTTCTCTATCATTTGTATTATTTTGTGTAGTTGCTGTTCCATCTAATATGACTTTTTGTTTTCTTTTGGCCATGCCATGCAGCTTGTGGGATTTAGTTTCCTGACCTGGGATTGAGCCAGGGCCATGGCAGTGAGAGCACCAAGTCCTAACCACTGGACCACCAGGGAATTCCCATGACTACTTTTTTTTTCATTCTTTTTCTGAGCTACTGACTCCTACTAGCTTATTTTTTGCCTTTTTTTGTTATCTTTTATGTCTCAGTTGTTTTATTTTTTTCCCCATTCTTTTAGTCTCCCTGTTATCTTGAAGAATTTTTTGTATTTCTTTCCTATTTTCTATGGTAATTAATAATTCACATTTACTGAACTCTCAAGATGTTCCAGAAACAGTGATTTTCAAATCACTTTGTATTCATTTTGTAGTTAATATTCAGAATAAACTTATGAGAGTAGGTACTATTATTAACTGTTTTTACAGATAACTAAACAGTAAAAATTATTAGTTCATAATTTACAGTTATGAAGGCCTTTCTAATGGATGAAGCACTTGCTTAAGGACATTGTGGAAAGAAAAGAGGAGAGTTAGCCAAGATCACAGCTTTGATTTAGGCACTGTGACTCAAACGTTCTTTCATCGAATATCATTTACCCTGAACGTGTATCTCTCAGTTTTGGTATTTAGCACCTAAAAGTGCACACATAGAGGTTCCCAGGGTTTCTGTTTGGTGACTGTTGCTTCTTATTCCTTCATCCCAACTTTGTTTTCATAGGACAGTATATAAATAAAAATGATGTGCCAGCTTGGTTCAAAGATACAAAGCAAAATCAGTAAAGGGAAAAGGCACAAGGGGCAAATTCCACATGAAAACAGGCTCAAACTTCTAAAAGTCCTCTCCCACTGACTCACATGAGACATGCTTAATTCCTCCAGCCATGAACGTGACAGAATGTGTGAAATATTGTTACCAGGGAAGCTCATTAAAGACTAATTGCCTAGGGATTTTATTAGGGATTGGTCACATAAGCACCCTTGGCCTAGCATGTACTGAAATTCTAGCTTCCCAGAAGGAAAGCAGGTAGTCAGCATAAACCATATTGTTTACACAAACAGTTTTGGCACAGTGAACTACTACACGGTTCTGGGAACGGTGGGAACCCTCCCCAAATCCAACTTCAATGCACTTGGATCCACTCAGAAGTAACAATCTAAGAGAGAGAGCAAGGGAGTAGCCACAGTGCTTTTTAGGATTTAGGCTCAGAAATCCCACACTGTCACTTCTGACATATTAGGTTTATTAGAAATGAGTCACAAAGTCCAACCCACTCTCAAGAGGAAGGAAGGGAATATTCCTCACTAATTCTGATAAAAGATGGCAATATTTCTATTTATAGCTCCTGTGAAAATACTATAATTTAATAGAAGAAATGTAGTCTATAATCCAATTGTCTACCAGTTTTGAAATCATCCAATTCTTGATTATTTTAAGATTTGAGAAATTCATATCCCTTTGAAGACTTAATAATACTAATTATGTAAATATTCCTTACATCAAATTCACATAAAATATGACAAAATGTACCAATTAGCAGGGTAAAATGTATAACAACATTTATTTTGATTCAAAAGATGCTATTACTCTATGAAAACTCTGGAATGCAAATCTAAAGAGGAATTGGATTTCAAAGGTAGGAACTCATTGTAGGTCACTACCATATCCTGACCAAGACCCTTAAAAACAATCCCACGAGGAAAGGAGACTGTAAACTAGTGATTAAGCTAATGCATTACCCTAATGTTCTGTCGAGAGAGGCTTAGGTCTTTAGAGTTCAGCATACCTAGCACTGTGTCTGCAGATGATTAACTAAGAGAATCGCAAATGTAATCCCAAATTTGGGATTTGAGCAATGCCTGAGCTAATCCTTGAGCTTAGGCATTGACCCAGATCATCAAGGGCTCATTGCAGATTATGAAAATGCCCAAGAGACTAGGTAGTTCCAAATTAATACAGTCTCACTGTGTGATCATGAGAAACAGCATTAAGCAGTGAACTTTCTGGCTGGTTTTTAGAAGCAGGACTCTGCCTTCATTTTTGGATTGTTTAAGCCCTAGATTCTTAAATAGTGGTGGGAGGGGTGGGTGACAGCAACACTGGACTCCCTACAACTAATGCCAGTGGACGTTTTTAGGAAGGTAAGAAATGTGAGCACATTTATAATCTAAATTTATGTAGTGTATGTTGTAATATTACAGTTTAACAGTTTTGTCAGGTTATGTGACATGTAAACTCTAGGATGAACACTGTTTTAATAAGGGAAAATGTTTTTTCAAGATAGAAATAAAAATTTACAAAAACGTATGAGAAAAATGGGTTTTTGGGGAACACAGCTGATTTTATTTTCTTGTGTGTTTTCCTTATTTGTATTTTAGGTGAGGAAGAGATTTAACATCTGTTCTCTTCTTTATATATACTTAGAGGTCTGCATGAGTCCTGTCATGAAGTACCCAAGGAAGGTAGTCAGTTATAATTTAAGACCCAAGTATAAGAAAAAGGGGAGAAATTACAATTAAGAAAATCACTTCAAGTCACTATGGAGCTTATTCCTAATGACTATATAAGCAGTGTAACCTCTGAATTTCCTATTTATTTTTCCAGGTTATTGCAGGAGGTCTGCAACATTAGACAAACCTGCACCTGAGTGAAATTGCTTAATCAGTTATGCTGTTTTAATAGCACATGTAGTGAATTGAACAAGTGCCAAAACACTTTAGTTCCAAAGGAAAATCATAAACATTCATCTTAGACTGAGTCTTTGCACACAAACTAAACTGGAGGACTCAGGATATTATCTGGTATTTCAGACCAGAAGGGAAAATAAAATATATTTTTCATCTGAGATGTCCAGATAATATAAACCAAGGGATATGTTTTCTCTTGAATTATCCTGGTATTTTCTTTTATCCTCTATTTCAGATTCAGGTCAATTCAACAAATATCTGTCTATTGTACAAGGCATTTAACTAGGCATTGTTGAGATGTGGAGATAAATGAGATTCAGTCTTTGCCCATAATAATGTGGGAGCAGAGATGGACTGGAAATGGCTACCATTTGGGGGGCACACACTACACATCTGTAGCTGTATTAGCCATCTTTTTGGCCTTTTAAACCAATTTCTACTGCCTCCTAAAAGTCTGTAAGAATTTATTTTCCTATTATCTAGAGCGGAAGTCTGAGAACCTGCAAATTTATGTAACTTAACTAAGAAACGCACATATCCTGTAAGTGACTAAGCCTGGATTCAAATTCAAATCACTCAGATTCTATAACTGAAAATGAACAGTTAATATCTGCTGATGAACAAGGCAGTCATATGTGAATGCATCTTTAAGAGTCAACATTCATTGGATAGATATTCAATTAGAGTTCATCATCCCAGATCTCCTAATTTATAAAATCAATGAATGATATGGACAATATACAACCATTTTATGACAATATTGCTGCTATTGTTTATATTTCAATGATATGTTTCCTGTACAAGTAATGTACAATCCCAGAGTTATATGTAATTCCCTGTTTATGATATACACTTTGATATTCCCATTTTGTTTATGTACCATATGGATACTGAATACTGTAACAAATAAAATCAGTTTGTTTGTTTGTTTTTGCGATACACAGGCCTCTCACTGTTGTGGCCTCTCCCGTCGTGGAGCACATGGTCCGGACGTGCAGGTTCAGTGGCCATGGCTCACGGGCCCAGCCGCTACGCGGCATGTGAGATCTTCCCAGACCGGGGCACAAACCCATGTCCCCTGCATCGGCAGGCAGACTCTCAACCACTGCACCACCAGGGAAGCCCTCAGTTATTTTTGATAAGTAAATTTTAGAAAGTTTAAAGTGGGGCTTATGGGCCAAATGACAATTCTGGAGACTGCCATCTGAGTTACATACAAAAATGTTGTCCCAGCTAATGAATACACATGAAGGAAGGAACCAAATGGATCGAACTGCATCTTATCCTCTGCCATTATGTAATTCTGTAAACACAACAGTCTACAGCTGTTGTGCTGCAGACTGTTATAACAGCTGTTGTGCTGTAGACAGTTGTGCTGTTACAGTTATAGAAGCTGAATGCAAATAATTGTCTAACTTTGAACTTCTTAAGTTTAATTCTAATTAGATTTTATTCCAAAATCACGGCATTATACAGAAATGCTGCTAAAAATAATAAAAGTATAAATAAGGCAGCCTTCTGATTTTGATTCCTAATAGCTCTTACTCCAAGTGTGGATAACCTACCTCACCATGGTTATGAATGAAATTATTCATGCAACCTTCACATATAAGGATGCCTCTTCTTGTAGTCCGTAACTCAGAAAGTCTTATGTTACTAATAGATACAAACCCTTGAATGTCTTTATTATCTTCCTCATCTCAAAAAGCTCTGAATATATAATAAGCATATGTTCTTTGTATGTGTGTATCTTTATTACATTAAAAAAAGTCAACCACAACATGTCTCCCTACAACATCAACTGTTCTGAAGATACAGAACAGTTTTGACAGACACAATGTTTTTATTCTCAAAAGTTTCAGTAGGAAACAGCACCAGCACAACAACGATATGTAAGGAAGAAAGTAACAATATTAGACCAATACCCTGTAAAACATTAGCATTGTATGTTTATTCAACATAAAGTAATGTAAATGATTTTGGCAGTATAAGTCTTCCATCTATATATTCTATGTGGCCTGGTGGGACCTCCAGGTGTTCATCAAAGTCCAGCTCCCCTGTTACTATAGTGCCCAAATTGTCTCTAGGGCTGCCGACCTAGAATGCATTCTGTAGTCTCACCTGAAGTTAGGTGTGACTATGTGATTAAACTCACCAACAGAATACGAGTGGATGTGTCATGTGCCCCTTTGGGTCTTGGCTTTTAGATGCAGAACACTTCCATCACATACTCTCTTTCCCTTTCCTGTTGGTAGATGTGTCAAGGCAGTGACTCAGCCTCTATCATGCAGAATATGAAAATACTGTAGGAGAGATTGGAGCAAGAAAGGACAAAAACCTGGCTCTCTGACAAAGTGGAGCAGAGATTCCCTGGATGATCTCGGCCTTTCATATAAGGGCTTCCACAGAAAAGAGAGAGGAAAAAGTCATGTTTTTATAGTTCTTATACTTTTGAATCTCTATTGCAGCAGCTTATCTGTCAGCCTAATTAAGGCATGTGGGAAAGACCCCTCTTAAAGGTCTGGTTTCCTCACTGACAAAATAAAGATACTAGACTAGAGGGTCTCTAAAGTCTCTCCAAGATAATATTCTGTGAAATTGACTATTTTATTCTATGACAAGTTCTTGTTAAGAAGTTGGAAAATAAAACCTGCAAGACATTCATATCAATGAAGCAATTGCTATACAAATATAATGAAAAGCAATTACAAATTTAAAGAATCCAATTTAGATAAAGATTTATATGGTGTTGACAGACTCCAGTCTATTTACATTCCTTTAACTGAACAGAAAAAGAAAACCCTATAGAGATTCCATAGTGAGGCAGGCTTCAAATTATTACTAATCACCACCCTTCTCCCTAGTGCTACAGGAAACTGAACACAGAACACGTGGTGCTATGCGGAACTGACTGGACAGAAGTACAGAAATAAGAATGAAGAGTTCATGCAATAATCAAGAGTGAGAAGCTCTGGGGCTGTGAGGAAGATAGAAGTGCCATGTGTTTTCAGGCCAGGCAACCCATATAGGCATACCAATGACGACACTTACTGGTAGTTATGTGACCTTGGGAACGTCACTCCACGTTCCCTTTTCTCAGTTCCCTCATTGGTAAAATAGCTATGAAAATAGGATCCATTTCAGAATATTATAAGGTTTTAAAAAGACAGTGCATGTAGAGCACTAACGTGGCAATAGTCACAGTTTAATAGATGCTAGCTATTTTTGTTATGATACTACTGCTTTTGTTAGTAGTAGAAGTATGATTTTAAGCTATCAAAGATGTCATGCACCCAAGGCTTCCTTGGTGGCCCAGTGGTTGAGAGTCCGCCTGCCGATGCGGGGGACACGGGTTCGTGCCCCGGTCTGGGAAGATCCCACATGCCGCGGAGTGGCTGGGCCTGTGAGCCATGGCCACTGATCCTGCACGTCCGGAGCCTGTGCTCTGCAACAGGAGAGGCCACAACAGTGAGAGGCCCGCGTACCACAAAACAAAAACAAAAACAAACAAACAAAAAGATGTCGTGCACCCAAACACTGTAGAATGCAAACACCAAGTTACACAAGATGGGCTATCTTCAAGGGGACTTCAATTGCCTTGATGAAACAAGACTCAACTATGGAAAATTAATTCATAATTAAGTAACAGATATATGCTACTGCATAGAAATGCAGTAAGTATTCACAAGGTGAAGGAAGTGTAAAATGGCATAGACTTTGTGGAGAAAAGAACATTGAAAGCCTGTGCTAAGGATAATAAAGGCTTGAAGCTTGCTGTGTGTTGAATATTATTTTAACTGCTTTATGCACTCGGCTTATGTAATCCTCACAATAATCTTACGAGTACATACTTTGCTTATTTCTATTTTATAGATAAGTAAATTGAAAGATAGAGAGCTCAACTAACTTGCCCCAAAGTTACAGGTGGTACTCGATGGAAGCTGTATAAGAACTGACAAACTGAAACAAAACCAGGGCCAAATCAGAAGCACTGAGTTCTTAGAAAGGATAAATCGATGAATGAAAAGCCCATGTCATTCCAAGTAGGGAAGAAAATAAAGACAATCAAGGAAGAAGATTTTGAGTATGACTTATGTCTGAATGAGAGAGGGAACAGATCTTAATTAGAGCAGTGGCTAAAATAATTATGAGTATGCTCTTATTAAATCCTATGAATTTACATATAGAAATGTTATTTTAATATGAAGGAATGTGATTTTTATAGAAGCCTTGAAATTATAGTGTAATAATTAACCAGTGTTTTTTATTTGTTTAGATAATTATATTCATTTAAGTCTAATCTTTGTCAGACCTCATATTAAGGAAAATGTAGTCCTCTCTCAGAGTTCTGAGACTTTCTGAATGTGTAAAGAATTAGGCCAGGAGACTGATAAGCAAGCTTTCTGCACTTTAATAGAAATGATATTAAAATATTTCCCTCTTTCGGCCCATTTTAAAGGAGTTTTTTTCATGGAAAGCATGAACTGAAAAATGCAAGTATTTTATTTGAAGCGTTGATAAGTAAAAAAAATATTACACGAGTTTGATGTGAAGTATCTGCTTGTCTAATGAAATCCTGGCAGAAATATTCCTTACTTTTAACACAAGTTAATTTTATAAATCAAACATACTCTCAAGAGAAGGGAAATAGCACTGTGTCATTTTTTGGCAATCGTTCTAAAGCTGAATATTTAAACAGTGAATCTTGGCACCCATAAAAGAGTTTAAACATCAACAGTGTTCTTAAAAAAAGACCAAATGACAGTTGAGCTGTGGAAATTCTGCTAACTTTCCATGTAGGAAACATCCTGAACAGAAAGAGGTCTATGTCCCTTTATGCCCTTTATATGCTACATTAATAATTTGAAAGATATATCTATATCTTGTTTAAAATTTTTCTCAAAGACTGAGCTTGCTTAGTGGAAAAATGTAAATTAGTGTTTGGTAACCAGATTAAAAATGTCATTTTAAAAATAATTTTGTAGTATAGTCTAAAGTCAGGGAGCCTGATTCTTCCAGCTCCATTTTTCTGTCTCAAGATTGCTTTGGCTATTTGGGGTCTCAAAGCTACAGTAATCAGAACAGTTTGGTACTGGCAAAAAAAACAGAAACATAGATTCAATGGAAGAGGATAGAAAGTCCAGAGATAAACCCATACACCTACGGTCAACTTATCTATGACAAAGGAGTCAAGAATATACAATAGAGAAAAGACAGTCCCTTTGATAAGTGGTGCTGGGAAAACTGGATAGCTATGTGTAAAAGAGTGAAATTAGAATACTCTCTAACACTATACACAAAAATAAACTCAAAATGGATTAAAGACCTAAATGTAATGCCAGATACTATAAAACTCTTAGAGGAAAACATAGGCAGAACCCTCTCTGACATAAATCTCAGCAATATCTCTGTTGATCCACCTCCTAGAGTAATGAAAATAAAAACAAAAATAAACAAATGGGACCTAATTAAACTTAAAAGATTTTGCAGAGCAAAGGAAACCACAAAAAAACCAAAAAGACAACCCACAGAATGGGAGAAAACATTTGCAAACCAAGTGACCGACAAGGGATTAATCTCCAAAATATACAAACAGAACATGCGGCTTAATATCAAAAAAAGTAACCCAATTAAAAATGGGCATAATATCGAAATAGACATTTCTCCAAAGAAGACTTACAAAGGGCCAAAAAGCACATGAAAGGATGCTCAACATCACTAATTATTAGAGAAATGCAAATCAAAACTACAATGAGGTATCGCTTCATACCAGTCAGAATGGCCATCATCAAAAAATCTACAAACAGTAAATGCTGGAGAGAGTGTGGAGAAAAGGGAACCCTCCTACACTCTTGGTGGGAATGTAAATTGGTACAACCATTATGAAGAACAGTACAGTTTTATATTTTAAAAACTAAATATAAAACTATCATATGATACAGCAATCCCACTCCTGGACACATACCCAGAGGAAAACATTATTTAAAAAGATACATGCACACCAATGTTCATTGCAGCATTATTTACAATAGCCAAGACATGGAAGCAACCTAAATGCATATCAACAGAGGAATGGATAGGAAAGACATGGTACATATATACAATGGAATATTACTCAGGCATAAAAAACAAAAACAAAATAATGCCATTTGCAGCAACATTGATGGACCTAGAGACTGTCATACAGAGTGAAGTAAGTCAGACAGAGAAAGACAATATCACATAATATCACTTCTACGCAGAATCTAAAAAAAAAATAGTACAAATGAACTTATTTACAAAAGTGAAATGTAGATGTAGATGTAGAAAACAAACTTATGGTTACCAGGGGATAAGCGGGGGGAGGGATAAATTGAGAGATTGGAAGTGATATATACACACTACTATATATAAAATAGATAACTAAAAAGGATCTACTGTATAGCACAGAGAATTTTACTCAATACTCTGTAATAACCTATATGGGAAAAGAATTTAAAATAGAGTGGATATATGTTTATGTATAACTGATTCACTTTACTGTACACCAGAAATTAACAACACTGTAATTCAAATGTACTCCAATAAAAAATTTTTTAAAAAAGTAACTTTGGTTATGTTGGTATGATGGAAGTCTCCCTTTATTTTATAAATATAAAAATGTATACTCAATCATATTTTCAGAGTAGAGTTTATTACATATTAGCAAACTTCTGTTAAGTTAAAATAAAATATTGAAGATGTCAAAACTAACAATGCTCATATTCTTGCTGGATTAGTTTTCATAAATATGAAACTGAGACATCAACATTCATCAGTTTTTCATAATTTAAATGAATATCTCCACTTGTTCTTTACTCTTATTACTGCATTTAAATTTAAGTTTTCAAAGGAGTCTTGTTACTATCCTTCTGTTATTTATAAATAAACCTATATTTTCAGTAAAGATGGATTCACCCATTCTGGAATTCGTTGGGCTCTAGACCATAAAGCTGAACAAGACAGCATTATACCTCCCCAAATGAAGTTTCCAATCTACAGTGAAGGGTTCTTTTAACAATAATAATTTTAAAAATCAGTAATTTAAAAAGACTAAATATGCCATAAATGGTGTATTTTGAAAGGCTTTAAAAGAAATTTTTCTAAATTGGTTTTATATCTACACTTCCAAAGGTTTAATAGAGAACTATGATTGGGATTTTTTATTTCTCCGTGTTTATTTACTTTTTAAAAATTTTTTGGATCAGATAATTAGGGTTTTTAATCTTTTACTCTGATTTCCTTTTATGTGAAGTACCTGAATACAAAGGTGCCTAGAGAGACAGATATGGTTAGGGGGGCTATATTTGAGGTCAGTAAAGAATTCTTTAGATTTACTGAGATTCATGAAATGCACATATAAATGCTGAATTCTCATAACCAAGAGTAAGAGCTCAAAAAAGTCTTTAGCACTTACAAAAGATGTCAATCACGTGCTTTACTGCTTATAGATACATTTCTATGCACATTATTCCAAACAATGGAGAAAGAGAGACAAACTAAATTTAAGCTGTGAGTAAATTTCAATAATTCTAGGTTGTTCTACTCTAAACTGTATACATCTTCCTTTAAATACCCATTTTTAAAATTTAAATTTAACCCAGTTTATTTTGATATTTTAAAAATAATGTCTATTTTCTCTTCCAGATATACTGTTTAAGAGGATTTATTTTATTCATGTGAAAAAGTTGATTTATTCTCTGCAGAAAAGAGAAGAAGGTTGATGCTTATCAAGACACAAGAAATGCAAAACAGGCTTCAAGAGTGGGAAGGGGAAATACTTGCCTTGGACTTTCCTTGATTACTTGTACAGTTATTGGTAAAATACCCAAACAGAATACATTCGGCTTTCATTGCCCCAGGCATATCACTATTTCACATTTTCTTGTGGCCCTGTCTTTCTATCGTTCTGTTATCCACATAGCCATCTTGAAATTTAATAACATTTATCATTCTCCAATTAAGTTATATGAGGTGAGACTCTAACTCAGTTAACATATATCATGTGGGGAGCACTTTATATCTTTCAAACACTGCTAACATACTCCAGTTCCAAGTGGATTCATAGCAGAGCAGTCAGCAAGTCTTAAGGACTACTCTCCTGCGATCTATCTTTTTCTCTTTTTTTTAAATAAAAGATGCTACAGTTTTTTTCAGTCACTTACTTAAAACTATAAAACTATGTTATATTTACTTCAAAAAACTGCTTTTTCTATAAAGAAACAGAGGATTTTTTTGGTTATTATTTGGTCTTTCTGAATATGGGGAGGTTATGTAGATTTTTGAAGAATTTAATAAATTTTCTCCTTAACCTAATCGTAAAAATCTTAACAATTATTAGAATGAGTATATATATTTCATACATAAGTAAAAATGCTGAACTTTAAATATCCTCAAATACAAAACATTAGAAATCAGTGGATGATCCAGTGAAAATAAATAGATAAAAACTAAAGAGATAAGAATCTAATTCTCATGGCACTGAATTCCTCAGTTGTTAAATGATCATGGTGGAAAGTAAATCCTGTCAAGGGTTTACCTCCTATACTCACAAAAAATATTTAAATATACTTCAGTATTAGTAATATATGTATTAAGAAATCATAATAATTTCAAGATGTAAAGAATAAAAGATCAATTAAAACTTAATTGCCCTGTGCTATGTGGCTGCTTCCCACTAGCTATCTATTTTACATTTGGTAGTGTATATATGTCCATGCCACTCTCTCACTTTGTCACAGCTTATCCTTCCCTCCCCATATCCTCAAGTCCATTCTCTAGTAGGTCAGGGAGATCAGCTCAGTAGTTTGTGACCACCTAGAGGGGTGGGATAGGGAGGGTGGGAGGGAGGGAGACGCAAGAAGGAAGAGATATGGGAACATATGTATACGTATAACTTTGTTATAAAGCAGAAACTAACACACCATTGTAAAGCAATTATATTCCAATAAAGATGTTAAAAAAAAACTTAAATTGCCAAAAAATATTTCTTAAATAAAACTAAATGTATTACTCACTTTTTAAAGGAATCGTGAAAAGAACATATATGAAAGCAAAGAATTTATTTTTTTTTTAGATTTAGAACTATTGTTCTTAACTTGATTTTCTGGGAAAGGATACTTTTCTGTAAATGGACCTTATTACTATTTGTTATGTAACTCCAGGGAGTGCCATTCGAGTGTCGTTCATTTAATGTATCCTGTGAATGGTAACCTCGTGGTTGAACATGATGGAGGCCCACTGTCTACACCTGGTTCTCATTTGGTTATTATGAGGTAGGTGGACACAGAATCTGCTGCGTTCCATAGGATGACTTTAGGTGGTATCAGAATGATTCCTGGGGCCAGCTACATAATTTCTAGGGCCCATTGTGCAATGAAAATGTGCTCCTTGTTCAAAAAACAGAAAAGGTTTTTCCTTTCTTACATAGTTTCTCTATTTACTGTCATGGTGTTTTTAAATTTTTCTATTTCATATTACACACACCCTCCCCTCCCCCAGGCACAGAGAAACTGACAGGAGTGTAGACCCTTACAGGTGCTTGGGGCCCTGCCCTAAAACTTGTTGAGCCAGACTTCAAGTGTCCCTGTCTCTGAGCCCAACCCTGGCCAGGAGTGGAGTACAGCCATCGCTGCTGGGCAGGAGCAGGGAGCAGGTGGACCAAAACCCACCTCAGGAAGGTGCTGAGAGGTGAGAATGCATATGAGCTCCAAGTCCCTGAGTTATGTTCCATTGTATCACTGGGCTTCACTTAAAAACCACAAATTCAAAGATAAAATTAAGAATTTTAAGAAGCAAGCTCAGAGCATTAAATCCAAAAGGAGTACCTTCTGGGTATAAGGCCCTGTGCTGGTGCACTGGTTGAACACCTGTGAAGAAGGACAGTGACTACAGAATTCATCATCTAAACCAGGATGTTTTTGATCTTGAAAGGGGCACCACTGTAACCTCGCTGGGACAAGAGGCATAAATCCACCTGATTTGGGACAAATTGTGATGAATAGTTACCCTAGAGAAAATACAACTCAAATAAACCTTTAAAATTTATAAATTCCTAGGGACCCACAAGAAAAAATCCAGGGGTAGAGTGGGCTTAAATCCAATGATCCCTGTTCCATTTCTGTAGGATTCTCTTTGCTTTGCTCCTCTTCATGTCCTTTCATCCTGAGGCAGTTATAGTTTAATTAGTTATAGCAGCTCCAGATCTTAAATTTGGTTAAAACAATATCCAGAAGAAGAATAAAGTTCTCTACCATCTATATACTAGGTAATTCCAGAACAGAAAAGGCCTTTCTAGAAGCTTCAGGAAACCTCTCCTTCAGTTACATTGACCTAAATTGAATCACATGCTCATTTCTGAACCAATTACTACCAAAAGAGACAACTGATTTTAAGCCTATAAGAACCACCTCCAGAGATGGGAATGGGATCAGTAGATGGGCTCCATTGAAGACTGTAAATCTCAAAGAAAATCAGGTTTTGTTAAGAAAATTCCTGTTAGGAAAGTGGAAACAGTACAGATGCAGAACTGTCATCTAATAATGTTGAACTGATTTTTCCTGGATAAACAGAGGAAACTCAGTGATACGAGCCCAGATCACATTTGCAGTGGCACATTATGTAGGCATAGCCAAGCCAGACAGGTAGATTCAGACGAGTTTGGTCTTCCTAACAAGGCTCTTAGGACCCCTTATGATTTTGTTTCCTGCCAATATCTCTCACTACCACAGGGGAGGCAATATATTATCCTTACTCTATTAGGGTTTGTTTTTGTTTGTTTGTTTGTTTGTTGGAGTCTGAGAATTAAACTGACATAAGCCATCAGCAGAAGGAAAGCATACAAATTTACTTAATGTAAGTTTTATGTGATATGGGAGCCTTCATAAGGAATGAAGACCCAAAGAAATGGTGAAACTTAGATGTTTTTATATTAGGTTGAACAAAGGCATTTGTGGAAAAGTAAGTAAACTATATGGGGGGGCTAAAGGAAGACAAGAAAAGAATTATTTTAACAAAGTCTGTTTGTGTAAAATTCTCTTAGTCTCAACTTCTCGTTCCTGATGATATGAATGTTACTTTTCTAGCATATGGAGGATATCTTTCACAGAGGAGTTTCATATCCTGCTTTTAAGAAAAAGGAGGTCAGAATGTTTTTCTTATCTTTGCTGTTTATCACGTGCCTTTAACTCAAAAGAGTCAATCTGCCAGAGCGGCGTATTTTGGGGTGATGTGTTGAGAACTCCTTCACTACATACCTGACAAACAAAGGAATCAGACCCAAAGAAATACTTGAAATGGTCAAAATGTGTGATGCTCTATTACCCTATTTTACATCGCAAGTTCCTAGTATTTACTGAACACTTAATACATATGCATTAAATTAAGGACAAAAGCATTATTAGGGCTAAAAAGCATCATTACATTTTGACAAAATTCAGGAAGATATAACCATTTCAAACTTAGATGTATCTAATAAATTAGTTTAAAATATATACAGAAAAATGGATAAAAGTACAGGGAGAAGTTGCCAAATCTATTATAGTGATTATGAAGTCTCCCCAAATCTATCTATAGATTCAATGTAATTCAAATAAAATTCTCTGAGATATTTTCCTATATATGGGAAAGCAAAGGGCTAAGAATAGCCAAAATAAACTTGAAAAAGAGAAAGATGAGATGACTTTCCTTACCAAATGTCAATAATATCAATATATACTTTCATTCACGTAAGAAAATGATAGAAAAATTAACCAATGATTGAAATTAAATTGGTTTAACCACATGTAAAATATTTTTAATATTAATAAAATATGAACATTTTATATTATCTTATAAATTAGAATATTTTGATACCATATGAGAAGTGGTTCCATATATGTCACATATAACAATGTTCACCCTCATTAGAATATAAACTCCATGAGGACCAGGAAATTGTGTTTGTGTGTGTGTTTTCTATTGAAAGAGTACTTAGCAGCTAATAGGTGTTCAATAAGTATTTGCTAAATGAAAGAAGAAAGAATTAGGAAAACCACCAAAAGATATTTTCTCAGAAGAATACATAAAGTATGGTATGGTATGATTAGAAAATGAAATACATTTCAAAATAAAAAGTAATATACTATAGATAAATAGTGTTGTGTTCAAAAAATAATTTGAGTGAAAATAAGTTTCAGAAAATTACATATAGTGTGTTGTTTTTATGGACTAAACAGCAAAAATAATACCTTTTAGGGATATAAACATCTATGATAAGATTATTTTAAAAACAACAGAATGATAAATATGGAAGAGGCAGGACAAAGGGTTGGATAGGGACACATATGAGAATGCATGAACATTTGAAATGCTCTAGTTATTGAGTTGGAGGTACTTAGAGAAATTATTATTATTATGCATTTTAATTTATAAATGGTATATATTCCTTTATATGTATTAATTACGTTAGAATAAACAAATACAATTTTAAAAAGCAAATGAAAGCACTTAAAAAATATATAGATATTTCTTCACTTAGAACATTTAGATAAAACTGTAAAATATGTTTGAAATTGTATAGTAAGCCAATTGTAGATCTGGCACAGGAACAAAGTTTCCCCCAAGCTAATTTGGTACATTTTCAAAGAGTACATACCTTCTAATTTGCTGGATTAATAATTAGAACTTTGTAAGATTTATTTTTTTTAAAACTAGAATTAAAAACTTTGAGTTTAGAGCCCACTAATTTGGATTTGGCAATAATTCAAAGTGAATCAGGCTTACGTTTACCTTTGCACTATTTAAAAAGAATCAGTACTGTAAGCAAATTAACTGTGTTAAGATTGAAAGTTTAAAAGAAGAGGATTAGCTTTTTAATTGTTCACATTTTTCATGGATATAAAAAATATTGACTTAATTCAATATAATCACTCTTCTAATCACAAATGAATGAGGCTTATCTATTCATTTGAGCCGGATCTGAGAACTTTGGCCTTCAAGAGATGATTTTTCTCCAGAAACTTAAATGTATGAAAACTTAATTGCTTATAAAATACTCATAATTTGTTTTCCAAAAATTCTAGTCATTTTTCTACATGGTAGGAAAATGTGTGTTTTTTATGCACAATTCCCCTTTTAAAAGATTAGTTTAGGAATTAAAGAAAAAATTTCTTGGCTACTCAGAAGACAAACACAAAACATTGCCTTATCCTAAATTCTACAACATGACTGGGATTCAATGTGGTTTGTGTTGACCTAATCTAAAAATAGCCATAGAAAGGACAATTGGAAATGTTCCAGAAGAATAAGAATGATATTAAGAGAGTAATTAGGCTAATATGTTTAATGTTCTGAGAAGAAAACACATGGAGAAGGATCCCTCCTATTCCCAGGAACATAAGTAGTCTCAGTGTTAAAGAATTATTGAGAGAAATATTGAATAATCTAACTCAGTGAAAAAGATATCATTTAAATATAATATGTTAAGGCACTTAAAGGACAGAGTACTTAATAAAGTATAGAGTATATTGATTACAGCCATAAATTTATATACTTTTTGTGTAGATAAATTCATTACCATGATCCATTCAGAATAACCATTTTAGATGGTATTGCTCTATACAGAATTCTGCCAAACACAAGTGAAGCTGATTTATTCAAGAGAATTATTCATTTAATTTCCACCATTTAGTATTTATGTTCCATTTTCATTCATTTATTCATTTCATCTTTATTCATTTATGCATTTATCAAGTATTCATTTAAATGAGTTTCATTATAACCACAGTAGGGTGAGATTTTCAGTAAATTTATCCTTTAATAGGTTTATTCTTACAAAATCCTCTGAGCAGATAAAGGTTGCTTGACCCATTATGTTCACATCTCTTTAAATTTTTTACAACTTTTCCTTTATCCATTTCCTTTCTTAATTTGGATGCTTTCCTTGAATTTCATTGAATTTCCTGGAATCAACCTAACTAATCTATTTAATATTTGACATACTAAATATTTTTTATTCAATGAATATATATTATGTTGTAGGTTCTATATAGTAGTCATTGAAGAAACTTTACTATTCAACAGTCAAGCAAACTTATTCCACACTAGGTAATATAATAACACTTTGAGACTAACACTATTATTTAAAACTATTTATATATCACTAACATTGTCCCTGGTTATTTGAGACTTTTTCAGCTTCATGATTTTTTTGTTGTTATTTCACTAAAATTAACTTGCTATTTACAAAAATGTAAACTAATTAAATTTTACATTGCCAGTGGAACTGTTATTATTATTATTTGTTTGTTTAATGATGATTGTGTATCTACTCTTGCTAGTCCAATGACAGAGACATACAGATAATGGGGCAATTTTTCTTAACTTTTCATATTTGAATTTGATGCTCAGTTTTTTAAAATTTGTCACTTAATAGATAACTCTTTTTTCTTTCTTTATCCCTCAGCCTTATCATTGCTGTGTTCCTATTCTTTATATCTATTTCTTCCCAACCACTTTACTCTATTTTGGTTTGGTTATTCATTTTGGCTCCCTTTTGTGGGTTACTGATTTTGCCTTCTAACCTAGTTTTCATTTTTCATGCTTAGTTTCAATGTCTCTGAAGATTTGGGGTCAGGGTCCCTCACTCAGACAATTCTAGTCCTAGAGAATAATGAGCAGGCACTCCACTTTTAGCCCAGCCTAATTCTTTCTCCCAACTCCTCTTGTTATAATTTTGGAAAATCATGTAATAAAATCTGTTTGAAATTATTGTACGGAGCTGTTTCCTAATTCAAACTGGTGACCATGGACAGTAAATGAGTTAGCTACCATCCTTACACTAGCCTAGATTTTGAACACCAGAAGGAGGTGGGAGCACCAATATTCCCTATTTAATTATTTAAGCAACTGGTTTCCTTCTAGTTTTGTTTGCTTGTTTTTTTAAGTATGAGGCTTCCTGTTAAAGGGTGGCAGAAAAAAAGATACAAGACTCAGAGGTGACAATTGTTATTGTCTTTCCTTTGAGTTTCAATTTTTATTTGAGGTCAGCACGGATACATAGATAAACTCTACAATGTTAATAGGAATGAGTATGAGCATCATGGGAAAAAAATGAGTGTCAATGTCGTAGTCAGAAGACAAAGAACTGAACACAAAGTTCCATTTGCCATAAATTGTTCTACAGAAATGTAGTCTGCAAGAACATTGCCAAAGGGTGCTCAAACAATGCCAAAACTCATAGAATTTAGAGAAAAAAGTAAGAATAAATTCCACCTTACATGTATTATGGTGATTATCCTAAGTCATATTCAAAACCAGTGTGCTTGGGTGAAAGAAGATGCCTTAAAGGTCCGTTGCCTATTGTTTGTTTAAATTGCTTTTTCTGAAATTATAACTATGTTCAATCATTTTCTATAGGAATATTTTGAGATTATAGAAATTGTTATTTTTTTAATTACAAGTGTGGTTTTAGTAACAGGGCATGGTTTTATAAAAAATAGTAATGTGATTTAAGTAATAAACAGTAGCATTATTGTGAGTTCAAATCTCTGTGATGTCAGTGGTCATAATATGGAGAAAACGTCTCATGAAAGCCATCTACCCTAGGTGCTGTATACTGATGAGAACTTTATTTTTTTTTAATTTAAATTAAATTTAATTTTTATTGTCTGTAGTATAGTTCATTTACAGTGTCATGTTAGTTTCAGGTATACAGCAAATATATATATATATATATATATACAATCATTTTCAGATTCTTTTCCCATATAGGTTATTACAGAACATTGAGTAGAGTGCCCTGTGCTATGAAGTAGGTCCTTGTTGATTTTCTATTTTATATATAGTAGTGTGTATATGTTAATCCCAAATTCCTAATTTATCTCTCCCTGCTTTGGTAACCATAAGTTTGTTTTCAAAGTCTGTGAGTCTATTTCTGCTTTGTACATAAGTTCATATACCCTAGGTTCTGTATACTGATGAGAGATTTAATTAGCAACAGAGAGAACTTGGAGAGATTTGAATCAGCCTCTTGAGAGACTGTGTTTTGCAATTTTTGTTTTAACCACAGGTAATCAAACATTACACATAAACTCTTAAGTATGTAAACACACATCCCTCATGTTTCATTCTTGCCTCACTTGAAGTCTCTTAACTAAGTTCTTGCTACCTCTCACCTCCTATGGGCCGTCTTTCTAATGAATTCTTCTTCACTTTAAAAGATGCTGTCCATTCTTTGTCAGTTATAAATTCCATGAACAGCCCTTAGGACAGCCCTTCACAAGGACAGGGCCTGTCTCCAGATTTATTAGTGTCCTGAACATATATCCTCCACTTACACGAGTGAATCCGAACAGATGACATTGTTTTAATGTCTGCATGCCTTTACACCTGTTGTTCCTTTGCCTAGAAGTCCCCATTCTCCCTTGCCTAGCAAACTTGCCATTCTCTGCAGCAGCTCATGTCATGCCTTTCATGAGGCTTTCCTTTACAGAAAGGAAAACTTTATAGTTCCTTTCCTTTATAGTTCCTCCTTTTCATTGCCCCAACATAATTTTATTCATAACTTTAATAGTTCTATGTGATATGGAGAGAGTACACCATAGTGGTTAAGATCATGCCTTTGACTCAGCAATTCCCAGAGCATAACCTTGAGCAAGTTATGTGAGCTCTTTGGCTCTCAATTTCACCACCTGTAAAAAAGAGGTAATAATAGTAGGTCAAAGGTGGTTGATTACTTCCTGTTTCAAGTTTAACAGGTAAAGAGCTCAGAGGCCACACTCCTAACCTCACAACAAGAAAAAGTTAAACAAACTGAAAAGCAATTACTTTTCTTGGACCCATCAAGGAACTGAAGTTTCAGGGCAAACCACTACTAAAATCTGGTGAGACAGGCTCACCTGGAGAGTTAGAGACCAGATCTGCTTACTTGGAGCAAAAGTCATTGAAGCAATCAGCTGGGAGGAACACTTAAATATACTTTGGTTGAATTAGGAGAGGCTGAGTGTGGACTACTATGAGAATGAAAAACTCCTAGGATCAGCAGTCATAGGGGAAGCCCATTCTTTTATAGGCTTTACCTCCAGGTAAAGAACAGAGGAGCCAACTTAAAGAGCTCCAAATCCCCAGAGCTAGAACAATTTGAGCAACAAATAAAGTAGGATCAGATTTCAGCACAAAGTGTAAAGTAAATAACCTGAGTCCATAAATGACATAAATAAATGATTGAATAAATAAATAAATGGTGGAGAATAGGCAAATCTTTCATGCAGAAGAATCTCAAATAATTTATGTAGCTACCCTGACCTCAAGGAAGTACAACATAACTGCCCACTAATTAAGTGCTGACGTGCATATTTTCTTCCAAAAGAAACCTGAAAAAACACTATCTCGGCCAGGTGATCAACAGTTATGTCATTGATATTATGTACCTTTGATATGATGAATGAAAATGACACTTTACCTCTGTGATCTTCCTCTCAGCAACCTATAATCCCAGATTAATCATGAGAAAAACATCAAACAAATTCGAAGAGTACGGTATAAAACAAAACACTCGACCAGTACTCCTCAAAATTGTCAAGTTCATCAAAAACAAGTCTGAGAAACTATTAAAGCCAAGAGGAACCTAAAGAGCTATGATAACTAAATGTAATGTGGTACCCTGGATAGGATTTTGGAATTGAAAAGAACATTAGGTGAAAACTAAAAAAACCTGAGTCAAGTATAAACTTCAGTTAATAATAATATATCAATACTGGTTCATTAAGTGTGACACATGTAACATCTGTGATGGTTAATATTATGTGTCAACTTGACTGGAACACAAGGTGCCTACATATTTGGTTAAATATTAGTCTATGTGTGTCTGTGAGGTTGTTTCTGGATGAGATTTACATACAAATCAGTAGACTGAGTAAATCAGATGGTCCACCCCAATGCCAGTGGGTCTCATCCAATCCATAGGAGGCCTGAATAAAATAAAAGGCAGGACAAAGAAGCATTTGCTCTCTGCCCGATTGTTTTTGAAATGGGACCTGACTCTTTTATTGCACTTGGATTGGAATTTGCACCTCTAGGTCTCCTGAGTCTCCAGTTTGCAGAGGGCAGGTCATAGGACTTCTCAGGATCCATAATCACATGAGCCAATTCTGAATAACTTTTAAATAAATATATATATATATATATATATATATAAGAGAGAGAGAGAGAGAGAGAGAGAGAGAGAGAGAGAGAGAGAATATATATATATGTTGTATATATGTATTATATATATGTATCCTATTGGTCTGTTTCTCTGGAGAACCCTGACTAATACACATACTGAAGTAAAATGTTAATAATAAGACAAATTTAGTGTGAGATATATGAGAACTCTGTCCTATCTTTGCCATTTTTCTGTAAATCTAAGACTACTGTAAAATAAAAAATTTATTTAAAAAAAATTTGAGGGCTTCCCTGGTGGCACAGTGGTTGAGAATCTGCCTGCTAATGCAGGGGACACGGGTTTGAGCCCTGGTCTGGGAAGATCCCACGTGCCACGGAGCAACTAGGCCCCTGAGCCACAACTACTGAGCCTGCATGTCTGGAGCCTGTGCTCCGCAACAAGAGAGGCGGCGATAGTGAGAGGCCCGCGCACTGCGTTGAAGAATGGCCCCCGCTTGCCACAACTAGAGAAAGCCCTCGCACAGAAACAAAGACCCAACACAGCCAAAAATAAATAAATAAACAAATGTGGGGTTTAAAAAAAAATTTTTTTTAAAGTTTGAATATTGGTAATTCAATAATAATGTTGCTTAATTCTTTATAGGATTATAATGCAGATTAAAAGAAGTTAATGGGTGTAAAATTCTTAGAAAAATGCCAGGCACAAAGTAAAGGTCAATAAATGCTACCTGTTATTATTAATGTATCATGTAGGTTTATTTTATCAGTTTTTCACTATTCTTCAATCTTCTTTTCTCTACCTGAGTCTTATTATTATTTATTTTTGTAATTTCTGGAGATCAATTTTATTAGTTCTATATATGGCAGGCTTTGGAAATTTAATAAGATTGACCAGTATAATTTATTCAATGAATGCTTATGGAAGCTATCTTTTGCGTTTTATACTCGTCTACCTATTACAGAAATAGACAAAGGAATAGAAAACGATTTTTAAATAAAATCTCTACAACTTACCTGGAGAGATTTAACTTTTTATGTTTTTATCATTTGTCTTGCTACTATCTATTTTGAACTGTTTTTTTACTCGGTCTTTCTCCAAAATGGAGCTAAGGTAATAAATATATGAGTTAACTAGGGAATAAGTAGAAAGATATGGAAGTAATAATGTGATATCTATCATGTAAATAACTCTCCCAATTACACATACAAACTCCCTCCAGCCAGACATGTTTAAGGACTGAGTGATCTGAAGTCACACATATACATTTGATTTCCAGCCCTTGCAAACTGTGTGCTTTTAGCAAGTTTCTTAACCTCTCTGTTTCAGTCTATCCTATTAATAGATAAAGATAAATGTGTAGTTGTTGTAAGGAACAGACTAAACAGACAAAGGAACTAAAGTAAGTAATGTATGTTCAGTAAACAACCACTATAACTTACACAGTAATCTCAGCTAGGAAAATGTCTTTATATTTGTTAATCCTGAACCTTGGGTGCTGCAGAAAAGTGTATCATTGAGTAGGCAGAATGTTATTGAGAACATTCTATAATATCAGATTCTGACATTGTATTCAACAAGTAACATCAAATTGTTTTCTCATTAAGGAAATTTTTATGGTCTTTTCCCTCCCTCTCCCTCTTTAAAATAGAATTAAAGTTTAATTTTGCACCTAGCATAATTCTTAAGTCTCTTACATTACTCTGTTTTAACTGTATTTGAAGCCTGAAATTAAAATTGGAAACATTCTGAAAATAATACCAGTACATTTATTTATGGACTTTTTTCACCTTCAGTAGTAATTTCATTTCTCACTGATACATTATTCCTTTGTCATTAATCTTCTTCATCTCATCTTTAGTGTCTTATTTTTATTGTCACTCCTATTTCTCTTTTATTTATCTATTACTGTGTATATGTTAGACTGTCATCTTTCTTTGCCAATTTTGGTTATAAAGTATATCTTCTATCTATTCAGATTTTTTTCCCACAAATCATTTTTTTTATTTTTGTTTTGTTTTGTTACTAAGCTGTATATTCTTTTCTTCCACAGGTTTAATGACACTCTTAGGCATACAAATAATTTTCTGTCTCTATTGGCCACAGTCCTGAAAAGCATACAACTTTCAGATTAATCTTTTTTTTTTTTTTTGCGGTACGCGGGCCTCTCACTGTTCAGGCCTCTCCCGTTGCGGAGCACAGGCTCCGGAGGCACAGGCTCCGGACGCGCAGGCTCAGCGGCCATGGCTCACGGGCCTAGCCGCTCCGCAGCACGTGGGATCTTCGCTGACCGGGGCACGAACCCGTGTCCCCTGCATCGGCAGGCAGACTCTCAACCACTGTGCCACCAGGAAAGCCCAGATTAATCTATTTTTACTGAACCTCTTGCTCATCATTTTCTTTCTCTCTTATTTTGATATTGATGATAAAAGAGTTCCCCTCACAGTCTTAGTTACCACTGAACTTGTACTATCTTTCCTTCCTACCTATTAATTTTTTAGGAAAATTATCATAAAAAATATACTCAACGATAGTAAGGGTCATTTAAGGAAAACAACAGAAAACACTTTGTAATTTTATTTATAGAAGGGTTCTGATATTAACCTGAAAGTACTGATAGCAAGTTTCTATGTTCTTCAAAGGAACAACTCTATTTTATTGCATGAACCAGTGTCAAGAAATTTTTGTTCCCCAGTAACCCCATTTCTCATTTTGAAGATGATCACCTATCAGATACAATACATATATATCCACAAGTTTCTCCTTCTGTGGCCTCAGTTACCTGCAGTCAACCACAGTCTGAAAATATTAAATGGAAAATTCTAGAAATAAACAAATCATAAATTTTAAATTGTATGCCACAGCGTTCTGAGTAGAGTGATAAAATCTCCCACTGTGCCACTCAGTCCTGCCTGGGATACCCAACCATCAACATCATCTGCTCCTAACATCCAACCAAAAACATCATCATGCTGGATGATCCAGGATCACACAAAGCAGATGATCCCCCTTCAGACGTATGGTCAGCAGGTCAACAGTAGCCTAACACTACATCACAATGCCTATGTTGGTCACTTCATTTCATCTCCTCATGTAGGCATCGCACATCATCACAAAAAGAAGAAAAGTGAGTACAATGCTATAAGATATTTTGAAAGAAAGACCACATTCACATAACTTTTATTATAGTATATTGTTATAATTGTTCTATTTTATTATTATTATTATATTTATTGTTGCTAATCTTGGAATGGATCCCCTGTGGAAAAGGGGGGACAACTGTAATAAACTGATGTCTGTGAAACTTTTACATTCTTTGGATGGAGTTGAAATATGACTTGAAATAATTATTATTTCATTGTTGTGGGAACAAAGATTAAAGTGTTAAGACTGTTTCCTCACACACTGCTAAGCAGGAGTTACAGGTAGAGCCTTTGCAGGGGATTCTACGGTAGCTCAGGTAACATAGCTAAACTCAACAACAACAAAAATTCCTCCAGCTCACTTCTAAGTGGAAAGGCAAGTCGGTGCTCATTCACAGGCTAGAAAGGCACTTATCATGTTGAAAGTATCAATTTAGCAGTGAAGATTGCTAGTGGGTACTGCAAGATGAGTCACAATTTATAAGCATTCCTGGCAAAGGGTGGAAGGTTTTATAGCTTAGAGAACTGGGGGCTGTGAGGGCTGTGTCTTAATTTAAGTGGAACTAGCAAAGTTTTAACATCATTCCACTTTTCTTGTCAAAAAGCAAAGTTTTACTTTTTCCCCCATGGAGTGTTGTGTGTGTATGTCTAGCTCAGCTTGATGACATCAACAATTCCAGAGGCCTCATAAATATTCCTGAGGTGGGTGCCTGCCCTGAGGGAGCTGGCACTGATCTGATATGTGTCATGGAGTTGAACCCATCCTGACATGGTGTTGCTGAGGTCTAGTCCACTGCTGGTCTCACATGGCTACCCAGACTCCCGGGAAAATAAACCTAGTCTTCAGTGCAAAAATTCTGAGAAGCTTTGGAATTCTAAATTGAGGTCTTTTATTCTTCTGTTCTCTTCCTATTAATTAGAACTTAAAAAGATAATCCTAGCACCTGTCATTATGACATAAAAACAAAAAGAGCTACTATTAATTGTCTGCTGTAAGTCAGGGATTCTTTCTGATGTTTTACTTACATTATTCCATTTATTCTAGTAGGGAATGTTGTTATGTTTATTTTATGAATGGTGTAGGCAAGGCTTTCAGGGGTCAACAATGTAATTGAGATCACTCAGCTAGTAAGTAGTAGAGACTAGATTTGAGCCCAGGTTCCTGATTCTAAAGTTTGCATCCTTAGCCAGTTTTTCACTTGATTATTAAAATCTAAATTCAGAACAGCTAGGTCTGCTCAAAAGTGCATGACTCTTATACAAACTATTATATATAGGATGGATAAACAGCAAGGTCCTACTGTATTGTACAGGGAACTATATTCAATAACCTGTGATAAACCATAATGGAAAAGAATATGAAAAAGAATTCATATATATGTATAACTGAATCACTTGGCTGTACAGCAGAAATTAACACAACATTGTAAATCAACTATACTTCAATAAAATAAATTGTTTTTTAAGTGCATGGCTCTTAGACTCTAGCCTCTAGAGCATACCGTTTTGTTATTCTCTTTGCTTGCGAAAATATGCTCTACTAAGACTTAAATGGGAAAATCTTTCCTCTTCCTGATTCTCTTTGCCTGGCAGAAACAGCTGCACAATCTAAGAAATCAACATGGTCACTGCCTCACACAGAGCTGTTCAGAGAAGAACTGAGACATCAGACACGTGAATTTCATTGCTCCATTCAGAGATTGTGTCAGAGTCCCATCAGATATACCAGTCTGGATTTCTGGCTCTACTGAGCAATGCCTGAAATAGATAAATTCACATTTAGTTTTTTCTCCGATATAGTAACATTCTGTGTCCACTCTGAGGTAGACGATGAAGACTGGCACAAACAGAATATAGTCATTGTTTTCTTAAAAAAAAACAGAGCCAGCTTCATCCCTTTGACCTTTATAAGCCAGATCTGGTTAAGATCCAATGGAATCCCCACAAATTGTCACTAAAAATAATATCTTTTATAGATCCTGCCACAACCAGGATATGAGTCATATTTCTCATCCCTATATTTTCAGCTCAGTTTCTTTCTCACTGAAAGGCCATTCTTCCCTTCCTTCCTCTTGCTGCCTCCTTGAGGGATCCTAACTAGCTGCTCTGTTACTAGCAGGGACTGAAGATTTTCTAGAGCAGTAGAAAGATATCTGGAGAGTAGAAACAGAAACTATTGTAGAGAGGATGCAGGCTCATTGCTGGAACTCACCATCGGCTCATCATCAAGAATGAAAAGGGTAAAGCTTTGCGGAGAAACTAAACAACACAGGGTAGCTTTGAAGGTGGGGAATGTGTGGAAGGGCCATGTTGACAGAGTGTGATAACACAGTCAGTGAGGGCCTGCCTTTAAAGTCAGGAAGCCTGGGCTCAAAGCCAGCTCTACACTTTCTGACTTTATGACTTTGGATATGTTATTGAACTTCCATAAGCCTTTGTTTTCTCATTTATAAAATGAAGATGATACTAATACCTGCATCCATAGGTTGTTGTGAGCATTGAGTTAATCATCGTAAACAATGAACACAGTGTGAAGTGCCCCTTAAGCAGTAGCTATATGGAGTTAATAAAGAATCCCTGTGAGAGCAGATGCTTTATGATTTACTGATCTTCGTGCCTGGCACATAGTAGGAATTCAGGAAATTTTGGCTTAATGAAGGAATCAGGCATTCGGCAGAATGAATAATAGAGTAGAAATAGGAGAGAAGAAACAAAAAATCAGTTGGGTGTGAAGAACAGGTTAAGAGCAAAATCTAATTCTTCAGTATTTTTATTTCAGGTGTGAAGATGGGATAGCCTCTATCTGTTAATTGCTAGTAGTAATTTTGCCGCCCCAAACAGCCTGCACGTTATTTGAGATCTTTCTCTGAGTTCCTAGGAATAATTTCGTGTCAGAATGGATTCCATGTTATGCTCAAGGGATTTCAGTGGGCACAACCAGGATTTCTCTAATTCATTATACTATTTGTGTTGTCTGCCAAATGAGTTTGCCCTATGAAAATGGATATTTTAAAACTATGGTGAACTTTCAAGCTGTCTCATTGGGTATTTAAGATACACTGCAGCAGAAAGTATTGTATTTGGGGGGTAGAAGGAACAGGCCAATTTCTACTGTTAGCTTAGCTGCTAATGTCTCGGAGCTAAAATTCTTTGTTTTAAAAAATGTACTCTTACACAGGGCACTTCTCACACTCAGTGCTGCCTTTGAGGGAAGGTAAGTTTTAGTTCTTGTCTCTCTCACAAAAACAGTAAACATTGGATTACATTTAAAGTATTGAATTGATTCAACTAAAAACTCCAGCATTTTACTGTAGGGTATTCACATATAATTTCAGATATGAATTACTGTTCTCTAATTATGACTCTACATATCTTTTTATACTCTGGGTCAGTTCGTTAAAACTGTGCTACTCAGTGACTACTCTTTTCTCTTCTTCGGTATATCCATTGTCACAACCTTTTTTGCCAAATGCTCATCATCACATACTAAATTGAGGTTTGCCTATAGCCTTCAACTGGCTTTTTTATACACTTAGACATGTCTTTAGCCTAAGTGAATTTGCTGTACTTTGAGAAATCTTTAAAGACTTTAAGAAAATAATTGAAGCTATTACTAGCAATACTAAAGAACATTCTAACACTATTGAAAAATGTAAATCTTTACTTCAAGGCTTAAAAGCTTTCTCTGTTTTCCTAAAGAAAAAATTTCATAGCTTAGGATATTCACCTATCCTAAAGTAATTTTGAAGGTAAGAAATATCATAGTGAGTCTATACATAAAAGTAGAAACAAGGAAAGAGAGAAGGTGCAAAACAATAAAATAATTTTGAAAGAAGAATGTCTCATTTTATCATTACCGTTTGAGCTGAATTGTGGCTTTCAAGAGGATACGTCTGCAACCTAACACCTAAAACCTGTAAATGTGATATTATTTGGAATGAAATTCTTACTGGCCATATTTCTCTCTTGAGGGATAACTTCATTCCATGTAAGCTCATTAAAAATAAGACATTACAGATGGCCAACACATGAAAATATGCTCAACATCATTAATTATTAGAGAAATGTAAATCAAGACTACAATGATGGGCTTCCCTCGTGGCTCAGTGTTTAAGAATCCACCTGCCAATACAGAGCACAAAGGTCCGAGCCCTGGTCTGGGAAGATCCCACATAACGTGGAGCAGCTAAGCCCGTGCGCAACAACTACTGAGCCTGCACTCTAGAGCCCACAAGCCACAGCTACTGAAGCCCGTGCACCTAGAGCCCGTGCTCCGCAACGGAGAGTAGCCCCTGCTTGCTACAACTAGAGAAAGCCCGGGCACAGCAACGAGGACCCAATACACCCAAAAATAAATAAATAAATTAATTAATTAAAAAAAAAAAACCTACAATGAGGTATCACCTCACACCAGTCAGAATGGCCATCATCAAAAAATCTACAAACAATAAATGCTGAAGAGGGTGTGGAGACAAGGGAACACTCTTGCACTGTTGGTGGGAATGTAAATCGATACAGACAGTATGGAGGTTCCTTAAAATACTAAAAATAGAATTACCATATGATCCAGCAATCCCACTACTGGGCATATACCCAGAGAAAACCATAATTCAAAACAAACATGCACCCCAATGTTCATAGCAGCACTATTTACAATAGCCAGGACATGGAAGCAACCTAAATGTCCATCTATAGACGAATGGATAAGGAAGATGTGGTACATAAATATAATGGAATATTACTCAGCCATAGAAAGGAGTGAAATTGTGCCATTTGCAGAGACGTGGATGGAACTAGAGACTGTCATACAGAGTGAAGTTAAGTCCGTAAGAGAAAAACAAATATTATATATTAACGCATATACGTGGAACATAGAAAAATGGTATAGATGAACTTATTTGCAAAACAGAAATAGAGACACAGACGTAGAGAACAAACGTATGGATACTAAGGGAGAAAATGGGCGTGGGAGTGGGATGAATTGGGAGATTGGGATTGACATATATACACTACTGATACTATGCATAAAATAGATAACTAGTGAGAACCTACTGTATAGCACAGGGAACTCTACTCAGTACTCTGTGGTGACCTAAATGGGAAGGAAATCCAAGAAAGAGGAGACATATGTATATGCATAGCTAATTCACTTTGCTGTACAGCAGAAATTAACATAACATTGTAAAGCAATGTTTATACTCCAATAAAATTGGAGTATATTTTTATTTATACTCCAATAAAAATTAATAAAAATGATTTTCAACATTTGAAAGTGAACAGTGTTTGTAAAAAATCTTTGAAGAATAAGTTATTAATTTTAGTCTTTTGCATTTTATCATCCACACCCATGACATATTTTGGTCTAAAGAGAAAACAATAAATTACTTCAGAGGATTACATTACTAGCTATTGAGGAATATACTACTATCACTCATTTGTTCAACATTTTATATCTACAAAAGAACATTTGTTTTATCTGGAAAGAAAGCTGTGGCATAATTCATCTCTATGCTATTGATGATGAAGCTGGGGCTTTTCACTAATGCATTGATTAAATATTTATTGAGCACCTACTGTGTACTATTCTACATGGTAGAGGTACAACAAGGAATATATAAACAATCCTCATTAATCTTATATTCTACTGCAGGTAAAGATAGGACTTTCAATAAACGTAACAAATAATAAATTATATATTATGTTAGAGCATGTATATCAGGTTAAGGAGCCAAGAGCACTGTGTTAGAAGGGTTGCAAAGTTAAACAGAATTATCATATCTCTGATAAGTTCTTAAGGAAGGTGAGGAAATGCGTCATGGAGATACGCGGGGGAAATCCTTTTCAAACGTAATAAGCGGTCAGTCTTAAGACCAGGAAGAGCCAAGGAACAGCAAGGCGGCCAGTGAGAACAATGAGGAGGATAGTAGTAGATGAAGTCAAAGAGATAACAAGGTCAGGATATGTAGGGTTTTTAGGCCATTTGAAGATTTTGGCTTTTTTTCTCAATGAAATATAAAAATATTGGAAGTTTCGACTAAAATGATACAATCTAACTTATTACTTAAAAGGAATGATCTCTGTACTGTGTAGAAATAAATGGCAGGTGTGAAAGGTAGGATCAGGAAAATCAGAAGGCTCTTGGCTAATGTAAGTCCTGGTAATTTCCACCAGGATAGTAGGTGGTAAGAAGTGGTAAAACCAAACATGATTTACTGCTGAGTTGGATTTGGGGTGTGAGAAAAAGAGAACATTCAAAGGTGACTTCAAGTTTTTCAATCTAACTGGAAAGATAACGCTGACGTTAACTGGAATTGGGATGGCAATAGATAAAGTGGACTTGAAGGGGTATGAGAATGGACATGCTAGCTTTCAGAATATCTATTTGATATCCAAAATGTTAAGTAGGCAGTAAGAGATACACTGGACTGAAATTCAGGGGAGAGGTCCAGTCCAGAGATACATATTTGGGAATCATTAACATATGGGTGCTATTTAAGTGCAAGCAACTGAATGAGAACATCTGTGAACATCTATGAACATCTATGAAGTGATGTAATAGAGAAAATAAGAGGTCCAAGGATTGAGTATAGGGCATTCCGAAGTTTGACCTTAGGAGTGACATAGGATGAAAACCATAATTTTGTAGTCTTAGGAAACCAATTGGAAAAAAGAAAAAAAAAGTGTTTCTTAAGGAAGAAGGACAGATCAACTTGACTGCTAATAGGTCAAGTATTATAATGGCTGGTAATTGAGTACTGGATTTAGCAGTGTAGAGGTAATTGCTGACATGACAAGAACAAGTTTAATGGAGTGCTAGTGGCAAAATCAATATTGGAGTGGATTCGATGGACAATGGGTAGAGATGAATGGGAAGGGGAAAATATTGACAATTCTTTCAAGAGATTTAGCTGTAAAGGGGAGCAGAGAAATGGAGCAGTTGTTGTGTCAAAGTGATTTTTTCAAGGCAAGTTAGCAAGATAATGTCTCATAGGAACGATGCGGCAGAGAGAAAACAATGGTATAGGAGTGAAATGGGAAAGTTACAATGATACACTAGAGAGGTGAGAAGGAATGAACTTTAGAGTGTAAGACAAATGTTTGGCATTAAGTAGGATCATGATCAGTGCAACTCTATTAACAAAAAAGCAGCCACCATATGAAAGCAGATGATAGCAGGTGCCACGGTGTAACGTTGGGAGTTTCTTTCTGGTTGCTTTGATTTTCCTAGTGAAATAGAAAACAAGATTATAAATTGAGACTAAAGATGAAGTAGAGCTTTTTACATGAGGACAGGATAAGGTGAAATGCTTATCAAGGAGTGTGAGGGAGTCAATGAATAAAGGAACATGGTATGATTATTGTGCAGTATTAGAAGTACACTTGAGGTTCCTGGCCTTGAATCTGAAATGAGGCTAGTGAGACTGCTTCTTCAGCCATGCTCAGCTCTATGGGAGCAGTTATCAAGTAAGTGAAGACGCTCCAGTGCAGGATCCCACCTTGCATTTACTCATCATGTCTCATTAGTCTCTTACGGTCTGTCTCAGTTCCACAATGTTTTTGTTTGTCTTGTACAACCTTGATGTTTCTGGCCAGTTATTTTGTAAAGAGTCTCTCAATTTGAGTTTGTCTGATGTTTTCTCAGGATTAAGGTTATGTATTTTTGCTAAAAATACCACAGAAGTGATTTTGTGCCCTTTTCAGGCCATCTTATGAGGGGTATATGATATGAACATTACTTACTACTTGTGATGTTGACTTCCGTTTCTTGTTTTAGGTGGTGCCTGCCAGATTTCTCCACTGTAGAGTTGCTATTTCCATCCTTGCAGTAAGTAAGAACGATGTGTGGGTATATTTTGAGTCTAAGCATAGATCCCATTTATCATCATAATTTTGTGCACTAACTTTAGCATCATCTTTCAATGATTCTTGCCTACAATACTCATACTTATTTAATCAATTGATTATTTATATCAGAAAGGACGTAAATATATAGAATGTACATAATATATTAAATAAGTAGTACATAGAATATATTCTATGCAATACAATAAAATACTATACTAATAAAATGCTATATCTATATGCTGATCAAACTGTTCCATTTTTGGCTATTGTGAGCTCTTTCAGTTTATCCCAACATGTCTCAATCCTTTTCTGAGCACTTGCTTACTTTGGAATAACAACATATTCCAGACTCATCTTTTATTTTTTCCCTGCCTTAACCCTGGAATCAGTCATTTCTCCAAGGACCCCTGCTTCCTTTTATTAGTAAATGGTATTTAGAAATGAACTATTTCAATGGTTCTAAAAGAGTGATACAAAAAGATACTCATAGAAGTTCCATGCTCCCTTCATCCCTTTTAACATATCCCCATTTCCTTAATACTTTCCAACCTATACCCACCTACATCTTCAGAAAATCAGTCTAGTTTCTGGCCTATCATTCTTGCATATCTTTTGCATGAATCAGTGGATGCATGAATAATTTCATATATTCCTTTTTTCTTACATGAAAGATACTGTAATAGATACACTTCTGTACTTTCTTTTCACAATATACAGTTTGTTTTGGTTTCACCATATATATCTGAAATCATTTCATATCAGTTCATAGACATACTCCTCATTTTTTTTAAAGCTTCCCAACACCCATTTTGGGGAGAAATCATAGTTTATTCGACCATTGTACGTATGGTTATTTAGAGAAGAGTTTATTTTTAACTAGTGTTATAATTTTGCTAGATGAGATGGTTTATCTGACTCTCTCTTTTGTGGCAGGATATATATTCATCCCATTTCCCAGCAGGAGGATTATACTTCCTTGTCCCTTTGATGTAAGGAGTGGTCTTATTGCTTACTTTGGCCAATAACACATATGTAGAAGTAAAATGTGTAATTTCTGAGTAGAAGCTTTAGGAGCCAGCTCATGGTTCACAGTCCCTTTTTATCCCTTTGCCACAATATGGGCTTGGTAGGGTTTATTCTGTCAGCTTGGGTTCTAGAATAAAGACAGTGTGGAGCAAAAGCTTCATCCTAGACATGGTGATTGTGAAATGTGATCAAGAAATAAACCATTGTGATTATATACCACTGAGATTTGGGGATCATATGTTACTACAGTGTAACTTTGCCTTACTCTTCTGAAGTAAGTAGGTAACACAAACACAGCACATATGTTAAAGCAATAAATAGACTCTATGTCTTCTGTATTAGTCAGCTCAGTCTGCTATAATTAGATATCACAGTCTGGATGGATTAAGCAACAGAAAGTTATTTCTCTCAGTTTTAGAAGCTAAAGTCCAAGATCAAGTTGCTGTCAGGGTTGGTTTCTGGTGAGGCCTCTCTTCCTGGCTTGCAGATAGTCACCTTCCTACTGTGTCCTCACATGGCCTTTCCTCTGTATGTGCAGAGAGAGAAAGAGATCTCTGGTGTCTCTTCCTTTTCTTTTTTTTTAAAATTAATTTATTAATTAATTTATTTTTGGCTTTGTTGGGTCTTCGTTGCTGCACGCAGGCTTTCTCTAGTTGTGGCTAGTGGGGGCTACTCTTCATTGCGGTGCGTGGGCTTCTCATTGTGGTGGCTTCTCTTGCTGCGGAGCACAGGCTCTACGCAAGTAGGCCTCAGTAGTAGTGCAGCACACAGGCTCAGGAGTTGTGGCTCACAGGCTTAGTTGTTCTGCATCATGTGGGATCTTCCTGGACCAGGGCTCAAACCTATGTCCCCTTCATTGGCAGGCAGATTCTTAACCATTGCACCACCAGGAAAGTCCCTCTTCCTTTTCTTATGACACCTGTTCTATTGAATTAGGGCTTCACCCTTAGGACCTTATTTAACCTTAATTACTTCCTGAAAGACTATCTCCAATTAAGTCACATTGGAGGCTAAGGCTTTAACATTTGAATTTTGGGGAGATATCATTCAGTTTATAACATCTTATTAGTAACTGATTTGTTGACGAATCATGAAGGTGTACATTCAAATTATAATTAGCATAATTATTATTATTCAATTTGAAAATTAGACTATTATATATAGATAATATATAACTTTAACTCAAAATATTTAACTGGTCACAAATTATTGGTTCCCTGCAATATTGTCCTTAGGTTATATTTTTATGTTAAGAAATTGCATTAGGTGCATTTATTTTTGGTAAGTCAGTAATGTAGAGTCTCAAAGTGTTTATCAATGACTAAATAATTTTACCTATTTCACATTTAACAGGATGTGGGAATTGGGCTTGTCTTTCCATTTTTTCAAAGGAAATACAGAATAATATAGTAATTAAGGTAGCTCTTTACTTGTATAATTTTGAGCAGTGTCCTCAGCTGTAAACTGGCAATAGTATATACCTCACAGGCCTATTGTCAGGATGCAATCAGCTGATTATATGTGTAGAGTCTGTAGCCCTATGTGAGTCTTCACAAAGTTATCTACAGAATAAGAATGAAAGTTAGCTTGATTATAGGACCACAAATCCCATTGTTTTATTTAACCATACAAATTAATTTATAAACATGTGATAACTGTTAGAAATAATAAGAAAAATTTCTTTAAATATGAAAAATTATGAGTTCTTAAGTGTCATGAGGTCTAATCTATAATATTCTCCATTTAGGGAAGCAAAATGTGATTTCGAGGAGAGACTATGTAACATTTTAGAAATACATGGCTTATCTCTTTTCAAAGATGATATTTGGTATCCTACAGTAAGATCTAGGGAAAGTAGTGGCATGAGGAAATTTTTTTTTCTTTAGTCACTATTTGAAATTTCTAAATGAGTTTGCATGGAACTTGAATGTGATTGGCATCTGGATTTAATGCAGATGTCTTCAGCTTGGTGGTTTCATGAGATTGCCTAACTATTTACACATATTCTTAATAGCTAACTAAATGTGAAATGAAGTCTTTTTCACTTAGAACATTTTACCAGGGAAATGATGTCAGCAAAATGATGGTGGAATTTCTAGCTCTGGTCCCCTCCCAGAAACATCAATTTGAACAGATATCTGTACAGGAAAACACCTATACAAGAGTCAAGGATTCCAGGTGAGGGATTACAGAATCTAGGTGAAACACAAAAATAAGTGAAGACACATTGAGGAGAATAGGAAAGATAGATTCACACTATCCTTATCAACCTTTCCCCAAGCATGGGCCACCCAGAGCAGAGAGACATTCTCCCTGTAGGAGAGGGATGGTGATGTGAGTGCCAACTTCACCACGGACCTCAGAGCTTGCCTGCCCCAGTACCATACTAACTCCCATGGCCCTAGGTGGCTCCCTGCAGGATCCTGTGAACCCAGATTCCTAGCACACCCCAGCACTGGCCAGCTCCTGTGGCCCTGGGTGGCTTTTATGGCCCCCGCCTTCCAATCAGCCCACATGAACTCGAGCTCCTTGTAGGTACCTGCAAACCTGGTCTCCTGGCCAGGCCCAGTACTAGTTAAACTACTGAAGCCCCTGCCCCCTGGCCCACCCCAGCACCAAGCTGACCCTCACAGACCTTACATCTAGGCTGACCACAACTCCCAGCTTGCCCTAGGGCCAGGTCAACCCTGTGGCCCCAGCCTCCAGGCTGCATCCCTCAAAACCAGATTCCCAGTCTGTCCCAGTCCTGGACCAGCCCTATAGACCCAGATGCTGGGAAAATTATTTGAATAACTATTTCACAAAATAGTATCTAAAATGGTTAATAAGTACATAAAAGGGTGCTTAAAACCATTAGCCATTAAGGAGATACATATTAAAACCTCACCTTGTAAAATGGCTATGATAAAAAAGACAAGCAATAACAGGTCTTATCAAAGATGTGAAGAAACCAGAACCCACGTACATAGTTTATTGGAATTTTAAATGTTGCAGCCACTTTAGAAAAGAACTTGAAAGTTTTTTAAAATGTTAAACATATATTACCATATGACTCAGCAACACAACTACTAGATTTTGATTGAAGAGAATAAGAATATATGTCCATCCAGAGACTTGTACATAAGTGTTCACAAGAGCATTTTAAATAATGGGGAACAAGTGAAAACTATACAAATGTCTATCAATGGTGAATGGGATGGACAAAATGTGATATATCCACAAAATGGAATATACTGTAATTCATCAGTAGAAAGGATAGGCTACTGAAACATAATACAATATAAATGAACTTCAAATATTACGCTAAGTGAAAGAAGCCAGACATAAAATAACGTATATGATATGATTCCATTTATATGAAATGTTCATATAAGAAATAGCCAAATTTATCAATTTCCAAAATATACCAACGGCTCATACAACTCAATAACAAAAATCCAAACAACCCAATTGAAAAATGGGCAGAGGACCTAAATAGATATTTCTCCAAAGAAGACATACAGATGGCCAACAGACACAGTGAGGCTCAACATCACTAACTATTAGAGAAATGCAAGTCAAAACTACACTGACACCAGTCAGAGTGGCCATAATTAAAAAGTCTACAAATAACATATGCTGGAGAGGGCATGGAGAAAAGGGAACCCTCCTACACTGTCGGTGGGAATGTAAATTGATACAGCCACAATGGAAAACAGTATGGAGGTTCCTGAAAAAACTAAAAATAGAACTACCATATGATCCTGCAATCCCACCCCTGGGCATATATTCATACAAAAACCATAATTCAAAAAGATACATGCACCCTTATGTTCATAGCAGCACTATTCACAATAGCCAAGACATGGAAAAAAATGTCTATTAACAGATGAGTGGATAAAAAAGATATACCTATACATGATGGAATACTACTCATCCATAGAAAAGGATGAAATAATGCCATTTGCAACAACATGGAGGCAACTAGAGATTATCATACTAAGTGAAGCAAGTCAGAAAGAGAAAGGCAAATACCATAAATTACTTATATGTGGAATCTAAAATATGACACAAATGAACTTATCTATGAAACAGAAACAGACTCACAGACATAAAGAACAGATTTGTTGTTGCCAAGGGAGAGGTGGGTGGAGGAGAAATGGACTGGGAGTTTGGGATTAGCAGATGCAAACCATTATATATAGAATGGATAAACAACAAAGTCTTGCTGGATAGCACAGGGAACTATATTCAATATCCCATGATAAACCATAATGGAAAAGAATATGAAACAGAACACAGATATAATTTTATATATATATCTGAATCACTTTGCTGTGCAGCAGAAATTAACAAAACATTGTAAACTAAACTTAAATAAAATAAATTTAAAAACAAGAAATGGCCAAATCTATAGTGAAAGAAAGTAATTAGTGATTGGTACTGAGAGCAGGAAGAAAGAGTAACTGTAAATTGGCATAAAGTTTTTTCTTGGAGTAAAGGAACTGTTCTCACTAAATTGTGCTTATTGTTGTACAACTACAAATTTATTAAAAATCATGGAATTTCACACTCAAAATGAGTTAATGATATAATATGCAAATCATACTCCATATGGTAGTTCAAATAATGACCCTTAAAGATATCCAGATTTTAATCCCTGGGAACTGTGAATGTTACCATATATGGCAAGTAGGACTTTGCAATATGATTAGGTTAACTATCTTGAGATGGGGAGATTCTCCTGGATTATTCAGGTGGTCCCTAAATGTAAACACAAGTATCTTTACAAGGTGGTTACAGAGAAAATTTTGATGACAGAAGTAGAGAAACCAATGTGACAATGAGGGCAGAGACTGGAGTAATGCAGTCACAAACCAAGGAATGCTAGCAGCCACCAGAAGCTTGAAAAGGCAAGAGACACCAACAATGCAAGAGGGTTCCTTTTTCTCCACTCCCTCTCCAGCATTTATTGTTTGCAGATTTTTTGATGATGGCCATTCTGATCAGTGTGAGGTGATTCCTCATTGTAGTTTTGATTTGCATTTCTCTAATGATTAGTGATGTTGAGCATCCTTTCATGTGTTTGTTGGCAGGTGTAGAGAATAGACTTGAGGACATGGGGAGGGGGAAGGGTAAGCTGGGATGAGGTGAGAGAGTGGCATGGACATATATACACTACCAAATGTAAAACAGATAGCTAGTGGGAAGCAGCCACATAGCACAGGGGGATCAGCTCAGTGCTTTATGACCACCTAGGGGGCTGGGATAGGGAGGGTGGGATGGAGAAGCAAGAGGGAGGAGATATGGGGATATATGTATATGTATAGCTGATTCACTTTGTGATACAGCAGAAACTAACACACCATTGTAAAGCAATTATACTCCAATAAAGATGTTAAAAAAAAATGAGGCAAGAGACAGATTCTCCCCTGGAGCCTCTGGAAGATGCCAGCCCTGCTGAAAACTTGACTTTGTGGTACTGGTAGAGGAATAGGTACACAGATCAAGAGAATACAACAGAGAACCCAGAAACAGACCCACACAAATATTCAACTGATTTTTGACAAAGCTAACAAAGCAATTCAATGAAGGAAAGATCACTTTTTCAACAAATGGTGTTGAAGCAATTGGACATCCATTGGAAAAAGAATCATCCTAACTTAGTTTTCACACCCTACACAAAAAGGTCTTGGACTTAAATATACAACATAAAGCTCTAAAACTTTTAGGAAAAATGAAGGAGAAATATCTTTAAAATTTAGGACAAGGCAAAAAGTTATTGGACTTGGCACCAAAAGCATCATTCATAAATGAAAATATTGATAAGTTGCCCTCATCAGATTGTAAAATTTTGCTCTGCAGAAGACCCTGTTAATAGGATGAGGAAGTAGCTTTAGAATGGGAGAAAACATTGTCAAACCACATCATGCCTGACTAGGACTATCAAACAAACAAACAAAACCTGTATAGGGATACATATGGCAGCTTTATTTTTAATATCTCCAAACTGGAGGTGTTTTTCAATGGGTTAATGGTTTAAAAAATAAAACTGTGGTACAAACATACCATGGAATGCCACTCGGCAATAAAATTCAATAAACTATTGGTACACAACAACCTAAATGAATATTCAGAGAATTGTACTGTATGAAAAAAGCCAAACTCAAAAGCTTACATAATGTATGATCCAATTTATATAACATTCTTGAAATGATAGAATTATAAAAATGGAGAAAAGATTAGTTGTTGCCAGTAGTTAAGGAAGGGGGTAGAGGGAGTGGAATCAGGGTGTGGTTGTATAAGGACAACATTAGAGAACCTTGTGGTGATGCAAATATTCTGTATCTTGATTGTATCTATGCCAATATCCTGATTGTGTTATTATTCTATAGTTCTTAAGGTATTACTATTGGGGGAAACTGAGTACAGGGTACATGGGATGTCTATTAGTTCTTACAACTTCATGGGAATATGTACACTTCTCTCAAAATAAAAATGTTTAATTAAAAAGTTATTAAAAAGAAGAGACTAAAGAAAGCAGTCAGAAAATAAGATAAGCTCTTTGTAGTTTATGTATCTAACAAAGTTTCTGCCAGGGATAAATAACAAACTCCTACACATCAGTGAGGAAAGACTGGCAATTCAGCACAAAACTAGGCAACAAACTCGAACACATCCTTCACAATAAGGATATCCACATGGTTAATAAAAACATGGAAAAGTTTTCAATCTCATGGAGAAGCAGGAAAATGCAAATGAAGTCCAAATTTTTATACTTCCACATACCACTACAATGGCTAAAATTTAGGCAGACAATGTCAAGTATTGCTGAGAGTAAGGAGCAAGAGGAACTCATACATTGCTAGTGAGGTTGGAAATAGCTATTTTGCAAGGCTGTTTAAGATAATCAACTATAGTTTGACATTTGTCACCCAGAAAGTTCACTTCTAAATATTAATTCAAAAGGATGAATGCACATGTGTACCAAAATACAAGTATAAGATTATTTAGAAGACCATTTTTGTAATCATTCTAAACTGGGAGAAAACTAAATGTCCATTTATGTTAGAAAGGATAATATATTGGGATATATTCCGACAGCAAAACCCTATATATTTCAACAATGATAATGAACAAGCTATAATAACACAAAACAGCATGGATTAATCTTATTAATTCAATATTGAGGGAAAGATCATTAAGAAAGATATACTGTATCCTTCTTTTTATATAAAGATCAAAGCCAGGTTAAACTAAATTATGACATAGAAGCCAGGTTAATAGTTACCTTTGTTGTTTTGGGTGGAGGTTTGGGGGAGCACAAAGGAGACTTCTGGATTGTTGGTAATATATTTCACAGTTGTGTGCCCCATTCCTTGTGTTGTATTGTTAGGCTTCACCAGGCAGGCCTGCAAGCCTTGTAGTCGCCCAGCCTTGAGACTGAAGAAAGAGCCAGACAGTGAGAGAGACGTCAATGGCTTACTGGGCAGGAGGAATCTTACACAAAATGTCCTAGAGAAACACCCTACCATGTGGGGCAGACGGCAGACAGGACATGGCAGCAGTCTTCACTTCTCGCGGGAGAAGCAGGCAACCATTTAGAAAGGGAATTGATGTCAGGTTTGCTCATCAATTTCCAGGGAAACCAGCAGCTGGGGAAGGGGCAAAGGACCTCAGGCAGTTACAGATAAAGCCCTATAATTAAGAGGATTGGATAGTCATGTGAGTGAAGCAGGGGACATACAGAGAGCTAGAGAACAACCATCTCAAATGGGCTGACCATTCAGTAATAATTTGTGCATTTTCATATTTGTACACTATACTTCAGTGAAAATCTGACAAAGTAAAACTCAATCATATATTTGGACAAAAAAAATTTCTTTCTCAAGTAAAAAAAGAAAATGACCGAGATAGCCTCAGCCACCAGAGGGCAGACAGCAGAAGCAAGAAAAATTACAATCCTGCAGCCTGTGGAACAAAAACCACATTAACAGAAAGGTGGACAAGATTAAAAGGCAGAGGGCTATGTACCAGATGAAGGAACAAGATAAAACCCCAGAAAAACAACTAAATGAAGCACAGATAGGCAACGTTCCAGAAAAAGAATTCAGAATAATGATAGTGAAGATGATCCAGGACCTCGGAAAAAGAATGGAGGCAAAGATCGAGAAAATGCAGGAAATGTTTAACAAAGACCTAGAAGAATTAAAGAATAAACACCAAGAAGAATTAAAGAACAAACAAACAGAGATGAACAATACAATAACTGAAATGAAAACTACACTAGAAGGAATCAATAGAATAAATGAGGCAGAAGAAGGGATAAGTGACCTGGAAGACAGAATGGTGGAATTCACTGCTGTGGAACAGAATAAAGAAAAAAGAATGAGAAGAAATGAAGACAGCTTAAGAGACCTCTGGGATATTAAACACAACAACATTTGCATTATAGGGGTCCCAGAAGGAGAAGAGAGAGAGAGGACCCGAGAAAATATTTGAAGAGATTATAGTAGAAAACTACCCTAACATGGGAAAGGAAATAGCCACCCAAGTGCAGGAAGCACAGAGAGTCCCATACAGGATAAACTCAATGAGAAACATGTTGAGACACATACTAATCAAACTGGCAAAAATTAAAGACAAAGAAAAATTACTGAAAGCAGCAAGGGAAAAATGATAACAGACAAGGGAACTCCCATAAGGTTAACAGCTGATTTCTCAGCAGAAGCTCTACAAGCCAGAAGGGAGTTGTGTGACATATTTAAAGTTATGAAAGGGAAGAACCTACAACCAAGATTACTCTACCCAGCAAGGATCTCATTCAGATTCAATGGAGAAATCAAAAGCTTTACAGACAAGCAAAAGCTAAGAGAATTCACCAGGACAAATCCAGCTCTACAAAAACTGCTAAAGGAACTTCTCTAAGTGGGAAACACAAGAGAAGAAAAGGACCTACAAAAACAAACCCAAAACAATTAAGAAAATGGTAATAGGAACATACATATCGATAATTACCTTAAATGTGAACGGATTAAATGCTCCAACCAAAACACAGGCTCACAGAATGGATACAAACACCAGACCCATATGTATGCTGTCTACAAGAGACCAACTTCAGACCTAGGCACACATACAGACTGAAAGTGAGGGGATGAAGAAAGATATTCCATGCAAATAGAAATCAAAAGAAAGCTGGAGTAGCAATACTCGTACCAGATAAAATAGACTTTAAAATAAAGAATGTTACAAGAGACAAGGGAGGACACTACATAATGATCAAGGGATCAATCCAAGAAGAAGATATAACAATTATAAATATATATGCACCCAACATAGAAGGCACCTCAATATGTAAGGCAACTGCTAACAGCTATAAAAGAGGAAATTGGGGAGCTTCAAGATGGCGGAAGAGTAAGACGTGGAGATCACCTTCCTCACCACAAATACATCATAAATACATCTACATGTGGAACAACTCCTAGAGAATACCTACTGAACGCTGGTAGAAGACCTCAGACCTCCCAAAAGGCAAAAATCTCCCCACATACCTGGGTAGGACAAAAGAAAAAAGAATAAATGGAGACAAAAGAATAGGGATGGGACCTGCACCAGTGGGAGGGAGCTGTGAAGCAGGAAAGGTTTCCACACACTAGGAAGCCCCTTCGCGGGCCGAGACTGTGGGTGGCAGAGGGGGGGAGCTTCGGAGCCGTGGAGGAGAGCACAGCAACAGGGGTGCGGAGGGCAAAGTGGAGAGATTCCCACACAGAGGATCGGTGCTGACCAGCACTCACCAGCCCAGGAGGCTTGTCTGCTCACCGGCCAGGCTGGCGGGGGCTGGGAGCTGAGGTTCAGGCTTCAGAGGTAGGATCCCAGGGAGAGGACTGGGGTTGGCTGTGTGAACACAGGCTGAAGGGGGCTAGTGCACCACAGCTAGCTGGGATGGAGTCTGGGAAAAAATCTGGAGCTACCGAAGAGGCAAGTGACGTTTTCTTGCCTCTTTGTTTCCTGGTGCACAAAGAGAGAGGATTAGGAGCACCGCTTAAAGTAGCTCCAGAGACGGGCACGAGCCACAGCTAACAGCGCGGACCCCAGAGACAGGCATGAGACTCTAAGGATGCTGCTGCAGCCACCAAGAAGCATGTGTACAAGCACAGGTCACTCTCCACAGCTCCCCTCCCGGAAGCCTGTGCAGCCCGCCACTGCCAGGGTCCCGTGATCCAGGGACAACTATTCTGGGAGAACACACGGTGCGCCTCAGGCTGGTGCAAATTGACGCTGGGTTGTGCCACTGCATGCTTGTCTTGTATTCCATACTCCTCCCTCCCCATGACCTGAGTGAGCCAGAGACCCCGAATCAGCTGCTCCTTTAACCCAGTCCTGTCTGAGCAAAGAACAGATGCCCTCAGGAGACCTACATGCAGAGGCAGGGCCAAATCCAAAGCTGAATCCCAGGAGCTGTGGGAACAAAGAAAGGGAAATCTCTCCCAGCAGCCTCAGGAGCAGCGGATTAAATCGCCACAATCAACCTGATGTACACTGCATCTGCGGAACACCTGAAGAGACAACGAATAATCCCAAATTGAGGAGCTGGACTTTGGGAGCAATGATATATATATATTTTTCCCCTTTCTCTCTTTTTGTGAGTGTGTATGTGTATGCTTCTGTGTGTGATTTTGTCTGTATAGCTTTGCTTTTACCATTTGTCCTAGCGTTCTGTCTGTTTGTTTAGTTTTGTTTTCTTTTTTACTATAGTTTTTAGCACTTGTTATCATTGGTGGATTTGTTTTTTAGTTTGGTTGCTCTCTTCTTTCTTTCTTTTTTATTACTTAAAAATTGTTTTTGGAATAATTATTTTTTACTTTAATAACCATTTTATTTTAATTTATTATATTTTATTTTATTTTACCTTCTTCTTTCTTTCTTTCTTTCTTTTCTCCCTATTATTCTGAGCCATGTGGATGACAAGCTCTTGGTGCTCCAGGCAGGCATCATGGCTGTGCCTCTGAGGTGGGAGAGCCAAGCTCAGGACACTGGTACACAAGGGACTTCCCAGCTCCACATAATATCAAATGGTGAAAATCTCCCAGAGGTCTCCATCTCAAAGACAAGACCCAGGTGCACTCAACAACCAGCAATCTACAGTGCTGGACATGCTATGCCAAACAACTAGCAAGACAGGAACACAGCCCCATCCATTAGCAGAGAGGCTGTCGAAAATCATAATAAGGCCACAGACACCCCAAAACACACCAGCAGACGTGGACCTGCCCACCAGAAAGACAAGATACAGCCTCATCCACAAGAACACAGACACAAGTCCCCTCCACAAGGAAGCCTACAGAACACACTGAACCAAACTTAAACACTGGGGGCAGACACCAAAAACAACAGTAACTACGAACCTGCAGTGTGCAAAAAGGAGACCCCAAACACAGTTAAGTTAAGCAAAATGAGAAGACAGAGAAACACATAGCAGATGAAGGAGCAAGATAAAAACCCACCAGACCTAACAAATAAAGAGGAAATAGGCAGTCTACCTGAAAAAGAATTCAGAATAATGATAGTAATGATGATCCAAAATCTTGGAAGTAGAATGGAGAAAATACAAGAAACATTTAACAAGGACCTAGAAGAAGTAAAGAGCAAACAGTGATGAACAACACAATAAATGAAATTAAAAATTATCTACAAGGGATCAATAGCAGAATAACTGAGGCAGAAGAATGGATAAGTGACCTGGAAGATAAAATACTGGAAACAACTACTGCAGAGCAGAACAAAGAAAAAAGAATAAAAAGAATTGAGAACAGTCTCAGAGACCTCCAGAACATCATTAAATGCACCGACATTCGAATTATAGAGATCCTACAAGAAGAGAAAAAGAAAGGGACTGAGAAGATATTTGAAGAGATTATAGTTGAAAACTTCCCTAATATGGGAAAGGAAATAGTTAACCAAGTCCAGGAAGCACAGAGAGTCCCATACAGGATAAACCCAAGGAGAAACACGCCAAGACACATATTAATCAAACTATCAAAAATTAACTACAAAGAAAACATATTAAAAGCAGCAAGGGAAAAACAACAAATAACACACAAGGGAATCCCCATAAGGTTAACACCTGATCTTTCAGCAGAGACACTGCAAGACAGAAGGGAGTTGCAGGACATATTTAAAGTGATGAAGGAGAAAAATCTACAACCAAGATTACTCTACCCAGCAAGGATCTCATTCAGTTTTGAGGCAGAAATTAAAAGCTTTACAGACAAGCAAAGGCTAAAGGAATTCAGCACCACCAAACCAACTTTAGAACAAATGCTAAAGGAACTCCTCTAGGCAGGAAACACAAGAGGAGGAAAAGACCTACAATAGCAAGCCCAAACAATTAAGAAAATGGTAATAGGAACATACATATCGATAATTACCTTAAATGTAAATGGATTAAATGATCCAACCAAAAGACATAGACTGGAGGTATGGATTAACAAACAAGACCCGTATATATGCTGTCTACAAGAGACCCACTTCAGACCTAGAGACACATACAGACTGAAAGTGAGGGGATGAAAAAAGATATTCGATGCAAATGGAAATCAAAAGAAAGCTGGATAAGTAATTCTCATATCAGACTAAGTAGACTTTAAAACAAAGACTATTACAAGAGACAAAGAAGGACACTACATAATGTCAAGGGATCAATCCAAGAAGAAGATATAACAATTGTAAAAATGTATACACTCAACATAGGAGCACCTCAATATATAAGGCAAATACTAACAGCCATAAAAGGGGAAATCGACAGTAACACAATCATAATAGGAGACTTTAGCAACCCACGTTCACCAATGGACAGATTATCCAAAATGGAAATAAAAGAGGAAACAGAAGCTTTGAATGATACATTAAACAAGATGGATTTAATTGATATTTATAGGACATTCCATCCAAAAACAACAGAATACACTCTCATCTCAAGTGCTCATGGAGTATTCTCCGAGATAGATCATATCTTGGGTCACAAATTACGCCTCAGTAAATTTAAGAAAATTGAAATCGTATCAACTATCTTTTCCGATCACAACGCTATGAGACTAGATTTCAATTACAGGAAAAAATCTGTAAAAAATACAAACACATGGAGGCTAAACAATACACTACTTAATAACCAAGAGATCACTGAAGAAATCAAAGAGGAAGTCAAAAAATACCTAGAAACAAATGACAATGAAAACACAACAACCCAAAACCTATGGGATGCAGCAAAAGCACTTCTAAGAGGGAAGTTCATAGCAATAATATCCTACCTTAAGAAACAAGAAACATCTCAAATAAATAACCTAACCTTACACCTAAAGCAATTAGAGAAAGAAGAACAAAACTCCTCAAAGTTAGCAGAAGGAAAGAAGTCATAAAGATCAGATCAGAAATAAATGAAAAAGAAATGAAGGAAACAATAGCAAAGATCAATAAAACTAAAATCTGGTACTTTGAGAAGATAAACAAAATTTATAAACCATTAGCCACAGTCACCAAGAGAAAAAGGGAGAAGACTCAAATCAATAGAATTAGAAATGAAAAAGGAGAAGTAACAATTGACACTGCAGAAGTACAAAGGATCATGAGACACTACTACAAGCAATTATATGCCAATAAAATGGACAAACCAGAAGATATAGACAAATTCTTAGAAATGCACAACCTTCCGAGACTGAACCAGGAAGAAATAGAAAATATGAACAGACCAATCACAAGTAATGAAATTGAAACTGTGATTTAAAATCTTCCAACAAACAAAAGCCCAGGACCAGATGGCTTTACAGGCAAATTCTACCAAACATTTAGAGAAGAGCTAACACCTATCCTTCTCAAACTCTTCCAAAATATAGCAGAGGGAGGAACACTCCCAAACTCATCCTATGAGGCCACCATCACCCTGATACCAAAACCAGACAAAGATGTCACAAAGAAGGAAAACTATAGGTCAATATCACTGATGAACACAGATGTAAAAATCCTCAACAAAATACTAGCAAACAGAATCCAACAGCACATTAAAAGGATCATACACCATGATCAAGTGGGGTTTATTCCAGGAATGCAAGGATTCTTCAATATACGCAAATCTATCAATGTGAAAATCAGTTTTGAGGCAGAAATTAAAAGCTTTACAGACAAGCAAAGGCTAAAGGAATTCAGCACCACCAAACCAACTTTAGAACAAATGCTAAAGGAACTCCTCTAGGCAGGAAACACAAGAGGAGGAAAAGACCTACAATAGCAAGCCCAAACAATTAAGAAAATGGTAATAGGAACATACATATCGATAATTACCTTAAATGTAAATGGATTAAATGATCCAACCAAAAGACATAGACTGGCGGAATGGATTAAAAAACAAGACCCGTATATATGCTGTCTACAAGAGACCCACTTCAGACCTAGAGACACATACAGACTGAAAGTGAGGGGATGAAAAAAGATATTCGATGCAAATGGAAATCAAAAGAAAGCTGGATAAGTAATTCTCATATCAGACTAAGTAGACTTTAAAACAAAGACTATTACAAGAGACAAAGAAGGACACTACATAATGTCAAGGGATCAATCCAAGAAGAAGATATAACAATTGTAAAAATGTATACACTCAACATAGGAGCACCTCAATATATAAGGCAAATACTAACAGCCATAAAAGGGGAAATCGACAGTAACACAATCATAATAGGAGACTTTAGCAACCCACTTTCACCAATGGACAGATTATCCAAAATGGAAATAAAAGAGGAAACAGAAGCTTTGAATGATACATTAAACAAGATGGATTTAATTGATATTTATAGGACATTCCATCCAAAAACAACAGAATACACTCTCATCTCAAGTGCTCATGGAGTATTCTCCGAGATAGATCATATCTTGGGTCACAAATTACGCCTCAGTAAATTTAAGAAAATTGAAATCGTATCAACTATCTTTTCCGATCACAATGCTATGAGACTAGATTTCAATTACAGGAAAAAATCTGTAAAAAATACAAACACATGGAGGCTAAACAATACACTACTTAATAACCAAGAGATCACTGAAGAAATCAAAGAGGAAGTCAAAAAATACCTAGAAACAAATGACAATGAAAACACAACAACCCAAAACCTATGGGATGCAGCAAAAGCACTTCTAAGAGGGAAGTTCATAGCAATAATATCCTACCTTAAGAAACAAGAAACATCTCAAATAAATAACCTAACCTTACACCTAAAGCAATTAGAGAAAGAAGAACAAAACTCCTCAAAGTTAGCAGAAGGAAAGAAGTCATAAAGATCAGATCAGAAATAAATGAAAAAGAAATGAAGGAAACAATAGCAAAGATCAATAAAACTAAAATCTGGTACTTTGAGAAGATAAACAAAATTTATAAACCATTAGCCACAGTCACCAAGAGAAAAAGGGAGAAGACTCAAATCAATAGAATTAGAAATGAAAAAGGAGAAGTAACAATTGACACTGCAGAAGTACAAAGGATCATGAGACACTACTACAAGCAATTATATGCCAATAAAATGGACAAACCAGAAGATATAGACAAATTCTTAGAAATGCACAACCTTCCGAGACTGAACCAGGAAGAAATAGAAAATATGAACAGACCAATCACAAGTAATGAAATTGAAACTGTGATTTAAAATCTTCCAACAAACAAAAGCCCAGGACCAGATGGCTTTAAAGGCAAATTCTACCAAACATTTAGAGAAGAGCTAACACCTATCCTTCTCAAACTCTTCCAAAATATAGCAGAGGGAGGAACACTCCCAAACTCATCCTATGAGGCCACCATCACCCTGATACCAAAACCAGACAAAGATGTCACAAAGAAGGAAAACTATAGGTCAATATCACTGATGAACACAGATGTAAAAATCCTCAACAAAATACTAGCAAACAGAATCCAACAGCACATGAAAAGGATCATACACCATGATCAAGTGGGGTTTATTCCAGGAATGCAAGGATTCTTCATTATACGCAAATCAATCAATGTGACACACTATATTAACAAACTGAAGGAGAAAAACCCTATGATCATCTCGAGATGCAGAGAAAGCTTTCGACAAAATTCAACACCCATTAATGATTAAAACCCTGCAGAAAGTAGGCATAAAGGGAACTTTCTCAACAAATAAAGGCCATATATAAAACCCCACAGCTAACATTGTCCTCAGTGGTGCAAAACTGAAACTATTTCCAGTAAGATGAGGAACAAGACAAGGTAGCCGACTCTCACCACTATTATTCAACATAGTTTTGTAATTTTTGGCCACAGCAATCAGAGAAAAAAAAGAAATAAAAGGAATCCAAATTGGAAAAGAAAAAGTAAAGATGTCACTGTTTGCAGATGATATGACACTATACATAGAGAATCCTAACGATGCTACCAGAAAAATACTAGAGCAATGAATTTGGTAAAGTAGCAGGATAGAAAATTAATGCACAAAAATCTCTTGCATTCCTATATACTAATGATGAAAAATCTGAAAGCAAAATGAAGAAAACACTCCCTTTTACTATTGCAACAAAAAGAATAAAATATCGGAATAAACCGACCTAAGGAGACAAAAGACCTGTATGCAGAAAATTATAAGACACTGATGAAAGAAATTAAAGATGATACAAATAGATGGAGAGATATACCATGTTCTTGGATTGGAAGAATCAATATTGTGAAAATGACAATACTATCCAAAGCAATCTACAGATTCAATGCAATCCCTATGAAATTACCAATGGCATTTTTATAGAACTAGAACAAAAAAATCTTAAAATTTGTATGGAGACACAAAAGACACCAAATAGCCAAAGCAGTGTTGAGGGGAAAAAAGCATATCTGGAGGAATCAGACTCCGTGACTTCAGACTGTATTACAAAGCTACAGTAATCAAGACAATATGGTACTGGTATGAAATAAGAAATACAGATCAATGGAACAAGACAGAAAGCCCAGAGATAAACCCACTCACCTATGGTCAACTAATCTATGACTAAGGAGGCAAGGATATACAATGGAGAAAAGACAGTCTCATCAATAAGTGGTGCTGTGAAAAGAGGAAAGCTACATGTAAAGAAATGAAATTAGAACACTCCCTAACACCATACACAAAAATAAACTCAAAATGGATTAGAGACCTACATGTAAGACCAGACACTATAAAACTCTTAGAGGTAAACACAGGAAGAACACTCTTTGACATAAATCACAGCAAGATCTTTTTTGATCCACCTCCTAGAGTAATGGAAATAAAAACAAAAATAAACAAATGTGACCTAGTGAAACTTAAAAGCTTTTGCAAAGCAAAGGAAACTACAAACAATACAAAAAGACAACCCTCAGAATGGGAGAAAATATTTGTAAATGAATCAACGGACAAAGGATTAATCTCCAAAATATATAAACAGCTCATGGAGCTCAATTTTAAAATAAAAAACAACCGAATCCAAAAATGGGCAGAAGTCCTAAATAGACAGTTTTACAAAGAAGACATTCAGATGGTCAAGAAGCACATGAAAAGCTGCTCAACATTGTTAATTATTAGAGAAATGCAAATGAAAACTACAATGAGGTATTACCTCACACCAGTCAGAATGGGCATAATCAGAAAATCTATGAAAAACAAATTATAAAAAACAAATGCTGGAGAGGGTGTGGAGAAAAGGGAACCCTCTTGCCTGTTGGTGAGAATGTAAATTGATACAGCCACTATGGAGAACAGTATGGAGGTTCCTTAAAATACTAAAAATAGAATTACCATATGACCCAGCAATCCCAGTACTGGGTATATACCCAGAGAAAACCTTAATTCAAAGGACTCATGCACCTCAATGTTCATTGCAGTACTATTTACAATAGCCATGTCATGGAAGCAACCTAAATGCCCGTTGCCAGATGAATGGATAAAGAAGATGTGGCACATATATACAATGGAATATTACTCAGCCATAAAAAGGAACGAAATTGGGTCATTTGCAGAGTTGTGGATGGACCTAGAGACTGTCATACACAGTGAAGTAAGTCAGAAAGAGAAAAACAAATACGTATATTAACGCATATATTTGAAACTTAGAATAGTGGTACAGATGAACCAGTTTGCAGGGCAGAAATTGAGACACAGATGTAGAGAACAAACGAATGGACACTAACTGGGGAATGTGGCGTGGTGGCGGTGTTGGTGGGATGAACTGGGAGATGGGATTGACATATATACACTAATATGTATAAAATAGATAAGTAATAAGAACCTGCTGTATAAAAACATAAATAAAATAAAAATTAAAAAACAAAAGACCATTATATAGCCTTATTTTCTGGTGACACTCAAATACCATTAAAAATAACTTTTGAACCACTGGAAATTAAGCACTTCATCACATATAATTTGGATCAAAATAGAAATAAAAATGATTATAATCCTTTTGAAAGCAATAAATATTGTCATATATCATACAAAGTTTGTGGGTCACAGCAAAATCTGTACTCATAGGAAAATGTAAGTGCTTTCAGTAATAAGAAGTATGAATAAAATAAAAGTATTATTCCACTTAATTTTTAAAAAATAAATCTAATAAAAAAGGAAGAAAAATTACACATAGCTGAAACTAATAAGGTAGGGAAAACGAAAACATACAAATATTGATTAATATAATTTTTTTGAAAAGATAAAGCCAATACATAAACCACAAATGATCTCAAGGAAAAATACAGAGGAGAGAAACAATACAGATTAGGCATACAAATGAAGATATACCATAAACTACAGTGGAAATACTGTGCTTAACTCTTTAGACACAAATTTGAAAGCCTAAAGAAAATGGGTAGTTTTCTAGCTAAACTTAAATTACTAAAATAAACTCAAGAAGATGTAAAAAACTTGAAAAGACCTTAAAGAATGAGAAGATGACTAAAAATCAACCTTAAAACCAGCCAGGGTACCTGACAGTTTCACAACTGAATTCTATCTCATATTTAATGGATTTGTAGACCTTCAAATACTACTTAAGCTATATTTAACAGTAGTAAAGATGAAAAGCTCCTAATTAATTTTAATTTTATAAGTCTAAAAAAGAGATAGGATCATAAAATTATAATCTCACATATATATACATTCATATATTATGTAGAGAGAGAATATAATTCTTAAGTATGATTTTTGTAAATAGAAACCCCAAAAGCTTTAACATAAAAATAATAGAATATTGTAATATGGATTAGTTAATAATTAATATTAAAAAAAGTATATTTGTTTTGTGCTTATAATAACCTCTAGGAATGGAATTTGGAAAAGAAAGTATTTTAATCAAAAGAGTGAATAAAATAATAATTAGTAACAAATTAAAGTTATAAGGTAATCTTACAAATTGAACACATTATCAACAATAACATTTACAATAAAGCAGTCTACAAATACTTGAAAGACATAGGGAAATAAATATTACCAGGCATCCAAAAGGAGTTTTTGAGTATAGATGAACAATAAATTCAGTACAGACTGTCATAGCAGATGCCATAAAAAAGGGATAGTACTTTGCGTTAACATAATTCTTGTTTTTGGTGTAAGAAAGCAATGTGTCTGTTCTGGCATTGAATTTAGGTGGGAATTTACTGAATGAGTACATGTTTTAGAATTATTGAAGAACATAATATATGGTATTGTTAACATGTCTTTGAAAAGGTAGAAAAGTTTTCAAAATGGTAGTTTACATATCTATTTGAAACTCTGATGGTTAAGTTTGTTTCTTCTTTCTAGGTCACATGGGGCTCATGTGGTATAGCTTGCCATTAAATGACCATATAAAGTTTTTTGTTTGTTTTTTTGTTGTTTTTAATTAAGAACATATTCCTTTAAACCATCAAAAAATTCAAAGTGGCTTTAAATGTTTAAAACTTAAAAACAATTTTGGCTCTTATATTTATAGGGATATTTATACCAATTGTTTTAGAAATAGAAATTTTCTATTGATGTGGAAGAAATCTAATTAAACATGAGTGTGTTTGCTTCTTAATGTAGGTTCATAAATTCCTAAATTGTTATCCATTTTTGGTTTGTTCTGAGTATATTTTCTATTCTGAAAAATCAGATGGCTTTAGATGATTTTTAAGGTTCTTTCCTGTTTATTTTGCAATTGGTTAAATTTATTTTTACTTCTAATTATTTTTTAATATCCACTATCATGGTACTATTTGAATTCTTGTATGAGATCACTAAAATATGCACCACTAAATACTTTATTAATATTCTAACTTCAGACCTATTTTCTATTTGACAAAATAAAACAAAACCTTTCCAAAGTTTGATTATTTTAAATTCGGTAACAGACTTAAAAGTTGCCTTTCTTTTTCCCTGGCAGTTATTGAACTTTCTTGCAAGAGATTATTAGCTAAAGGTCATCACCTTTTTATTTTGTTAAAGCCAAAGAATTTATTATCTCATCCTTAATACTATGGCAGATCATTTTCTTCATGGGCTGTGTAGAACATAAATAATGCAAGATTTAAAATCTTAGAATCCCTTTATCAGTAGATAGCAAAGTACTTTAAAAAATCCTTTTCTGGCTTGAGTTAATGGTCTACTTTTGTGCTGAATCCACTCAAGGATTTGTGAACTGTTTATGCATGGGAGACAAACCACTGATACTGGGCAGGTCTGAGGGTAAACAGGTTACCACAGATTGAATCCACTCTCCATAAATTTCACAAGAAAAGAGAATTGATGGAAATAAACTATAGTTTTTAATTTTATAATTTGGATGAACTTACCTTCTTTTACTTCCATTACTGGTTTTCTGGCACGCCTGCTACAACAGGAAAGAAAGAAATTAAAAAATGGAAATGGAACTATGCAGTAAGAATGGAAAAAAAAAACTGCATAAATGTGGTGCCCAGTAGAAATATTTTTGCAGTTGGAAGCAGAATGGTCACATTTACTTTCCTTAGTAGAGTTTAAATAAAATAGACACAGGAAGGTCCTGACTGACAGAAATGTAACACATTTCTCAAATATTACAATTTCTATTACCACCCAGAGAAGGAGAAATAAAAGTCAGTATTACACTTTTCCAAAATGCATGTACTGGAATACTGCCAAATAATTATGTGGCAAATTTTGACCTACTTCAAGATGCTTATCAACAGAGGGTTCAAAAGATCAGCAGTTCTGCCTCTGGAAATTCAGAGGCCTAATTAAACTTATTTATATATTCTAAAAATCACTGTTATTTTTAAAGCACCTTTGAAAAACTGGCTTATGCATTTGATTCCTAAGCCTTCCTAATTGTGACAGATGTTAAACTGCTATAATCCAGAAAAAAAAAAAAAATCTTCAATTGACCTGCATCTTTTTCTGCATTAAATGTTTGAATGTCAAAATAATTCCATTAGCTGGTATTGGATAATAATAATAATGAGGAAAAAAAATTCAGTGTAAAATAGTATAAATTAAATTTCCTATGTATACAGCATAATGATTATAGGTATTCAAACACAAATAAACATGCTTAATAAAAAAAATGTTAAGAAACTGTTTTTTGGCCTCACTTATCTTTATTTCATTTCTTACTATGGTTCCAACTTATAACGCAATAAAGAGAACTGCTGACATATATTCCAAAAATCTTCAACAAATGTTAAAAACAAGTAAACAAAAAACCTTTCTGGTGAACTATGAAATTAAAAAATTCAGCTAACAAAATACACTGTGTTATGCAATATTTTTACCCTTTGGTCCTTTTCTAAAGCTTTTAAGAACATAGAGAAAATGAAGTCACCCAAGCTCCAACTGAAATAAGGAATAACTCAGGTCTTTAATCCAGTCTAACTAATTTAACATTCTCATCCAAAAATAAAAGAAAGTAAAACCAATATAATTTATCTCTCTGTACCTATTATTACCTGCAACAAAATTTTTTAAGTAGTTCTACATTTTTTACTACAAAGTGTCAGATATGGTATTTTGAATAACTTAATACAAGAAAATTAAATTGATATTATGGGGACAATCATTGGTACTTTATTGAAAGCATTTTAATATAACAAAATATATAGCAAATAATTATTTATCACTTAGTGTAGGAAGATAGGGCCTGGTAGATACATACAGCAGGTGTTGGGCTAAAGAAACAGTCCAATGGTGACAGACCAAGAAATATTTGTAAGAAAACTCATAATTAATAGTAGATATAGATACAAATAACGTCCCAAAAGCATTTCTGAGAAAGACATAATTTGATGGACACGGGCAGGGATATATATAAATGTTTAAATAGTTTTGTGAATATTGATTAGCTGGGTATTTTTAATATGTGGGTGAAGGAGTAGTATGCTATGGGACAAAAATGATGGACCCGAATATGAGTTTGATGGTTTCTCAGATAAAATAAGTGTGCATTTTTATTTATTTAAACATGGAGATACTATCCTACTGGTATGATATCTCCACTGGGCCCATTAAAACTTACTGTGTCAACCTTCGTTTCACACATTACTGACAAAACAGGACATAACCCTTCTGCTCTAAAGGAAATACATACTGAGAGTTGAGAGTTGTTTTTTTAAAAAAAGGAAGAAGGAAAAACCTGATCTTTCATGTAAATATAGTCTTAAGCATTTTGAAGAAACAGATCATTGACTTGGTGCAAAAGCTTTTCCAGCCTATCATGTAAATATAGATTTAATGACTTTGTAAATTTCAGGTCAATGGTCCAATAGACCAAAAAGTCTTGGAGCTGTTACAGGGAATCCTGTAAATGCATATTTAGGGAATTAAAAAAATGCAGATTATTGACTTGATTTTTGATGCAATGTAGCCATTACAGTTTATCAGGTAATTAAATATCCTATCATAAGAAGTACATTTATAGATGCAGTCATAATTTATGAACAGAATTAAATGTAACATTACTTTCAAAACCATTTGGTTAATTTTGATATTCTTTTTTGGTACCTTTTCTTCTCCTCTTCTCCCTTATATATGTTTCTTTAGGTGTAGGGCAGGGAGTTTCTCCTCAAACCTTATAGTGTCTCTGGTTAGGTCTGAAAATTAAATTGACAAAGACAAATTAACAGGAGAAAAGCATAGAAATGTATTTAATGTAAGTTTTACATGACACAGGAGACTTCATAAGGAGATAAGACCCAAAGAAACAGTTAGACTTGTGTATTTTTATGCTAGGTTTGATGAAGAGTGGGCAGTAGTGTAAAACTATGGTACGTTAAGGAGTATGAAGTAAATGCGGTAAACTGGGGGAAACTTAAAGTCCTGTTTGTTAGGATCCTCATCTGTGTCCCTTTGTCTTCAGAGGTAAGGCTGAGACTTTCCTCTAGGCATAGGGAGGGCATCTCTCATAGAAAGGTTTTATGACCTGTTTCAAAGAAGAAGTGTAGGTGGGGAGGAGGTCAAAATGACCTTCCTGCTTCTGCCATTTTCTCAAACCCCTTCAACTTAAATTCAGTATGGGAAGATGCCATATTTTGGGGTAGCATGCCCTGAACCCCATAATATGAATAAGTATGCTTCACTCTAATAACTTCATAGACCTTCGCAAAATTTGGAAAATTTTCAATAAACTACATAATTGAATACTGTCCAAATTTTTCATTACATTGTGACTTCATCAATTATAATCCAGGTAGTGATTTTGGATATATTCCTGTAATACAGAATAGTTTAAAATATTTCCTTTAATATCTTTCTTCAAAAGACATTCATGTGTTAAAGTTAATAAAGGACTTAAAGCTTATCTCCTCTGTATTGGTTAAGAGTTTGGCATGCTTCTCTGTTTATGGCACCCATAACTTTTATTTAACTCTGCCTAGATGAGCTCATTTTTTCAGTGATAGTTGCAATTATATATGTTAAAACAGATATAATCCATTATTTGGACTAAAATTAGTCATTTATTTAAAAACCACATTATTTACCAGAAAGCCTATACTAGTAAAAGTAAAATCAAGGTGTAGTGCTCTTCTAAAGTATCTTTTTTAGGATAATATTTGCCCTATGTGTCAGTTTTGTTTTTTTTGAATCCACATTTAACTTTAAGACTACTGTGTACAAGCTCTGAATCAGACCATATTTAATATATTTTTCAAACCTACAACAGAAAAAGTATTTCAGTCAAAATTTTGGGTTACATATGATGCACAGAAATGCTTCATATCACTTAAATAATTGTACAAAAGGAAAATATTGGTATTTTCAAATAGAGAAAAAATTTAAACATACTTACTAAAACACCTTCCTAAGCCTAAAAGTCAATACTCAATATTTCCACAAGTTCTACTTGGATAAATACTTGATAGATAAGTGGCCCATCTTCTTTTTTTTCCCACACTTGAACTATAAAACATTTCTTTCAAAAAGGGATATCTGAATGTTTTGTTGCCTTTTGTTGCTTTCAGGAAGAACCTCAAACCTTACAGAGGTCACGATCATCGGAATCCCTTCAACACCTAGTTTCCAGTTTACCTTTCTTGCCTTATCTCTTCATAGTCTCCATAAAACCTGCACAGAACCAGCAGGTTCCTTAAGCTCCCTTGGTCTCTCTTAGCAATGTGTATCTGCCTGGGATCCTCTTTATTCTGTTTTTCAGGTGAAAAACTGTTCTCAGATGTGCTAGACACTGATAATGCAAAATGAATGAGACACAATTTCCATTCTTAAAGGGCTTTACAGGTACTGCTCTTTCAGGGCTGTGTTCACTCATCCTATAAAATCATCCTTCACATCTCAAGATAAAGTTAAATATGTTTTCTGAATCCTAAATCTTCTTTCCCACACCTCCATTTTAACTGTAAACTCAAGTTATTCGGTAATGTAGTAATCTATTTATATTATATCTACCTATTCTTTTGCGAGTTCCTTAAGAAAAAGAACTCATATTTCCTCCTTTATTTTAGTCTGGATCATTGTAAATACTTATTTAAATAAATTTTGGTGAATGTATCATAAATGATAAATTAAAAGCTAAAGTAAGTTCAAAAATGGAAAATATATAGTAGGTCCATGTATAAAGCATTGTTTTGTTTTTTCCTATATTTACATTTACTGAGAGATGACTGGTAAAACTCTTCAGTTTGTATAATTGTCTATTTCTCCTTTTGGCTCTTTTAATTTTTGCATTATGTATTTTGAGACTATGATATTAGTTTCACATAAATTTAGAACTGTTAAATATCCTTGGTGGGTTGATCATTTTGCTACTATAAAATTTTCTCTTTGTCTCTAGTAATACTTTCTGCTTTGAAGCTTACTTTACCCGATACCACTACAGCTAAACCAAGTATTTTTTGTTTAGTGTTGGCTTGCAAATATGTCTATTTTCAATCTTCACATTTCCTTAGTATTTAAGAATTTTCTTTTTTAAGCAGCATATAGGTGGTTTTGTTTTTGTATTCAGCTACACAATCCTTGTCTTTCAATTGGAATATTTAATATGTTTACATTTAATGTAATTACTGATATGTTTGAGTTTAACTCTACAAACTTGCTTCTGATTTTGTCCCAAATATTCCAGATTTGTCCCAAATATTCCAGATTTGTCCCAAATATTCAAGGTTACTCTTTGACTCCTTTTATTCTTTCTTTTGGGTTAAGAATTATTATAATTTTTGTGTTTTCTATTTTATTGTCTTCTTAATGAAACATTTTACTTTTATTATAGTGAAAACCAAGATAATACAAAATTTTATACAAACTTATTAAAGACATAAAATTGTACTTTTACCATTTCCCTAATAATTACATAGACTTTTGAATACTTTACTTTCAATTACTACCATCCATCTTTATGCTAATGTTAACATATAATACATACCTATATAATATATAACCCTAAAACCAAAAACATCATTACTATTATTTTAGACAGGCATTATTTGTTTAAATCTACCTATATATTTGACCTTTCTTTTGTTCTTCATTTTTAACCATGTCTTCCTGCTTTCAATCTATAAGGATTGTCTTCCGGAGTATTTCCTTTAACTCAAACCTGCTGATGACAACTTCTCTCCATTTTTATTTGTCTTAATGTCTAGATATCATTATTTAACTTTATATAGATAAATGTATAAACCTATACATACACATATATAACAGTATATAAATATTTATAAATTTTAACAACAGTTTCTGATTTGATTATTATAGCATTATCACTTGTATAGCTAAATAATGAGTTATATTAAAACCACAATCCAAAGTACATTTTCACTCAGTTATCTTAATTATTAAGAATAATTTATTTGCTTCAATGTGGACCCTCTTATTCAGCAAATTTGTTTTTCTCAATGATAAATTATCTTAAGTATTGAGAATTTTAACTACATTTGCAGTATTATTCACAATATTGTCAGCTGTTATATTTGAAAAATTAATTTCCAGAAACTTTTTCATTTTGTTTTAATTTGATGGAAAAAAATCAAACTGTTCTTAGAATTAATTTGTCTTTTTAAAATATCTGATGACACTAGCAGAAGTAAAACTAGTATAATTTGACTGTTTGAAAGTTCTTCTTGCTATTGGAACCAAATTGTTAACAACTATTGCTTCACTTTTGTAGGTGCAAAAGAAGGCTTGGAAGAGAAAATGATCAAATGTATTTCCAAAAAGCAAAAACAATGGTTTAACGTAAATGAAAAGTCATGCTTCACAGAGAAATATGTAAATACATTTTTTGAAGCTACAGGTAGTAAACTGTCATTTTAGTTATCATTTTTAATATATTTTTAATAGAATAGAATGATGCTTTTTAAGCAAAAAACAAATTTTCTTCTGCTTTTACGGTTTTCATAGAGTCACTAATACCATGAACTCACCCTGATAAATGGAAAATTCTGACATCTAGTTTGTGTTAAAATTAAACATTCATCATCAAATTTGGAAAATGAAAAGCTGATACTTTTTTTCAATAAATCATGTGTTTCCTTTTTTTAATGAGTTGCTACTCAAAGGGCTTATTGAAAAATTTTTTTAATGTATTACTAAAAAATGAGGTATTAAATTATAGTTTAAGATTTACACTGTATAATTAATAACAAAGCTATTATACTAACAGCATTCTGACTGTTCTCTCTAAACACTATTTTGAACACCACAATCTCTATTTTCTACACATTTCCTGTATATCTAATCAATATCTACTCACATTTTCTGCTGACTTCCTCAACCAACAGCCTAGCAACTTTGTTTATGGGGGAGCCTGGCAATATTTGCCCAGCAGAATCCAGAATGACTTTTGACCAGTGACTGATTGCTGTGTCTCTCTCATACTGACCCTATTTCACTCACAAGCCTCCCGATCAGAAGAAACCTTATAAGATCCTGAATTTCAAGTCTGTCGCCATGATGGAAGGAAACTTCTGAAGGTCTGGGGATGGGCGAATATATTTTACATGTGGAAGGAATGAAAATAATTATGCTAGAGAGTGGATTGTGGTAGATTGCAAAAAAATTCCCAATTCTTCCCCCTTCCCTGTATCCATGAACTCTGTCATACAACTTTATAGTGAACCTCCATGTGATTTTAAGGCTTATAAAACACTGGCATGTACTCCTGCTTGTTCTCATCTGCCTTCACCATGAGAAGATGCTTCAGCTAGCCTGCCAGAGAGATTGAGAAGAGTGTGGTACAGAGCTAAGCCATCTCAGCCTATAGCCAGATGATCCACAGATGATTCAGTCCCCAGCCTTAGAGCCAGCTGATTCTCAAGACATGTGAGCAAGACCAGTTGAGACCAGAAGCACCTACCTGAAATCTCTGAACTTCAAACTCCTTAGCTTAATAAATTATTGTTGTATGTCACTAAGGTTTGGTGGTTGTTTACCAAATAGTATTTCTGTGACAATACATCACTGATACTGAAATAAGGAATGCCTGATAGAATTTTTCAGATCAGGAAGCATGTACAAGATTCTCCAAGTCTGTCTAACTAGTAGGTGGCAGGACTGGGAATAAATCAACATATTCTTACCCCCAAAATAGCACTTTCATCACTACTTGTGTAAGCAATCTCTTTAAATCTTTTCTGTTTCTGAAATGGTTTTAACATTAATTATTTCTTTAACATAATTATTTCTTAGATATTCTTAAGGTAAATTTTTTAGAGGGATCTCAAATTATTGCTTACATTTTCCTTTCCAACATGAATCCCCTTTAAGTTCATGCAATTTTCACATTATTTTTTAACTTCTTATTTCATCTTCTAGTATCACATAAGGGAAAAACAAAGAAGCTTTGGAAAAATTTCAATAAAAGTCTTATCTACCCTCCTCTTTAGAAATTATGTGTCTTGATCTTAAGTTTAAAGACTCTAACCAAAAAGAGATATTTGAACTTGATATGAATTGAGTGACTTCTTGTGTTTGATGTCAGAAACAAGAAGTATTTCTCTGAATCCCCAAGGTGCCTGTTTTTGTATAGAATGTTTAGATTTTCTTTGAAAAAATCAAGGGGGGTGGAGACACATGGCACTAATGTTGAGCAACTTGACAATATTGTGACTAAAGGCTGAACATTTGTTAATGTCCCACTAAAGAGGATGTCAATAATCAAATTCAGTAATTAAGGTCTTTTATGCTATTTAAATAAGGTAATCAGTATCAATGAATGATTCTTCACTTTGGGTTGCATTAGAATCATATGGGGGAGCTTAGCATCACACCCCCAAGTTCCTAATGTAACTGGCTTCCAGTGGAACTAAGTCAAGTTTTTCAGGTGATTTTAATGTTTACTAAGGGTGGATAAAAACTACTCAACTATTTGTTATTATGTATAAGTTAAAATTATTTGATACTTCATGAGAAACTTTAAATTTAATTTGAGTATTGTGGCACTTCATATCCATTATTGTTTTTTTCTCTGATGTCTCCTAAGCACATATAATGTTATCTCGTACATAATGAGTACTCAATTAATAATGACTGAGTTTAACAGTACATGGAATAATGAATGAAAAAATAAATAAATGAACAAATAAATGAAACACACTTTATACTCAAGCTATAGCTGTGGTAATTATTCTAGCAAAGGCAATATCTTCTAAAACATTAAGAGAACCATTGTTTTATGAGTTTATGAATCAAGATTTTTGTGTTCTTCCTTTAATTTAATGATTCTCAATCTTTAGCGCATATCAGAATCATTTGGAGGTTTGTTATAACTCAGATTGCTGGGCTCCAACCCCAGAGTTTCTGATTCTCTAAGTCTGGCCTGAAGCTTAAGAATTTGCATTTGTAACAAGTTCCCAGAAGACATTAAGTGTTGCTTATCTGGGGCCACACTTTTAAGAACTGCTGCTCAGACTCATCTGCAGTACCTTTTTGTGAAATCTTTGCAGTTATCCAAAGACCTTCGCAAAGGTCTGACATATCCCACCTGCCTGATGTTCTGGTATCACTCAGCTCTCATCATATTGCCCTGTGGGAATTTTAATGCCAGGAAACTCACAATGATGCTCTGTGTTCTTCTATGCTGTGACTAATGCCATCCGTTGTCTCTGACCAGGGCTCTCAAGTCAGTATTCTCAAGTCATTCATTCATTCTGCCAGTATTCATTAAATTGGGAATTTGCAAGTTGGGCAGAATCTCTGATCAGTCACTATTCTTAACAGGACATATTAAAATATAAAATCAATTTCAGGACTTCTTTACAGCATGGTGAGCAGCAGTTTTCCCGGCATCTTATAACACTGACATTGAAAAGATCTACAGCATTTTTAATTGGAAGCCCTTGAATAGTTACTTTTCTTCAGAGATTCTCAGCTCTCCACTTAAGTGGGATTCTTAGTGCATATAACATTAAAAAAAAAGAAAGAAAGAAACATAAAGGAAAAGAAATGGTTACTTTTGTCCCAGTTGAGCCAGAAGAAATGTGCTACGTCTGACTCTTCTTAGAGGCTCATTATTCATTCATTTCAGAACTGATTCTACAAACAAATAGCAACAATAAAAATATATCAAAATGGTTTAAAAATCTCACCAAATGCATCGGTATCCCAGGAGACTTTATGGCTAGCCTTTGACATAAACTCAGCACAGAACATATGGCATAGTATCTATCAAGATTTAGAGCAGGACTGGTATAATTCTTTCCCCCACAATTTTTTTTCTGGTTTTATTGAGATATAATTGACATACATCATTATATAAGTTTAAGGTGTATGGCATGATGATTTGACTTGCATGTATTATGAAATAATTACTGCAGTAAGTCCCCCATAATTTTAAATAGTCTATCTTTAAGAGCAGTTTTAGGTTCACAGCATTATTAAGCGAAGAGTAAGGACATTTACCATATACTCCTTGCCCTCATACATGCATAGCTCCCCCGATTATCAACATTCCCCACTAGAGCAGTGCATTTGTTACAACTGATGAACCTACAATGACACATCATTATCACCAAGAGGCCATAGTTTACATTAGGCTTTACTCTTGGTGTTGTACATTCTATGAGTTTTGACAAATTTATAATGACATGTAGCCACCATTATAGTATCATACAGAGTAGTTTCACTGCCATTAAAAAAAAACCTTTGAGCTTCACCTTTTCATCCCTCCCTCCTGCTAACCACTGGTAACCACTGGGTTTTTTTTGTTTGTTTTTTTTAATTGTCTTCTACTGCTTTGTCTTTTCCAGAATGTTGTATAGTTGGAACGATATGTGGTCTTTTCAGATTAGCTTCTTTGAGTAAAATGCATTTAAGTTCCCTCCGTGTCTTTTAATGGATTGACAGTTCATTTCTTTTTAATACTAAATAGTATTCCATTGTCTGCATGTACCACAGTTTATTAATCCATTCACCTCCTGAAAGACATCTGGTTGCTTCCAAGTTTGGGTAATTATAAATAAAGCTGTTGTAAACATCTGTGTAGTCAGTGTTTGTGTGGACATAAGCCTTCAACTTCTTTGGGTAAATACCTATGAGCACAATTACTAGATAGTATAGTAAGAGTATGATTAGTTTTGTAAGAAACTGTCATACTGTGTTCTAAAATATCTGTACCATTTTGCGTTCTAACCAGCAATTAATGAGAGATTCTATTACTCCACAAGCCTGCTAGCATTTGATGTTGTCAGTGTTCTGGATTTTTGCCATTCTTAGAGGTATACGGTGGAATCTCATTGTTGTTTTAGTTTGCATTTCCTTGATGATATGTGATATGGAGCATCTTTTCACAGGTGTCTTTGCCATCTGTATATCTTCTTTGATTAGGTTTCTGTTCAGATCTTTGGCTCATTTTTAATTAGGTTTTTTGTTTTCTTATTGTTGAGTTTAAGAGTTCTTTGTATATGTTGTATAGAAGTCATTTATCAGATATATGTTTTTCAAATATTTTCTCCCAGTCTGTGGCTTATCATTCTCTTAACAGTCTTTCAAAAAACAGAAAATTTCAATAAAGTCCAGCTTATCAATTCTATCTATCATGAATTATGCCTTTGGCAATACATGTAAAAAGTCATCACCAAACTCAAAGTCATGTAGATTTTCTCCTATGTTATCTTCTAGGATTTTCATAGTTTTCTGTTTTACATTTACTTCTGTGATCTATTTTGAGTTTATTTTTGTTATGGATGTAAAGTCTGTGTTTAGCTTTTCTGCATGTGGATATACAGTTGTTCCAGGACCATTTGTTGAAAAGACTATCTTTGCTCCATTGTATTGCCTTTGCTACTTCTTCAATGATCAGGCAATTGTATCTATCTATCTATCTATCTATCTATCTATCTATCTATCTATCTACCTATACATATCTATTTCTGGGCTCTCTAATACGTTCCCTTAATCTGTCTGTTCTTTCTCCAGTACCATATTGTCTTGATTACTATAGCTTTATAGTATATCTTGAAGTTGGATAGTGCCACTCCTCCAACTTTGTTCTTATCCTTCAATATTGTGTTGGCTATTCTGGGTCTTTTGCCTCTCCAAAAATCTTTATAATCACTATGTCAATATCCACAAAGTAACTTTTTAGGATTTTGGTTAGCATTGCACTGAATCTAGAGATCAAGTTGGGAAGAACTGACATCTTTGACAATATTGAGTCTTCATACCCATGAACATGGAATATCTCCCCACTTATGTAGTTCTTCTCTGATTTTGTTCACCATGGTTTTGTAATTTTCCTCATATAGATACCATATTTTGATAGATTTATGCCTATGTGTTTCATTTGGGGGGTGCTAATGTATTCTTAATTTCAAATTTCACTTGTTTATTGTTGGTATATAGAAAAGCAATTGACTTTTGTATATTCACCATGTATTCTGCAACTTTGCACAATAGATTATTAGTTCCAGGAGTTTTTCTGTCAGTTCTCTCAGATTTTCTACATAGATCACCACATTATCTGCACAGTTTTACTCTTTCTCCCAAATTTTTTATACTTTTTTTCCCTTTTCTTGTCTTACTGCATTAGCCAGGATTTGTGATACAATGTGGAAAAGAAGTGGTGAGAGGGGATATTTTTGCCTGTTATTAACCTTAGTGGAAAAGCTTCAAGTTTTTCACCAATAATATGTAGTTAGCTGTAGAGTTTTGTAGTTATTCTTTATCAAGATGTGGAAGTTCCCATATGACTAAATTTTCTCTCTTTTCTTAGCACACCAATTATACTTTTTTTTTTTTACTTTTTTAGTGGTCACTCTAGAGTTTGCAATTTACACTTACAACTAATCCAGATCAATTTTCAAATAATACTAAACCACTTCATAAGTAATGTGAGTATATTATAATAACAAAATAGTCCTAATTCCTTCCTTCCATCCCTTATATCATTGCAGTCCTCCATTTCACTTATATATAAATATACCTGAGTGTGTATACATATATGCACTTACATATTGTGTATATAGACATTGTTGATATTATTTTAATAAACTGTTATCTGTTAGATCAATTAAGAATAAAAAATAAACATTTTTATTTTACCTTCACTTACTACTTCACTGCTCTTCCTTTCTTTATGTAGATCCATGTTTATTATCTTTGTTATTTTCCTTCTCTTTAAAGAACTTTTAAAAAAATTTCTTGCAAGGCAGGTATACCAGTAATAAAATCCCTCGATTTTTGTTTGGGAAAGTTTTTATTTCTTCCTTACTTTTGAAGGATAATTTTGCAGGGTACAGAATTCTAGGTTGGTGGGTTTTATTTCTCTCCACATTTTACATATTTTACTCCACTCTCTCCTTGCTTGATAGTTTCTGAAGAGAAGTTGGATGCAATTCTTATCTTTGTTCCTCTGTAGGAAAGACATTTTTCCCCCCACTCTGGCTTCTTTTAGGATATTTTTCTTTATCTTTGATTGTCTATAGTTTGAAAAACATATGCCAAGTTATAAAGTTTTTGGCATTTGTCCTGCTTGGCATTCTCTGTTTCCTGGGTCTGTGGATTGGTGTCATTAATTTGGGAAAATTATCAGTCACTATTGTTTCAAATATTTCTTCTGCTCCTTCCTCTCTTCTCCCCTGGTAGTTCCATTATGTGCATGTTATACCTTTTATAGTTGTCCCACATTTCTTGGACATACGCTTCTGGGTTTTTCTTTTTTTTTTTTTTTTCCGTTTACTTCTCAGTCTTGGAGGTTTCTATTGAGGTATTCTCAAGCTCATAGACTCTTTCCTTAGGTTGTATCCGTCTGTTGAGAAGCCATTAAAGTCATTGTTCATATCTGTTACAGTGTTTTTGACCTATAGTATTATTTTTGGTTCTTAAGAATTTCCATCTTTTTGCTTACATTATCCATCTGTTCTTGCATGTTGTCTGCTTTATCCATTAGAGTCCTGAGCATATTAATCATTGTTTTATTTCTAATTCCTGGTCTGATACTTATACCATCCCTGTCATATTTGAACCTGGTGCTGATGCTTCCTTTGTCTCTTTGAACTGTGTGTTCTTTGCCTTTTAGTATGTCTTATGATTTTTTCTTGATAGGCAGGAATGGTTTACTAGGTAAAAGGAAATGTAAATAGACCTTTAGTATTACGGTGGTAATATGTAGGGAAGTGGAAGCATTCTATTGTTCTATGATTAGGTCTCAGTCTCTTAGTGAGCCTGTGCCTTTAGACTGTGAACTTCACATTTGCTTCTCAGTCCTCTCCTCCCCAACCAACCCCCACCCCGCCCTGATCAAGTGGGACAGGATGGATAGAGTATGCAGGAATGGAGTATTTCTCTTCTTCTATGTGGAAGGCTAAAACTATCTGGAGCTTGGTATTTCAATTCGCTCTGGTCAGTGAGGCTCTGATAAAACCCCAGCAGGTTAGGCTCTGGCTAAATAGTTTTCCCTGAGGGCAGACATTGTTAAGAAATACAGAATGCTCTGGAGTGTTTCAAAATAATTCCTTTTCTTCTCCCCATGCCAAGAGCATGAGGAGATTTTTATCTGATATCCACCATGAGAATCTAGTAGGTTCCAAAACTCACAAAAGTGGATGGCTTCCCAGTGACTGGGTCTCTTTGAAGACTTTAACTCTCAGAGTTGTACACAGTAAGCCTCCAGAAATTCATCAAATACAATTCAGGTTTCCTTACCCCAGCACTGTCTCCCAGGGAGGTTTCACCTCATGGGTTTTTTCTTCAGTAAGTTGTCATTCTCTGTATTTGCCTGTCAGTCTCTCCAATTTGGGGGCAGCTCTTTGTCTCTGACCTAACTTTCTTATACATCTAACATGAGTTGTAGATTTTTCAGTTTGTTCAGCTTTTACTTGTTAGGATAGAGTGGTGACTTCTAAGCTTCTTACATGCCAGAAATTTGTTATTTCTTTTTGAAATAAACAAATCATTTGAAGCGAAAAAGATGTTAAATCTCATTTCTCCTCCATTTTTATATTCCCATGGTACATTCTAATGAAAAGGAGACAAACCTCTTAAAAATTTTTTTCTTGCACTTCAATATTCATTTTCTTCTCATTAGCCATTCACAGAAGCCAGTTCGACCAGAAGGAAATGTTGTAGATGACAAATAAAAATGGTTAAACATATTTTCTTCATTATTTCCTTACTGATTCCACCCCCTTTCCTTTTCCTCATGATGAATGATTACCAGAGAAGCAAGTTATTCACTCATGTTTAAATATCCTTCCTGTGCTGTCCAGCAGATATTAAGAAATTTTGACTTTGCTGATATTGTTTGTTTATTTCATGATTACTCTAATATTTGCCATCCAGAAGTATAAACTTTTTTTTATTTTAGGAGTTTTGAAGAGATCACTCATAAAAAGAGTACCTTGCCACTTAGATAAAATGAGAAATTTAGAAATCTGAATTTCTAGCATATATTTATTCTCCTTCAGATTGAATCTTTCAGAAGAAAGCCTATTCTCTCACTAACAGCTGTTGATGCTCTCATAAGCAGAGGAAATAAAAATATATAATCATATTGTATTAAAAAATAAATTTCTGTGCTATCCAGGCTAACTTACAATTTCAAAGTCCTCTCCTATCATCAACTTGATTGATATTTTACAAACATGGGCTTCTAAAAAAATGAAATTGAATTGTATTTCTCCCTTCAGTGTTTTTTTCTCTTTATCCAAAAGTTAAAAGGAAATCCAGACTTTCTCTTTCCCTTTAAAATACATAGTTTTTTCCTGTAACAGTAATTAAGTTGGTGGTATACTTACTTGATGGTGCTACAAAATTCTGTGCACATTTTCTTGTTGTTACATGGGTGACAGGCAGAAAGATAATCAAAATCTTCCCAGCCCATGTCTGTATTTTCAGGGACAGGACATGAACCGATGTTATGTGGCCAAAGAACCAACTCATCTTTCACCTCAATCCTATTTTTTTCCCCTTTCAATACCAGCTTCTCTTTTATATAAAACTATATATTTCTTGGATTATTTCCAAGACTCCTTATTCAGGATTTGAAATACTTTAATTGAGTTATCTAGGGTTATGTTTTGTAACATTTTTCTGAGAATTTTTTTCCACATTTTAAGCAACAAGAACAAAACAGGGGACTGGCATATAAGCTTCCATCAATAATAAGTGTGGTTGGAAAAAATCCTAGACTTTATTTGTTGCCATTAATGCTATGATGCAGACCATTACAACATGTCTACCAATATGGTCATGTAAATTTTCATCTTTAATGATTCTGTTGCTACAGATTGATGAATACTCCACAGTAAAAAGTTTATTTGCTTTACAACAAAATTATAACCAGGCAGGATAAGAGCCTCTAGAGCAATACTTGCGTCATGGTAGGGGGCATCTGCATCTCAAATTGCTCTGCATCTGGCCTCTAAATCATTTGTACAGGAGATGGTACTGCCAGCCAAGAAAGCAGGAAAAGCAAGGCCTATTTATCAATATACAGCGCACAGTATATTTGGTGTATATATAATTTATTCCTATTTTTTTCAAACAGAAAACTAAGGAAAACTAAGCCAGGCTTGATAGTTTAGAAATGGAATAAAATTTATAAATCGGGAACTGTGCTAGAAAAGTCAATGTGCTATTGTTACCACAAGTAACAATTACTGTCTTAAAATTTTTCTAGACCAAGGTAGTATCATAGCAAACATGTATAGAAATAAGAGATAACCCATACTTTGCCTATCCTATGCTATATATTCAGTTATTTGCTTTAGGTTAGATATTACGTTTTATTCTCATTCCAAATGTATAACATAGATTGCTCACAGGATTGCTCTAATTTATAGGTTAGGTAACTGAGGCTCCAAGAAGTAAGAAAATTTGCTCAAATTCATAGCCAGCATGCAGCCACTGTGGAAATTGAACTTTTTTTTCCTGTTACCTAAATCTATTTTCTTAACGACCCAGGTATTTACTTATATTTCTGGGTATGTATAAATTTTATATAAATTCCAACATCTGAAATAGTTCTCAGGAATAGTAAGCAAATAAATATATAACAAATTCAGCTCTAATTTGAGGTTCTGGAGTTATTTGCTGCTATTCGAGGATGAGTGGCTGTTCCAGAATCAGGGCAAGGTGTACCATTGGCCAACATACTCATGCATTTGCAGGAGCCAAAAGAAAGACAGAATTGGCCAAGTTGTCTTCAAGGCAGTGTTCCCAAGCATGCAGAGACCTGTCACTTTTCTCCTACGTATCAGCCTGTTTCACTTCCTACATAGCTTTCATTACGATGTGAAATTATTGTATGTATTGAATGAAATTTTGCCTTCTCTTTGCCTCCTCTTACGCTAAAGTAAGCACCTCAAGAGTATGGTCCTTGTGTTGTTGTTTTCAGCCAAATCCTCAGAATTTAGAACAGTGATGGAATATACGTGCAGAGTGAATGGATGAAAGAAAATTTCTTGGAGGAATTGTAAAGAACTGTATATATGGAAGTGAAGAGCAGTAAGGAATCATTTCCAAATAGCTATTGGCTTTATGCTAACTTTTTCTTACTGTCTGAGAAACTCTCTGATATAAAGTGTTATAAATGGAAGTTGGAAATACTACTTGGAAAGAAAAAAGAGACATTGTTAAACAATTACTTAGGATCAGTAATTAGTCAGAGAGGATGGAGAAATAATCCTAGGAGAAAACTTTTAATAAAAAATAAGATACTCGGGCTTCCCTGGTGGTGCAGTGGTTAAGAATCCGCCTGCCAGTGCAGGGGACACCGGTTCGAGCACCGGTCTGGGAGGATCCCACATGCCGCAGAGAAACTACGCCCGTGCACCACAACTACTGAGCCTGCTCTCTAGAGCCTGTGAGCCACAACTACTGAAACCTGTGCGCCTAGTGCCCATGCTCTGCAACAGGAGAAGCCACAGCAATGAGAAGCCCACGCACCACAACAAAGAGCAGCCCCCGCTCTCCACAACTAGAGAGAAGCCCGCACGCAGCAACAAAGACCCAATGCAGCCAAAAATAAATAAAATAAAATAAATTTATAAAAAAGAAGATACTAAATGAGTGGAAGAAAACCAAATTGTCAAAATATTGACAAAGGAAAAAAATCGTAACAGTTTTTTTCTCTCTTAATCACCTGAGCTCTATGGCATCTGAAGGTGTAACAAAAGTAAATTTGGCTTTTCCAAATACATAATATTCAATACTGGACATAACAATGCAAAAATTTGGAAAATTTGCCAGGTTTGAAGGATACTTGTAAGAAGAGATCAAATATAAAGATTGGCGATTACCTTTCAAAGGGCAAAAGAGTCATGGCTAATCAGTTGATCAGGTGCTAGGCTATCTTCTTGGAACCTGTGAGTAAAATGTGAGAGAGATTTCTCCCACAACTAGGAACAAAAATCTCATTAACCTTTTAGCCAGTTGAGCTGACACACACGAGATTAATACTGGAGTTAAGAAAAAAAAAACAACAATAATGACAAACCTTGAGCCTGTCACTACCGCTTTTTAAGTATTATATAGGGAACTGAAGGGCATGGAATCCAGGTGGTATTTTCATTTTTCATTTTCATCTTTTTTCCCCATTTGAAGGTCATACCTTTGGAAGAGAAAAGAAGACATGAAAAATGAACAGCTGGTTGCATCAGTGGCATCAAAGAACAGGATTTGGTTTTTTGGACCACGATTATGCTAACAAAATTATTAGCTCCTGCAGTGCAAAGTACATCTCATGGGTCCGTAGAGGACATATTTTTCAGGACATTCACTGGCAAATCAAGAAGATTCTTAAATCTTGAAAAGGACAGCAAATGCCTGAGGAAAGGTCAATAATAAATAATATGATGTGTATCAATTAAAATACAGAGAAGAAAAACAGTGGTGTGGATACTTACTACTTCTAAGGAAAAATTAGTGTGTTTAGAATGCAACTAAATGTCTTTATACTTCTAAATAAAAATACTGAGATTAAGTATAATGAGATAAATATGAAATCTTAACATAAAGAAGGCAAATGTGGGATGGGGTATCAATTTAAATTGCTGTAATGAAAGCTATACCATGCTCAGGAGTAACAATCTGACTAAAAAATGGGAGTAGAATTTTATGTCAAGTTTATAAATAATTATTTGTAAATTTACTTAAAAGGAAAAAAAAAAACACTTGGTTAGAGAAGAAAGAGATATCAAAGGCATTTTATTTCGGAAATATACTTCTGCCTAACCAATCACAATGATTTCTTACTAAAGATTACAAAACAGGGAAAGCGACAGGGTCTTAGTAATAGAGTTTTTGTAGGAATTCCATTTTAAGAAAGTCTGATATATGATAAATTCCTGAGGTATTTTGCCTTGATAATAATTTTCTCTTTCAAATATTTTAAAAAGAAACTAGAGGATCTTTTTATGTTGATGTAATACTACCTCATGGGACTTCCCTGGTGGCACAGTGGTTAAGAATCTGCCTGTCAATGCAGGTGACACAGGTTTGAGCCCTGGTTCAGGAAGATCCCACATGCCGCGGAGCAACTTAGCCTGTGTGCTACAACTACTGAGCCTGCGCTCTAGAGCCCGCAAACCACAACTACTGAGCCCATGAGCCACAACTACTGAAGCCCATGCGCCTAGAGCCTGTGCTCTGCAACAAGAGAAGCCACCACAATGAGAAGCCCACGCACCACAACGAAGAGTAGCTGCCACTCGCTGCAACTAGAGAAAGCCCACACACAGCAACAAAGACCCAACGCAGCCAAAAAATAAATTAAAAAAAAAATACTACGTCATATGGAGAAAGAAGTAGAGAAGGAGATGCTGTAAATGATAAAATTTTAAAATAACTTTAAAAAAAAGTTCATTTTGCCTTCTAAAAGTCTATAATTGCCAAGGAACAGAATGTGCCCGACACTTTAACTAAGTATTTAGGAGCCTAAAAAATGGCTTAGAGAAAGAGAAAAAGGTATGATCCTGTGACCTAAATTTGTAGAGCAGTGGTTCTTACCCAGGGGCAACTTTTGCCACCTATGTAACATTTGCCTACATCTGAAGACATTTTAGGTTGTCACAACTTTGGGATACTACTAGCATCTGGTGGGTAGAGGCCAGGGATACTGCTCAGTATCCTACAATGCAGAGCATCCTACAATCCCCTTGCTTCAACAACTATCCAACACAAAATATCAATATAATTAAAGTTGAGAAATCCCACTCTAGGTAATAATACAGCCCCATGAATACCTGAGATTACAAAAAAATAAATCACAAATTACTACAATGAGAAAAAAGAGAAAGCATCAGAACAAACTATCATGGCTATACTTGAAACTCCCTGTTGAAGTTGGAAAGCAATGTTTATACTTTAAAGAATGCCAGACTTGGATTTGGCAGGCCTGGTATCTAGTTCTGTTTCAGCTACATTCTTTTATAATATTGAGGTGGAAACAACCCTAGTAGTTATGAGTTGGAGTTCCTGAATAACACAGGAGGATGCACACCCTAAATCTGACAGTTACTATCTGATAACCATTACAGGTTCCTTTCATGAGCTTCATTATATGTTTTTTTAGCCAGAGAATGGGGATGAAAATATTGTCTACCTTAGAGTATTTATTTTGTGTGTGGATATTAGGTGCAATAACAAAATTAAAGCACTTAGTAAAATGCTTGTAATAGTGTGGGGCAAACAGCACCTTTTATTTATTAGTATTTTTACCCATAAGTTAAGAATACTTGCTAGGATGATCTCCAAGATAAAATTTAAGATCTGAAATTTCTTTTTAGTTAATAGACCCTATGAAAAAAATCAATTACTAAAACTGAAGAAACAAGATATACAAAAGTGATCTATTTAAAAGATCCTGTTTAAAATAGTGGCATAAGCCATGAAAGGATGCTCAACATCACTAATCATTAGAGAAATGCAAATCAAAACTACAATAAGATATCATCTCACACCAGTCAGAATGGCCATCATCAAAAAATCTACAAACAATAAATGCTGGAGAGGGTGTGGAGAAAAGGGAACCCTCTTGCACTGTTGGTGGGAATGTAAATTGATACAGCCACCATGGAGAACAGTATAGAGGTTCCTTAAGAAACTAAAAATAGAACTACCACACAACCTAGCAATACCACTACTGGGCATATACCCTGAGAAAACCATAATTCAAAAAGAGTCATGTACCAAAATGTTCATTGCAGCTCTATTTACAATAGCCAGGAGATGGAAACAACCTAAGTGTCCATCATCGGATGAATGGATAAAGAAGATGTGGCAAATGTATACAATGGAATCTTACTCCATAAAAAGAAATGAAATTGAGTTATTTGTAGTGAGGTGGATGGACCTAGAGTCAGTCATACAGAGTGAAGTAAGTCAGAAAGAGAAAAACAAATACCATATGCTAACACATATATATGGAATCTAAAAAAAAAGAAAATGGTTCTGAAGAACCTAGGGGCAGGACAGGAAAAAAGATGCAGATGTAGAGAATGGACTTGAGGACATGGGGAGGGGGAAGGGTAAGCTGGGATGAAATGAGAGAGTGGCATGGACATATATACACTATCACATGTAAAATAGAAGCAGCTGCATAGCACAGGGAGATCAGCTCGGTGCTTTGTGACCACCTAGAGGGGTGGGATAGGGAGGGTGGGAGGGAGACACAAGAAGGAGAAGTTATGGGTATATATGTATATGTAGAGCTGACTCACTTTGTTATGAAGCAGAAACTAACACACAATTGTAAAGCAATTATACTCCAATAAAGATGTTAAAAATACATAGTGGCATAAACCTGTAGTACCCTAAATTCTAAAATACAGTAAATTTTGAAAATGATACTAAAAAAGACCAAAAGAGCTTTTACATTTAGTGCTGGGAGTGAACACAAGAAAACACAAACTTCCAATCTGGGAAAGATAAAGAGGGCAAAGTAGAATTATGCAATTTCTACTTTGATTGAACAACAACAAAAAAATCAAACATGATTAAGAAGCTCATTGAGTTGGGACAAAACCAGAATCATTGTTTGATTTGTTGAGCTAAAATTTGATGACCAAAGGCACTGAAAACTAACATAGAAGACAAGACACCGAGCAAGAACCAGACTCTTTACAAAAGCCTGTCTCCAGCCTTGGATGATGAATGTCTTTCAAGTTTACTAAATAGTACTTCAGAAGTATTAAGAGTGCAATTTTGAGAAAAACTAAAGAAAGAAGACCTGAAAAATATCATCCTGATATTTCTAAAAGGAGAGGTAATTGGGTAGATTCTAGAAAGTCTAGACTACTATTTCCCAACAGGCAGTCCATTCCATAACTTTGCCAGGACTGTTTCAGCATACCAACAGTATTTGTTTTTAAAAAGAATGTTTTGATTACTTCTATAAATGGAAACCAAGTGTCGCTTACTACTAATACAAATATCATGATGAATATAATGAACCATGTTTTAAAATTCTTTCTAGATGCTCCTGCCTGCCGAAACTCTGAGTCTGTGATCTGTTTTTTTTTTTTAATTGGAATATTAGCAAGTGTTACTAAAACGTGTTAATAAATGCTATTACCAAACTGAGACATCCTTCTTGATGAATATAATTTTATAACTGAAAAGGGAATGAAGGGAATGATTTGACATCCTTTAATTAATATCATATAATTATTCAATTAATAACCATTTAAGTCAGTGTATTACATGAAGTGATTTGAAGTTCAGCTGAAGTCAACTTGAACAACCAGAGTATTATGTCTTGCTTGAGGCAAATACTCTGTAGAAACTACCAGAATCACCTGGGGAGTTTTTAAAATATACCCATGCTCAGGGCCCCCTAGCAGAGCTGCAGATTCAGTTGACCTGGGAGGGGTCCAGGTACCAGCATATTCCCCAGACTCCCAGGTGATTCTAATATACAGCCAAGACTGAGAATGCTGCTCCAGAACAACACACTCAGTGGAGCAGATTATTTAGCAAATTGTTTGAGGGCTCTTAAAAAATGAATTATTTAATACTGAATTCCAACTTCATTTTATTTTCTGACACAATTTGGAGACTAATAATCAAGGCAAGATCACAGATATGCCGAATGTTGATTTCAGCAAGGCATTTAACAAATCTTGATTATATTGCAGAAAGATTTTTTTGAATGCTAATTAATAATAGAAGTAGTTTGACTTATATCTGGTTAAACTACAATCCAAAGTATATCTAAAAGGTGTGCGGTGTGTGTGTGAGAGAGAGAGAGAGACAGAGAGACAGAGCGACAGAGAGACAGAGAGAGACAGAGAGAGAACATGTCCTATATAAAGTCTAATCCTCTACTTTGACGGTTGTAAAATCTTTATCGGTGAAGTGAATAGGATGCTGACTTGTAAAAACTATGGTGACATAATATTATGAACAACATATAATTCTTGGTATAACAAAGGTCTACTTTCAAAACAACCTTATACTAAAATAGTGATGTTAATGTTTAATAGAGGGAATAAAGCTGACTCCTGGATTCTGAGATAAAGACTTGGCTATGAAAGGATAGGATAATGGTCTTGCAGTTTAGAAATGTATGTATTAAAAGATGTAGAAATTTAGCAGCTTGCATGTTCCATATGAAACACTGGAGTGTCGTGGCTATTAAGACAAAACAAAACAACCCTCCCTAATGTGAGTTTAGCTGCATCAAAAGAAGAGTAGTCGCCATATCAGGTTATATTTTACTCTCACTCCATGCAAGTCATACTGGATTTGAGATTCTGGTTTGTCCAAAAAGGAATGAATAAGATAAAGAAGGATCTTGACGCGTGGTGATATAAAAAAAAAAAAAATTCAAAGAGCTGGTAATTTTTAACTTGGAAATTAAGTGTGTATGGTGAACACAAGCAGAAAAAAAAAGGTCGTTTGGCTAAGAACTGACCTCAAATCAGACCTCAAATTGTTGTCATACAATGAATGGCTTGTCCTTAAGGTAAGGACATCTCTTACATCTGGAATTTTCCAACCAAAGAGAGTGACTTCATTTGAGAAACAGCAAAGGTTGCGTGCTGGCAATGTGGTGAGCACTTGTACAGTGTTTCCCCTTAGCTTCCTTACAGGTCTAACGTTCACTTAACATGTGGTTCTGGGGAGCAAGCAATTTGTTTAAGATTATGAAACTACTTAATATTGGAAATGGATTACAGGTAGGGGCTTCTAATCCTCTTTTAATATGGACAGTTGGTCTTTCTTGAAGAAAATAGTTATATATTGCCAATTTATATATTTATCACATTCTCCTTCTATATTCTATTTTAAATGACCACAGAGAGTATGAGAGATGTGGAAGTGAGTTTTCTGGCTTGCAATATGAATTTAACATGTATTGTCAGCTTTCAAATCATAAGTGATTCAGTCTTAACTACATGACTCAAGTAGGAGTCATGTATGTATGTGGGCACATAAAAGGTAAAAAGTACATCTTCTACCATCTTATAACAGTTTACATTTGGCATCTGGGGGAGTGCTTTAAGTTCTATTAGAATGTATTAGTCTGTCACAAAACAAGCTTTAGAAATTACGGCCTTAAGCACGTTCTTCTTTCTGTGAATGAATGAAATATGATTTTTGAAAATAACTTCTTAACGGCTTCCATTTATTTTTGAAACCTGTAAACATGCTGTGAAAGAGAAATAAGCTTTGGCATTTCCCTTCAAAACTTCTTCAAATTGTGCATAAATATTGCCTTAGTAAACTAAGCAGGAAATAGCTGTTCTTTGCATGGCTCAGGACCTCCTGACCATAATCAAATTGAATGAGTGAAAGATCTGTAACCCACATCAGATTTAAAGTCATCCAGCTCTCATAAAATGCCTGAGATGTGATTATAAAATGAATTAATTATAATCTTTACAGAGGTGTCATTTGCACATATTTAATTTTGCATGTTTTTGAAGGTTAATAAATCAGGTAAAGAGAAGTATATGCCAAAAGCTATAACAATTTTTACACTCAGTTAGATGAGGTGTTTTTTCTGTTACTTTAGTAAATAGCCAAAGTTTCTGCCATGAAACTCTATAGTTATTCAAACACTCTAAACAGAATAGTAATATTTAAGTATTTTAAATTATTTGTAACTTTCAGTAGATGTTCACTATACAGTATTTAAATAAATGGGAAAGCATGAGCAATGAAACAAGATATTTTTATATATTCACAAAAATAAACTCCTGTGGCTCTCTACTTTATTAGCCATGTGATTGGGCATGCTACATTTTTGTTCATATTTTCTCATTAAATTAAATAGCATAATATATGTAAAGTGTTTAAGATAGGCCTGACATTCAGAAAACATTCAATAAGCCTTAATTACTGCTGCTGTCATTGTTAAAACTCTCTCTCCTTTTGATTCTTTATTTAACAAGCGTGGAAGATATATAGTTGGTAAAAAGGCCTATGAGATGGAATTTCTCTTTCCCTTTTTACATTAAAATATAGAATATTTCTGTTAAGAACTGAATGCTTGTGTCTCCCTCAAAACTCTTAACTTGAGGGGCTTCCCTGGTGGCGCAGTGGTTGAGAGTCTGCCTGCTGATGCAGGGGACATGGGTTCATGCCCTGGTCTGGGAAGATCCCACATTCCACGGAGTGGCTAGGCCCTGAGCCATGGCCGCTGAGCCTGCATGTCCGGAGCCTGTGCTCAATGGGAGAGGTCACAACAGTGAGAGGCCCACGTACTGCAAAAAACCCCACAAAACTCTTAGCTTGAAGCCCAAACCCCCAATGTCATGTATTTGGAGATGAGGCATTTGGAAGATAGGTTTAGATGAGGTCATGAGGGTGGGACCTTCATGATGGGACTGGTGCCCTTATAAAAAGAGAAAGAGTCCTGAGAGCTTTCTCTCCCTCCAGCCTGCTTCCCCTAATGTCTGGGTGCTGAGGAGAGACCATGTAAGGACACAGCAAGGAACTAGCTGTTTACAGCCAGGATGCCAGACCTAACCAGATATTAAATCTGCCAGCACCACGATTTTGGACTTCCTAGCCTCCATAACTGTGAGAAAGTCAGTGGTTTAATCCCCCCAGTCCATAGTATTTTGTTATAATAACTGGAGTGGAATAAGACAATTTCACTCTCCTACCCACTTGCACAGGAACATAGTTATGCACAAGATATAGTATCCAAAAGACTTAATAGACCGTCTATAAAAAACAACAACACTGATTCATACTAGGTAAATACATTTCCTCTACTAATAATGTAGCCTGATCACTGGAGCTGTGCTCCTAAGTCATGCTTCCCACAGGTTATATCCTAAAATGTTACTTGTTACATGGATGTTCTGAAAAAAATATTTAAAAACCCCCACAAAGTGTCAATGTCAAGTAAACTTTGGAAACAAGAGGTATAAACATATTCTTCGGAATCCTGCATTGTAATGTTTTATTATATGTTATAGTTATCCAGAGTTTCCTTTCTTTGGAAAACAGCACCTCAACCTCTTTCCTGAAGTTACTCTCCTCAATTGTGTGCAGTCCTGGCAGAATTATAAATCAAAGGAGCTCTTTATATATAAAAACACCAGATATGTAACCCAAACTAGCCAATTGAATCCTATCTCCTATGGTTTCTAATCTTAATCTGAATGACCCAAGGGCTGCAATAATCGACTGAAAGACAATTGGAGCTCATGCATTCCACGGTGGTGACCGGACAGGATTTGTTATAAGTTCTTACTACCCAGATCCTGGCTTCTCTATTTTCCAAGCCTATTCTCCATCCTTGTCAATTCTGTGAGCTACAAGATATACAACAATTATATCTCAACTCTGTTCAATTCAGGCAATGTCTTTGTTTTACTTGCAGTGAAAGGAAGTTAAATGATAAACACAGACAAAACAAACAAACACACATACAACCTGCCAACAAGCCAGGAAGGAAATATGTATGTATATGTATGTATCTGTACATCTCTCTCCCTCTCTCTCTCTTTCTTTCTGTCTCTCTCTGTCTATATCTATGTTTTACCCAGTATTTCCCAATCTGACTTGACCAAAAATCTCCTCCCCCTCTGCTTCACCCCCCTTATCCCTTAGACATCTATTAGCTCCAGTTAACATGCTTTGAGCAACATGTTCTGATGAATTAACTGTGTCTGTGAGGAATATGTTGAAACTGAAGAATTGAGTCTGGCATTCCACAGTCCATTACTGCCTCCATCCCATTCACTTCCTCCACTTCTGCACATCATCTTCACTGCATCTAAGTGACTGCAACACATTGCTCAAAAAATCCACACTTACACAAGAAAACTCATTTTGGATTGTCTCATCTGGGCTTTCGCACAGGAATGTAAAGAAGTGCCATCTTTCATTAGGTTAAAAAATGAGATAAGAAACTCACCTAGGTTACTGTGTTTCCTCCCCCTGCTTTCATCTATATTGGCTTAAGGCAGTTAATCAATAAGCAAGGACAAGGGGTGAAAGCATATGGTCTTTGATATTTAATAAATGAATTAGTGGTGGCCCTTGCTTAAGCATATAAATTAATAAGCATTAGGTCCTTTACTTAATAAGGAATTTCCCTTTTAAAACCTCAATGAATTCTCGAAAAGACCATGGCATAAATTCAAAGACATTTTCTGACCTTCTAGTCTTCTGGTCAGCATGAATTTTTAACAAGATGCTGTATATCTGGAAGGTCTATTAGAAATTGTTCATATGAAAACTTTGCTTAAAAAAAAAAAAAAGCTAAACTAGTGAGGTAAAGAAAGTACCTAAGAGAGCAAGAGAATATTTAACTTGTGCAATGTTGAAGTTTTGCAAAAAGTTTTTATGATCTCACATTTGCTCTAAAATAATAAGGAATAATAGTTTTATTTTTATTGATTTTATCTCAGATCATGTTTTAAAATGTTCAACACTGTAGGAAATAATAGGAACATAACTGTTAATATGTATTTTAAGGGTAAAAGTTATAGGTAATAATAAAAGTTTTCTATGTTCTTGTATCATATATTGCATTACAAAATTTGTTCTATAAATTATGCTTTCCAAGATCTTTAAAGTCAAAACAAAATGTCTTACTAAAATCTGTAATAAAATATCATATTTTTAACTTAGGATATATTTTAATGAAAAAAAAAAAAAGTAAAAAGGCTTGGTATTGTCTCCAAACAGTTATTCTAGTCTCGGTTGTTTGTATCTCAGCAAAGATATTTACAGACCTTTTATTAACCCTGAGGGAAGAGTGGTTAACAGACCACTCTCCTGAGGAAGTACCTAGAAGTGGAATGGCTGGGCTATATGGTAGGTATATGTTTAACTTTATATTCTAACCAAGAAGTTTACCAAAGTGATGGTACATTTTACGTTCCCCCCAGTGTGCATGAGAGTTCCAGTTGCTACCCATCTTCATCAACACTCCTTATTGTCGGGTTTTTAAATATGTAGTTATTATAATGGGAATATAGACATACTTATTGTGGTTTAAATTTGCATTTTTCTGATGACTAATGGTGCTGAGCATCTTTCCAAGTGCCTATTTATCATACATATCTTCTTTTGTGAAGTGTCTGTTTTAATATTTTATTGTTAAATTGGGCTATTTGTATTATTATTGACTTGCAAGTGTTCTTTATGTATTTTGGATACAAGTATTTGACAGATATTTGTATTGCAATTATTTTTTCCCATTTCTTTGTTGTTGTTTTTTTTCCATTCCCTTGTTTTGTTTTCAAAGTCTTTCAAAGGGAAATTGTTCTTAATTTTGAGAAAGTCCAATTCATTAATTTTCTGTGTGTGTGTGCTTACTGTGTGTCTAATACAAGAAACATTTGCCTATTCTAATGTTGCAAGGATTTTCTCTTATGATTCCTCCCAGGAATATTACTATTTTAGTTTTCACAATTAGGTCAACATACATCTCAATTTTCATAATGTGAGGTAATAGCCAAAACTGATTTTTTTCTAGGAAAACTATATATAGTTTTCCTAGCACCAAATACATGAGAGTCTATTTCTGAATTGCCAATTCTGTCCCACTGATCTAAATATCTTTTTGATAATACCATACTCTTTTGATTACAGTGGCTTTAGAGTGATTCTCTAAATCAGTTAGTAGAAGTCCTCCAACTTTGTTCTTTTTAAAAATTATTTTGTCTATTCTAGATAATTTACATTTTCAATTTGGGGAGAATTGATGTCTTAATTTTGAATCTTCCAATCCATGAATATGATATATCTATTTATTTAGGTCTTCTTTAATTTTCCTGTGTAATGTTTTATAGTTTGCAGTATCAAGTTATCACAGATCATTCTGGGTATTTGTCACATTTCCATTTGTTCTTTTCTTTTATAGTTTATTTCTCTTCTTAGAATTTCTTTCTTACTTTTCATTTAATGGTATAAGTTTTATCTTATTTATACAGCATGATTAAAATAATTAAACATTTTAAATTGCTTTTAAAATTTTTAAATTGCTTTTAAAATTGCTTTAAAATTTTTGTCTGATATTTCCAACATATGGAACATCTCAGCATTGGCATCTCTTGATAATCCTTTCCCTTAAGAATTTTCCTGGTTCTTTGTATGTGGATGAATTTTGGATTATGTCTCAGACATTTTCAGTATGTTGTGAAGGCTCTGGGTCCTGTTAAAATCTTCTGATAACTCACCAGTTTCTTTTAGCAGACAATCTGCATGGTTAGGTTTAGATTGAAAGTTCTCTCTCAGCTTCTGGGGCAGTAATTCTAACAACAGATTATGTTTCAAAGCTTTTGCTAGGATGCTTTGAATCTGTCTCATATTTGCCCAACTCAGGGGTAAATTGCATTTGTGTTGGTTCATACACTGAATTAGGGGATCTGCTTTTCCCACACTCTTTGACTTCTAGGGGCTGATTTTTCTGGTCCTCTGGCTTAAAAGACAGGTTTCTCTCAGAGTTTCAGTCCTCTGCCCATTAGTGCAGTACCACAGGACTAGGGACACCCTCTGGGCAAGACTCCATCCCCTAAAACTGGAGAAAAAATAATGGGAGTTTCACTTACACACAGATCACAAGATCTCCTTTTTTCTATTCTTCTGGCCAGAAAGATATTTGTCCCTGAGGGTTTTAGGTTCTTGCACTGCCACCAGCGCATTGTCACTCCATGACTGGGGACACCTGTGGGCAGGACCAGTGGTTTTTAGTTGGCAATTTGCCTAGTCATATTTTATAGTCTGTTTCTTAATCTATTGATGTCCATTTCCACTTTTACTAATACTTAAACATTTATTTTATTTTCTGGATCTGATAATACTAATATTTTAAGTGTTCTTTTATCCCCTTCTGTTGTTTGTTTCTTTTCTTGATCCATTAATGTTTGTTTTTAATAATGTACCATTTATGTTGTGATTTTAAAAAAATCATTATCTGACAAATTCTTTGAGATCTTTGGGATGATTTCTGTTTGTTTCTCTCAGCTGTCTGAGGGCACTAACAATCTAAGAATTCTCAGCTGAAAATATATTCTCAACTGAAGAGTTTTCAGAAGAATTGAGTGCTATGAATTTAGATCAGAATCTTATGTGAAGGTGGACTTGTAAAAATATATATATATGATAAGTCTTGCTTATGGTTATAACAACTTCAGGAAAAGTTTTTTTCCTATTTTATCCTTTCACTAAGCGTTTGCCTTCCAGAGTCTTTGTTTGTTTGTTTTAGTAAATATTCAGATTCTTCAACTTGTGTGGGGCCCTTGAAAACATTAAAACCAAAGTGTTATGTCACTAGTGATTTCCAGATGGCCTCAGGAATGCTGGTAGCTTCAATCCTTCCATACCTTTCTGGACTTTGAGGTTCTTTGCTTATGTTACACTGTCTGTACAGACCAAATCATTGAGGGCAACATGTGAATTATTACATTCCACGGGTTATTCCAGTTTTTAGAAATTGTAAGTAGGTACAACCCATAGACACTGTGATACTCTACGTGCTTTTTACTTATTTTTTCTTAACTTTTCAGAAAATCATTTTGTCTCTTAAGAAAAAGAAATGCCACATCAGACCCTTCAAACTGGAAAGTATATCCTTCCAAGAACAGCACAGAAGGCTAAGTGTATGATTAATATCTTCCTTAAATCATTTGTAAAATGGCCATGGTTATAGCTATGTCTTTCTTAGGAGTCTGCTCAAAAAGAGGAAAACAAGAAGAAATATGAAATAGAATATAAAAACAGAATATTTGTGCTTCTGTATTTATGTAACTTTCTGTGAAGTGTGGTTATAAGTTTATATGGTCATATTCAGGACACTTTCATGAGCACAATAAATGTAATAGAAATATACACAGAGTTTAATAAGTATTCTGAGATCAAAGGACATAAGTTGAGTGCTTTAGGGAAAGGAGAATGAAAGTAGGTCAGAGCTAAATTTTGATTGATAGAGAGTTTAAGGAAATCAGAAGCAATGATTTTCCAGTGTATTTCAAGGAGTTTCTTGAAAGAGAAGTGAAGGTAGGCATATTGGGCATATTGACTTTCTTTCTGTTTTCCTTCTCTTTGATATTCTGCTACTGTGCCAAGGCTTGCAATTGATTAAAATAAAATAAGGTTTATATATATATAAACCCACATATTTAGGCATATGCAAAATATATATTTATATTGAAAAGTATAAGTTAAAGTTATTCTGGAAAAATTGGTTGGGGAGAAATTATCTATAAAAAATATGAGCTCTTTAGTTTTCTTATAAAAGTTTGGAAATTTATAATTCTTATATTTAGGTAATGCCTTATCTCATAATCTAGTGAAGTAGGCAATTAAGTAATTAAGCCCTCCTACAGAGTTTATCTGTTACAATTTCACTGCTTCTGAAAATACTATCTCCCCAATATCTTCATATAAAGTAGTTAACAGTGTATTCAAAAATCCTATGCTTTTGCTGATTCTTTGTGATGTTGTTCTATCAGTTATGAAAAAAAGATTTCTTAATCTCCAACTGCAATGTGGATTTGTTTATGTCGTCTCCTTTCAGTTCTGTCTACTTTTGTTCCATGTAATTTGATGCTTTGTTATTAGGTGCATACACATTTGGTGTATGTCTTCCTGATGAATTGACCCTGATATGCCTTTTTATCTGTTAATGCTTGTTGTCTGCAGGTTTAATTTATTAATATAGTCACCAGCTTTCTTATGCTTACAAAAAGTCAGTATTGCTGGAGAATACTGAAAATTGGCCAAAGATGAGGCTGGTTGATTAAATAAGGATCAGGTCATAGGAGACAGTTTAAGCTATGCAGATGATTTGGAACTTTATATGAATATATTGGGGAGATATTAAAGTCTTTCAGAAGCAGTGAAATTGTAACAGATAAACTCTGTAGGGCTTAATTACTTAATTGCCTACTTCATGAGATTATGAAATAAGGAATTATCTAAATATGAGAATTAGGAATTTCCAAAGTGTTATAAGAAAACTAAAGAGCATTTTGTAGTGCAGGGGTCAGCAAACATTTTTTTACAAAAGACCACATAGTAAACTTATTTAATTTGTTGGGCCATATAAGGTCTCTATTGCATATTCTTATTTGTTTGTTTATTTAATAACCCTTAAAAATGTAAATAATGTTCTTACTTGGTGGACCATACAAAAACAGGCTATGGACCAAATTTATCCAGGGTCTTAGTTTTCCAATCCCTGTTGAAGTTCTTTTCTCTTTATAACTGTTTATTAGTCTGTTTTATTTTTTAAAATACAGTTTGTTTATCTATTCACCTATTGATGGACATTTGATTTGGTTTCAGCTTTTGGCTATTAAAATAAGGCTGGCATAAACATTCATGTGCAAGTCTCTGTAGGGACATTTATTTCCTTCTTCTATGATAAATACTTAGTAGTAAAATGCCTGACAGGTACATACTTTTTAGAAATGACCAAATTGTTTTTCAAATGAGTTGTCTACTTTTCTTTTGCACCAGCAATGTATGGAAGTTCCCGTAACTCTACCTTTTAATAAATAATTGATAAGGTCAGTCTTTTTAACATGTAAACATTTTAATAGGTATGTAGGTATATCTTATTCTGGTTTTAATTTTCATGTATCTAGTGTCTAATGATATTGAGCACTTTTCATGTGCTTATTTGCTATTCATTTTTCTTCTTTGGTAGAGAGTGTATTCTAATCTTATGCTCTTTTTTTTTGAGTGGGTTCATCCTTCTCTTGGGTTTTGTGAACTCTTTATATCTTCTAGATGTAAGTTTTTTTTATCAGATATGTGACTTGTAAATATTTTTCTCAGTCTGCAGCTTGTCTCTTTTTTCTCTTAATAGTATCTTTTGAAGAAGATATTTAATTTTTGTGACATCAATTTTTTAAAATGAATTGTGGTTTTAGTGTCTTATCAAAGAAGTACTTCTCCAATCAAGACACAAAGATTTTTCTCCTTTTTTCTTCCAGAAGTTGTATATTTATATTTTACCTTAAGTCTATGATCAAATTTGAGTTAACAGTTTGATATATGATACAAGGTATAAATTTGTTGTAGTGCAGGTATAATGTTCATGAATTATTTTGCTTTTACATGACTGAACAAACCTGTACTTCGCATTTTTTTTTTTTTTTTGCAGTACGTGGGCTTCTCACTGTTGTGGCCTCTCCCGTTGCGGAGCGCAGGCTCCGGACACACAGGCTCAGTGGCCATGGCTCATGGGCCCAGCCGCTCCACGGCTTGCGGGATCCTCCCGGACAGGGGCCCAAACCCGCATCCCCTGCATCGGCAGGCGGACTCTCAACCACTGCGCCACCAGGGAAGCCCTGCAAGTATTTTTAAAAGAACATTTTCACTGAGTATAGAATTTTAGGTTGACAGATTTTTTTTTTTCAATCCTTTGTTACTCTACTGCCTTCTGGCTTACATTATCTACAAAAAGAAGTCTGCTGACATTCTTATCTTTGTTCCCTTGAATGTAATTTGTCTTTTTTTTTTCTCTGGTTGTTTTTAAGATTTTTGTCTTTATAGATGATTTTAATAAATTTGATTATCATATGCCTTACTGTAGTTGGTTTTGTTTTTACATTTCTTGTACTCTTTTTTGAACTCCTTAGATATGTGGATTTATAATTTTTATCAAATTTGGAAAATGTTCAGTCCTATCTTATAAATATTTTTTTCTGGTCCTCTTACCCTTGCCTTTTCTTTGGGTACTTTAATTATCTGTATATTTGGCCACTTAAGGTTTTCTCACAGTTCAAAATGCTATATTTTATTTCTTTCAGTTTTTGCTTGATTTTGGACAATTACTGATGCTTTTTATTAACGTTCATTAATTTTTTTTTCTGCAGCATCAAATCGACTCTTAATCATATTTAGTGTTTTATTTATTTTTTACCTGGGATACTGTTGTTTTCATCTTTAGAATTTTAATGCCACCTCTAAAAATGACTTCATGTTTCTAGTTCCATCCCCAATATTTCTTTTAGACTTCTTGAACATAAGACAGAGAGTTAAAATGATTGTTTTAATGTACTTGTTACAAACACTATAATCTGGGTTATTTCTGTGTACCTGACTTGCTCATAATTATAGGTTCTATTTTCCTGTTTCTTTGCATAACTGGTGAGTTTTGATTGGCTGTAAAACATAGTATATTTTGCCTTGTTGCATGTTGAATAACATTTATTCCTATAATATTCTTGAGATTTGTTCTGGGACAAAATAAAATTATTTGGAAATGTTTTAATTCTTTCAAGTCTTGCTTATAAAATTATTTTATGTGAGATCAAGGAAGCATTTAGTCAAGTGCTTACTTTGTCCTACTGAAAATGAGCAGGACCCTGTGGGGGCTTCTGGGCATGGAAGCCTTTCAAACACTTGCTAATCAGGGAAGGGAGGGGATGCAGAGACAAGGGAGGAGTAGCCAAGAAATAATAATGCAACCTTGGGGCAGGGTTCTGGTTCTTCCTTCAGGGATACATATAACAATATCTTTGAGCTCTTTACAGAATGAAAACCCCCAACAAATGGACAAGGTTAGCATTCTTCATTCCAGAGAAGACCACCTGAGGCCAGATTAAAGGAGCCAGAGAAACTCATTAGAAGGAGACCACTTGAGGCTAGATTAAAAAACTGAAGGCCTTGCACGCACCCTAATCCTACTCAGTGATCCCGCCCTTGAACCACTGCTATAAACCTCCTCACCAAATCCCCGCTTGTTGGGACGTGCAACTTTGAGAGGCAAGAGCCTGTTGTGTCCCCATTTGCCTGGCAAAGCAATAAAGCTATTCTTTTCTACTTTACCCAAAACTCTGCCTCCGAGATTCAATTCAGCACCAGTGCACAGAGCACTGACTTTTTGGCATCACTACTGCAAAGGGAATACTCTTTTGAGTATTCTATGCATAAATTAGGAGGTTTTCCCCTCCACCTGATGGGAATAGGAATACATATACTGATCATTTCCCAGCCGAAAACTCGAGGAAATCTCTCCAGAGCTCTTGGTTTGTGTAGGTGTCTCCTCTTCTGTACTCTATCCTAAGAGTTCTAACTACCTAAGCTTTCCCAGGATCTCAGCCCTATCTTTTTTACCCAAGGAAAATATCAAACTATGTTTGTGTTTTCACTAACTGTACCACAGCCTAGAAATTCTCCAGGTGCTAAAGCATACCAATCATAGATAGTGATAGAATAGGATAGTTATACAGGTAGTTGTAGAAGTCCCAATAGGGGATTACAGATAGAGAGGGAAACCTATCAGATAGTTATACAGGTAGTTGTAGAAGTCCCAACAGGGGATTACAGATAGAGAGGGAAACTTTGGGAGACCACTGTAAGTTATGATCAGTTAAGAAAGCTATGGGAATGTCATGGAATGAAGCAGGCTTGCTTAATTATAAAGCCATAAGTAAAAGCACAAGATATGCCCCAGGTCATTAGGTGAAAGAAAAATGTTACCACCCTTCTACTGATTTGAAGAAGTGCCATGATAATCTTAATTTGACCTCATAGAGTGAGACACTCTCCTGCCCGATATGAAGGAGGAGCTAGTGATGTAAGCCTGACATCTACTTGAAGAAGGCAGTCTTTTCCCCCTCACTTTGATTATAAAATTTCACTTTCTTTTGATTATAAAATTGTAGCCCACTTAATCCTCGGGGCAGAGCCCCCTCGCCTGCCCGCTTGCATCTCTCACAAGCGTTCTATATTAATAAATCTACTTCTTGACTATCACTTTGCCTCTCACTAAATTCCTTCTGCACTGAGACACAAAGAACCTGAGCCTCTAGTAAGTCCAGACACCAGCTGAGTGATTCTAATTAAAAGACCATGGGTTCAAGTCCCAATCAGGGTTTCGGCTGGGTTGGAGTCCCAACATGTTGGTTCGAGTTCCAATCTGAGGTACATGGTTTCAATAGGGGTGAGCTCATTTATTTCTATACTTTAACCTCACTGCTCTTTGTTGCCTAATGTACAATATTTTAAAAAACATTCTTTCATATTGTCCAGTCTTTTAGTTGCTTCAAACAGGCAAGTATATTTGGTGTCTCTTACTCTATCTTGGCTGGATGTGGAAGTCTTCCTTTTACATAGTTTTATAAAAAGTAGTACTTATCTCTTTATTGTTGTGTGGTAAAGAATTTAACTTTGTCCCAAACTGGTCTGACTTTTATCCTTGATTTCTGAGAGATAATCTCTAAGCCCTTGGAATGTTATGCCTTCTAGGAGTGTCTGTGTTGTTCTCCTGTCCTTGGGTCATCAGATAGTCTAACAATATGATTTGGGGGGGGCGCTGGCCATGCTAGGAACACTCACAATGTGATTTAGGGTGGGGCTTTGGGTCTTGTGTTATCAGTTGACCATTGGAGGGACTAAAGACTGAGATCAGTCATATGGACAATTAATCATGCCTACCTGATGGAGCTCCAATAAAATTCTAAACACTAAGCCTTGGGTGAGCTCCTGTGATTGACAATGCCCTGTCCTTGTCATCACACAACAATGCTAGAGAGTAATGCTGTCCTGACCCCACAGGAGAGGAAAATTGGAAGCTTCATGTTTGAAAGCCTCCTAGACTCTACTTTGTGTGCTTTTCTTTTGATGAATTTAATCCACGTATGTTCATTTTTGAGTTTCTTAAAGACCAAAGCAAAGAGAGAAGTGTGAGCTATTACAAGATATACAACATCCACAGAATAAAGCACTTTCTTTCCCACAAAAACTGAGATAGCAGAACAATGTGTACTATGAGTCCCCAGGAGGACAGTACCCATCATCTATAGAGTTTGTCACATTTCCCGCATTTACCATGAAATAAATTGTGATTCTAAAATTTTAGCAATTATTAAAATAAAGCTGTACTAGTTCTAAACAAAATGTGTTACTGTTGCAATTAATTCTTTGAGAAGAAAATATTTATTACAACCCATAAAATTTTAAAGATACTTATCAAAATTTAGGAATTTCCCTGAAAGAAAAAGAGAGCATGCTATAGCAGTGATATTGGTAGAGACAAAATCTGAGGAGATTAAAAAAAAAAATCACAAAAAGAACTAAAAAGAATAAATTACACAAATATTTGCTTATCCTAAGTCTCTAAGTTCTCTATTAATGAGTCAAATTTCCTTATATACTTGCAACTCTTAAATAGAAAAAGAACAAAAGACTAATGAGGTCCCTACATAGGGAACAAAACTGTAATACAGGGAAAGATCTAGCATATTAAATGTAACTTTGTAGATTCACAAAATGCAAATTAGTATCATATGGAACACAACGGTAATGGCATAGGTAGTTAGGTTTTATGAGAAATGTCTGCCATTGCTATTCATATTTCCATCGTGGTTAATATGAATAGATGAATGGAAGAGCTTAGTACCTGGCACATAGTATATACTTCATAAATGTTTGTTGCAATGAATGCTACTTTTTCTAACTCTTCTTCCATCATTTCTTTCAGAACAACTCTAGTTTGAGTAGGAGTGAGAGGGGAAGTATGGAAAACAGAGATTCCAAGGATGGTGAGAGAGAGAATTTGAGAGAGAGAGATAAAGAGACAGAACAAGAGAGAGAAGTGCATGACAGTAATATGTCTTCCATTACTCAGCACTGTCTAAATGTATATATAGATATAAATATCTATATTCTGACATGGGATATAACACATTTTGTATTCAGTCTGAAAAGTTGAAGCTCACTGACTTACTAATATATGCAAATTATTTGCATAAGGCATTATGTTGAGAGAAGAAATAAAACAAGATTCCCTTTTGTGGCCATCCAGGGGTGAATGTGCTAATGATGTTATCACTGTTGTTGGCATTACATGACTCAACTCACATGGTTGCACTTTATCTGGCCCTATAGGTACTTGAAAAGTACTCTCCTTGCATATATTACCATGATACATATCTTTTCTATCTTCCTCATATATTGAGAAATAATTTTTAGCCAAAAATAGTGAATTTTGAAAAATGAGTTCATGATTTGGTCAAAATCTGTCAGATAGTAGTAACACAATTGAATCACTGAACATTACAAACACACATCATAAAATCACACGTCAAACAAACAAGCCAGAGTCAGTTGACTAGCGGAGGTTAAATCCTTGCAACACATAGCAATGCAGGTCCTATGTTTGGTATCTGAACTTAAAAATGTTCTGGAGTATTACCAAGACTGTCTCATCAGAATGCATTTCCCCTGCCAAAACATTCCGTAAGTGTGGAAGAGATAAAACTGCAACACAGAAACATATGGGCAGAAGATAAAAGGAGATCAGTGAGCAGGAAAATATGTTTCTTAAAATCTGTGCTACAGTCATTTTTCTTCTCAGTTTTGTTGTTTGTTTTGCCATTGAATGCCCATAGCCAACATTAAGAACGTTTCTATACAACAGCAAGAGAATAAATTGATTCAGACCAAAAAGTCAGTTCAGTTAATAAAATAACAACAGCAGTAGCAACAAATGGAAATCAGGTTGTTTGGTATTTTATAATAAATTGGTTGATTTGTTTAAATGTTGTGTAGGTACAGACTAAATGACTAGTAACAAATGTAAGTTTTTCATTTCATATTTGCTTTACCTGTAATCACGTGTACTTTTAATATTCATGTTCCATTGTGCTTTGTGCAATGTTTACTGTTAAGAGTTTTTGCTTTCTTCAAGGTATTATATCTGAAAAGTGGATACGTTTCCCTAAAGAGGAAAGTGCTGTTTGAAAAATGGTCTAGTGCTCTAACTAGGCAAGCTCCCATGAGTTAGTAAGATGGCATATAAATATTTGTCTCAGTATAACTTTTCCTAGATACATTTCTTTTCTGTAGTGCACCTAATATTAAAATCTTTGATTTAAACTGTTTCCATATTTGAATTTTTCCAAGAATAAAATTTTAATTCTGTTTATCTAAGCTGTTTTAAGATGTTACAAATGGTTGGACAAAGTCTCCAACCCATTGATTTGCTCTGGGGGTAGTACTTGTCTCAAGTCCAGATTATCCAAGACATCCTACTTAAACTATTTTGTCAGGTAGTGTCAATGCATTCTGAAATATTCTAGACATCTAAGTATCAATGAAATGAAGAATTAAAGAAGAACTGAATTAAATAAGCAAGAGCTTTAATGTAAATGTACACTGAAAAAGTCACTAGTCATAAAATATGGAGATACTGGTTGAAAAAAATTAATAATTGCTCAAAGAAAAGCAAGCATGCACACAGATATTTTTTTTAATTCCACAAATAAATATGTAATTTGCATATTAGTGGTGCTTGTTGACTCTTCCATAGAAAATCGTAAAGAACATAACTGACACCTCATATGTGAATGGAGTTGGTCAGGCATGACCTTAAAATAAATTATCCTTGAAGGAAATTTTAGCTCTCAGAAACTTCGCTGAAGCTTGAGTGGTTAATGAGACTAAAAAAAAAAATAAAATAAAAAAAATAATGTAGTATTTCAAGAGAGGGAAAAAACTAGCAGAAAAAATAATTCCATTTCTTAGTGTTTGGTTTTCAATTTTCACAACCTCAGGTTCAACCAGCAACCTGAAAATTTAGAATGACCTGTCTTACGTATTGCGAAGGGCAGACACTCAAAACACACCTGTTGAATGAATGAACGGTTAAAGCATAAATACGTTAGAAACTAAGTATGCAATAAATCAGTTGGAAAAAAAAAACACTGTCTAATTTGTTCTTTGCAATTAGAACTTGAAATACAATTAATAATAGTTACTAGTCTGCCAATGAATATTTATTAGACTTTAGTCCAATCAATCCTAGAGATACTTTGAAATAGACAAGGTAAAACAGAAAATGTCTCCTTCCCTACCCTACCTCTTAAAATGTAAATACTGTACATGAAATGGTATCAAAGAGGGATAAGAACTGAGCAGAGAATTAAACCAGAATCATGTCTTGTAGAATAAGATGGTCTCTTTGAGGTGGTGACATTTAAGCTGGAATCTAAATAAGGGGAAATTAGCCATGCAAAGATTGGGAGAACATCATGACAGGCAAAATAAAGTTAGTGAAAAAGCCATTATGTTAGAATGTCTTTGATATGTGTCATCACACTGAGCAGAAAGTAGGCAAGTGTATCTAGAGGTTAGGGGGGATAATTTGTTAAAAGGTCAAAGAGGATGGCAGAGTTTAGATAATTTAAGGGCTCTTTAAGAAAGGAGATAGGTGGGTGATTTTCATCAAGCAACTGAAGGAGTTTAAGAAAAATGTCATTAACATCATATACTTTAGAACATTATGTTATTTACATATTATATCTCTGAGTCGGGAGTACTTAGAGAATTCAAAGCTGGAAATAAAAACAGTTGAATCTTTGGCATACAGCTGTTTAAACCATGAATCTATAGGATTTAAACCTAGAAAGACAATGGGATAAAAGGGAGAGACACCAGAAAAAGGAGTCTTCAGAGAAAGCTGAGACACTGGTTCTAATCACAAAGTGCAGGAAATATTAGATGATTTTGATTTTTCATTTCCCTCTCAGTAATTTTTAAATTAGAAATTATAAAACAAAACTGTCATAGTGTACTTTAACTTACCTAGTGATTGTTTCTTTGGAAAGATAGGTCAGTAATCTTACTCTATATGTAATTTTATAGGAATTTCCAGTATTGTTGACTTTCAAGTGGGCTTTTGCACATTTTTAAGCAGGATATTCAGAATCCCAAATCATTTTATTTTATTTTATTTTATTTTATTTTTAAATCCTTGCCTAAAGGATAAAAAGTCCTTATGAATCAAAGAATATTTATGGGAACTTGAATATCCATTTATTGCTGATTGATTCATTTATTTTGATGTAAAATCAAAAAATTTAAAAAATCTTCTAATTTAAGTTTGAAGTTTTTATTGATTGAGAAAATTGATTATTTAAGATAATATGGGGGGGGACAAGACAATATTTCCAATTATTTAGGTGAATTGTTTAGAGAATTATCTAACTTAGACATACCAGATAGATTTGGTGAAGTAAGAAAGTACCTTAGAATTTAGGCTTATAGTATTTTTTTAAAAAGTCACTTAGAAGTTCAAATTGTCTGAGTAGGAAAAATTTAATTAATTAATTTTATGGCCAATTTTATCTAAACTACTAATTTTTAATTAAAATACATTTGGGACTTGAGTATTGGCCAGTGATAAAATTTCCAGATTGTTTGTGTGTGGAACCATGACATATGTCTTTGTCTACTATGATGGAATTGCTACATCATCCAAACATTCAAAGTATATTTTCCCCATGTCCAGTGGTTTAGTATAATTTAGAAATCACCTTGATAGTCAAAGCATGTTTTCATTTTGTATAATGGAATGGTCTAATTTGGAACTGAAATTATTCATTTGAACAACAATTTCTGAGCATGTACTTCATGCCAGTTTGGGTCACATTTGATCCTATTGATGACTACATTGGTTATTGTGCAACTAAAAATAAAATGAGGAGGCTGATTACACATACAGTATTCAAATACATATTCTATGTAAACAATCTTAGATAGATCTTTGGACATTTTAAAGTCTGTCATGAAATGTGGAGTTGTAAGAGAACTTTCGAGTTATCTAAACACTTTTCAAAACATACGGAGTTCTCTTCTACATCATCCTTCTTGCAGGTCTGCACATAGTTGTCCAGGCTTGAGTACTGGCAAATGGCAGAAACTTTCTTGCTAGAGTGGCCCATCCTCTTGCTCAGTAAATGAACATAGCTTGTGGCAATTTTACTCTTACTTTATTAATTTGATTCTAAGAGATTTTAGCTTGTTTTTAACTTTCCTTTGTTTTTTTTCCTCACACACATTGGAGTTATCTCCTTTTGAGGATCTTAGAATGTCAACTTTAGGTTGTAACTCTACAGAAATAGTAACTATAACTTTTCAATTTAATCATAATGTTAAAAATTTAAAAGAGTCCACAATTTTTTTACATTTTAGGCATTTTAATTTTGTGTATGATGTGGTTTTTCCTTACTTTTCATATTTGTAAAAGATGAGTAGTTTTATATATATATTCTAAAACATATTTGTATCTTTGTATTTGTATCAATGTCTGTAAAGTGACTGCATTAATAAACTCCAAGGACGTGTAAACTAATTATTTAAATAATGTTTAAGTTTTTTAAAAGACCAGAATTGATTCAAACTTTCAAAAAAAAATTTTTTTAAACCACTCTTGCATTGGATTTCTGTCACTTACACTTTGCAAATGTTGGGATCATGCTGATTTTTTTTTTTTTTAAATGAGGAAGCTCATTGGCTACATTGCTAAAGAGAAGATGAGTCTGCATGTGGAACAGATTATTTTTTATTCTTAATTTTATATTTTTGAGAATTAGACCAGATTTTTAAGCTCCCAAGGGTATATGCATTCTTATGTCGATAGTCATAAAAGAAACAGCTCTTTGCAACTTACATAAGTAGGTTTATTTACGTGTTTAGCATTCAGAGAATATGGGGCTATTGTGTACCAAAAAGCTATAATATTTTCATAGAAAGTTTAGTGTTTCTTCTTGCTGAGTACTGTAATTGATGTGATAAAAATAGCAGGTTTGGACTTCAGTCTATGTACTCAGAGGGAATTCTTCTGTTCAGTTACCTTGAATGAGGTTTGAACCCAGCATATTTATTGTCATGGTAATATAAAAAATGTTCATATTTTAGATTACCAAATTGTGAGAGGCAGAGCATTTTGCTGTATATCCATCTGTAAAATCATCAAGTAACTTAGAGAAGAAACAAACATGTACATCCAGATACTGCAACAGCTTTTCTACCATCTATTCTTGACACATTTTTGGGATGGGCAGGAAAGAAATGAATGGGATAATATAATATTTTAAATTAAGAACATCATAATTTATTTTCTAGATCATGACCTCAGTATTAACATAAGTGAGATGTATGATTTAGAAATGCTGATGTGGATCTCTATATTTCATGGAATACATTGCTTATTTTAGTGGTGTTACCTATGACTTTTCCTGAGGACAAAGTCAAGAGTTTTTTTAAAGTCAGTTATAACTTAATGCATTTTCTTTACAGTGTGTATATATATATATTTTTCAAGCATTTCTTTTCTCTTTTTAAGCTTTTTATTTTATATTGGAGTATAGTTGATTAACAATGTTGTGTTAGTTTCAGGTGTATAGCAAAGTCATTCAGTTATATGTATACATGTGCCTATTCTTTTTCAAATTCTTTTCCCATTTAAGTTGTTACATAATACTGAGCAGAGTTCCCTGTGCTATACAGTTGCACCTTATTGGTTGTCCATTTTAAATATAGCAGTGTGTATATGTCAATCCCAAACTCCCTAACTATCCCTTCCCCCCCGGTAACCATAAGTTCATTCTCTAAGTCTGTAAGTCTATTCTAATTTTAATTTTTTACATGTAGTTGTCCAGTTTTCCCAGCACCATTTATTGAAGAGACTGTCTTTCCACCATTGTATAGTCTTGCCTCCTTTGTTCTAGATTAATTGACGGTAGGTGCATGGGTTTATTTCTGGGCTTTCTATCCTGTTCCATTCATCTATGTTTCTATTTCTGTGCCAGTACCACACTGTTTTGATGACTATAGCTTTGTAGTATGGTCTGGTGTCAGGGAGCCTGATTCCTCCAGCTCCATTTTTCTTTCTCAAGATTGTTTTGGCTATTCAGGGGCTCTTGTGTTTCCATACAAATTGTAAAATTTTTTGTTCTAATTCTGTGAAACATGCCATTGCTAATTTGATAGGGATTGCATTGAATCTGTAGATTGCTTAACACCACAAACAAAAATAAGCTCAAAATTGATTAAAGACCTAAATGTGAGACCAGACACTATAAAACTCTTAGAGGAAAACAGGCAGAAAAATCTCTGACATAAATCCCAGCAATATCTTTTTTGATCCATCTCCCAGAGTAATGGAAATAAAAACAAAAAAGAACCATATGGGACCTAAGTAAACTCAAAGCTTTTGCACAGCAAAGGAAACCATAAACAAAACAAAAAGACAACCCATAGAATGGGAGAAAAAATTGGGTTGGCCAAAAAGTTTGTTTGGGTTTTTCCATACAATGTTATCGAAAAACCTGAATGAACTTTTCGGCCAGCCCAATATATGCAAATGATGTGACCGATAAGGGATTAGTATCCAAAATTTACAAACAGCTCACGTGGCTAAAATCATCAAAACAAACAGCCCAATCAAAGAATCGGCAGAAGACCTAAATAGACATTTCTCCAAAGCAGACATATAGATGGCCAAGAGGCACATGAAAAGATGTTCAACATTGCTAACTATTAGAGAAATGCAGATCAAAACTACAATGTGGTATCACCTCACACCAGTCAAAATGGCAATCCTCAAAAAATCCACAAACAATAAATGCTGGAGAGGGTGTAGAGAGAAGGGAACCCTCCTACACTGTTGATGGAAATGTAAATTGGTACAGCCACTATGGAGAACAGTATGGAGGTCCCTTAAAAAACTAAAAATAGAGATATCATATGATCCTGCAATCCCTCTCCTGGGTATATATCCAGAGAAAAACATGGTCTGAAAGGATACATGCACCGCAATGTTCATCACAGTACTGTTTACAATAACCAAGACATGGAAGCAAGCTAAATTTCCATCAACAGAGGAATGGATAAAGAAGAGGTGGTACAGATATACAATGGAATATTTCTCATCTATTAAAAAGAATGAAATAATGCCATTTGCAGCAACATGGATGGAACTAGAGATTCTCATACTGAGTGAAGTAAGTCAGACAGAGAAAGAGAAATACCGTATGATATCTCTTATCATACGGTATTGGTGTGGATCTATCATACGGTGTGGATCTAAAAAGAAATGATACAAATGAACTTATTTACAAAACAGATACAGTGTGTATATTTTTAATGCAGATAAAATTCATGAGCCTATTTGATCTAGGGACTTTTAAAAATACTTTTATTGTTTTTTCTATATTTATTTTACTATTTTATCCTCTTGTCCAAATTATTTGTATTTATCAGTGTGATATTCTCTAAATCTAGTTATTTAACTAGAATGTATGTGTGGGAATTTTGAAAAAATATTATTTCATATGTTTTCCCAACAGCAAAATAAAATATGAGAGATACAGACAATTTGTCATAGTATTGAAGAAGGTTTTAAAATAGTGTGTAGAAAGAAGCAATCTAAATAGTCTCAGGATGAAAAATATATTTCTAAAAATTAAAAAACATCTATTGTAAATGTAATCAATTCTGTTATCATATTAAAGATTGCTGACATCCTTAGGGGAGAGTGCAGCACACATCGCCACATTACTGCTGTTACTCAAGTAGCCTCTGTTTTGTCAAAAGCCTTTTAATTCTCATCAGCCATGGCTCAGAATCCCAAATCTCCCAGGCTTATCGATCTAACACCGACATGTTTTCTGGCAGTTGTATTTTGCAACTGTGTTATCATAGTTTGTCAAGTATATCCTACCTATAGTTATTGAGTCCTTCTGACTTGTATGATATAAAAGATCATTGTTTTCCAGTTGAATGTCAATCAGATATTTCACGTTTGGTGACCAATAACTTTTGAATCTTATCTGAAATAGAAATAAAACTTATTATATGTACTTGTCTATGTCTTTCTAACACCAGGTCTTTGCAACAGGGGTTTGCTCAGGATAAGATTCATCAGCAGGTCCATGCCTTTAAGCAAGAAGAATATTTCTGGACATTGGTACTTACTACCAATCTCAGTAATGCTCTTCTAACAACAGACCTCAGGGGAAGATCTGGTTATCCTGCTAATGTACATATGAGCAAACTGAATGTAGGTGAGGTTTAGTGAGTTCCCATGGATTTACAGCAAGGAGTTGATGGAGCTGTGATTCAGTGCATGCTGTTCTACCTAGAGGAAGCATCCTATGTTGCATCAGGTTTCACTTTCAGAGTCTGGAAGTTAGCCTGTCATAGGAGGGGCTTTGAAACCTGACTGGCTCCTAAGCTTAAGTTCCCACCATCATCCTCCTTCTGTTGAAATGGTTGTGTTGCTGTAAGAAAGCTTTTTTTGTTTTTCCTTAAGGGGAAAATAGAATGCCAGATTTGGCTATATAATTATGTGCATAATTTCAGGCCAACAAAGAACATTTAAAGCAGTGTCAGTGACACTGCCTGATAGATTTTATGCACTTTTTGACTTGGTGCATCAAGAAATATTGTGCACCTTCACTACTCTTGGGATCATAAACATCTTACAGCTTTTGCCCCTTTGTGTTCTCTGATTTCTGAAGTAGGAAAATCACTGCATTGCAGCCCTTCTTTCACATTAGCTATTGTTCACTGAGATTATGAAATAGAAATGTAGTAGGAGACATTGATTTTAAAATGCTAATTGACTTCAAGTATCTACTAAGAAGCCCAATTACCAAAATATCTTGACAAAGAAAGTAATAAAAACTGTAGTAGCTGTGGAATCCTAGGTATTTGACACTGATTAATTTGAACATTCCCAATTTAGTTTGGTGGGTATGGGTAAAGATAAGCTAGGGGCGAATTTCTTTATCCTCTCATTCTAAACCCTTATGAAGTAGGACTCTGTTTCAATTGTCCATACCTCCTGGTCCACTACACTTATCCTGGCTACTGTAATCTTTACAAAGTTAAAAAACTCATACTTCTAGGCTGATAGACCAATTTTAGTTATTTGGATATGGGGGGAGTGTATTTTAAAATATCAACTAGTTCCACAAATTAAAAAAAACTCATTTTCAATGCTTCCAAAAAATGACTCAAGAGATTACTAAAGAATGTCATCTCAAGAAGTGACATCTGGCGCTTCTCAAATCCTGATTTAAATGATCAAAGGAAAACTTATATAAAGGAGGATATTAACCATAAAAGACAGACCTTGAGAATTTCTTCCATATATAATGCAGATAGGATCAGATTGAAAGAAACAGCATGAATCTACTCACAACTGATCTTCCTGAGAAGATGGTGCTTGGCTACAGGATGTAAACAGAGCACAATCTGGCCAAAATGTCCTACATTTAGCATTTTATTTTTGGCAGGGTGTGTTTGGAAGCTGACACTAAAGACAGGTTAAAGTTAAAATAAAGGCCACTTTCCCTGGAACAGCACACTAGCATGTATCAGCAGCTGCATTAGGCTTTCCAAAAGCAACCTGATCCCCTTGAATAGAAAGCATCCCAGGTGCAAAGAATTTGCCTCTAAAGGCTTTGTACCAAGTGAAACTGAAAATGGCCCCATGATGTATCTATTAGTATGGAAGCTAGACCAAAGAGAAAAGTATCTTGAATACATAAATATCCTGGCACAGTGGCTTCCTAGACCTCAAGAAGAGATTAAATAAAGAAATCCTATTCCTAAAGTAGTAGAGCCCATGTTATCAGCCTCACTGGTGCCTGGATAACCGACCTGGTAATGGACTCTTAGAGTAACTAATCAACTAGCCATATAGGTCGAGGACGAAAAGCCATGAAAAGCGATGGAGGTCATTGGTACAGTGAGAAAGTTTGGTCTAATATATCCACAGTGAATTTGAGTTATATAAGCAGAGTACAGAGAATAATTCTCTTTTATTACCCCTGGAACATTAACAAATTTTGATTACATTGCTCTCACATATCTGAAGACTCAATACATCTGAATAGTCAACCCTGTAAGTCACATATTTTGGCCAAAATGTAATGAAACTGGAAATTAATAAGATAAAGATAGGAAACATTGCAACTCATACATATAAAAAATTCACTTTTAAAGATTCTTGTAAATGATAACTTATTTAGATAATTGAACTCAATGAAAGTAATACATATAATAATGTATGGGATATAGCCAAATCTATAATTAGAGTAAATAATCAGCTCTAAACAGTTTATTTCTTAAACATGAAATAAGTAAGTATTCAACTTAAAAATTACAGATATTATAAATATGGCTGGATTATAAAGGATAGAATTAATAAATAAATCCAGGAGTTGGATGAACTATAAAGGGCAGAAATAATAAATATATCTAGGAACATTGAAATGGCCAATATAAAACACACAAACAAATATTCTCTGTCAAGATTACTCAACAAAAAAGAAAAACACAATTCTGAGAATGAGAAAGAACTTAAGACCTCAAATAAAGAAGCAATGAAAAAAATATCTTTTAAAAAATATAATATTTACTGCTGGTACCATGGCGGAGCAGATACACCCCAAAGGTCCTTCCAGGACCAAAGTACATATAGATTGTGGATAAATTACAGCAAATATATATTTTAAACTCTTCTAGACTTTCTAGAAAGCCTTGGGAATCCACCCTTTCCCCCCAAAAAGAATATGAAGCTGTAAACAAAAGAAGTACTGAGGTTTACACAGCATGAAAGATGGGTTTGTCTTTTGAGCAAAGGTCTACACCTGAACAAAAATGGAATTCTATGCTTTGTGCCCTTGGGTAGGAGTTGGGGTTGAATCCTAAACTCCTTTATACCCAGAACTCTGAAAGTGAAAAGCAGTCAATAGTGGTTCAGGAAAAAACCAAAATCCTTGCTGGAAGAGGACAAGATTTAGAACCTCAGGATTACCACAAAATATAGCTCATAATTTTAAAACAATGCCAAACACACAAAACCAAGCTGCTTGTTGGAATTCAAATGTTATAACCCCTTCAGAGATGAATTTCATACTTTTTATCAAAATTGCATATACATCTACCTTTTACTCATTCTACTTCTAGCATTCTATCTCTAGATACACTAGCAAAAATAAATAAAGACACATACATAGAATGTTGTGGCTTTATTTATAATAACTAAAGATTGACACTACCTCCATATTATCAGTATGGACTAGTGAAGTAAAATCTAGTTTATCTGTAAATGGATTATTATGAATATATAAAAAGGGTTGAGGAAGGTCTTTATATACTGGTCATGGAATAATTTCTAGGATACTCTTTTAAGAGGAAAAGGCAAAATTTTCATAGTATTCTTCATACAAAAAATCTTTTATGTTTGAAAGAGAAATGTATGTGTCTGCATGTGTATAAATATGAATTTGATATGTGTATGCATATCTTGATTTGCTTATATTTTCTAAGAAAAATGACAGAATAAGCAAAAAGCTAATAAATATATAGCAATATGAGTGAGGAACTGATCGTGTGAGACTTCTATGGATTGAACTTGCTTTATCGCTTTAACTTTAGAATAATTTAAATATTTTATATAATTAAAACAAAAAAGGAAAATAAAGCAATGCCTAAAAATTGAAAGTGAGTAGAAAAAATGTGCATATCTAGTTTTCTCAGAACTAATTTTTAAGTAAATATTTTTATAGGTAATTTTGCTGTCCTATCCAACACTCCATTTGCAAGAATTCATGTGATAAATTCCCAGACAATGAGGATTTTCTATAATCTTCATTTTATTGTAAAAAAAAAAATACACACAAAATGTCTTCCCCACAAGTTCATCATTCACTCATTCTTCCACTTAACAAAAAATTCCTGTGATCCAATTATACAGGACAGGAAAAAGTAGTCCAAGTACACTAAGTTATGGTAACTTCTTCACCTCACACTATATTTCTTGTTATTATTTCATTGTTTCTGAAATTCAAATGTCTGAGCCTTGCTCCTGGGAAGGGAACCAAGGATAATGCTAATTTCACAAAAATAGAAATTTCAGGATACAAAGCAAGCAACACACTATAGAGGGTTTAAAAGTTTAATATGGTTAGATAGAAAGATATTATGAAGCTTTATATTACTAGTATTAATATTCAGCAATTATTGGAAGAATAGAATTCTTTTTCTTTTCTGCATTAGGATTTTAATTAATTTTATTTATTTATTTATTTATTTATTTTTGCGGTAAGCGGGAGCATGTGGGATCCTCCCGGACAGGGGAACGAACTGGCGTCCCCTGCATTTGCAGGCGGACTCCCAACCACTGCGCCACCAGGGAAGCCCTGATTAATTTTATTAACGCATGAAATTTACTAATAAGATATGATATTCAAAAATTATATTTAGAGATTTTTGCTGTCTTTTGATGCCTCTGAAATTATTAAACTGTGTCTTTTTCTTTGTAGGTAATAATTTTCTATATTATGGCTGTCTTCCCTACAAAAACTTCTCATTAAAAAATAGATTTAGGGCTTCCCTGGTGGCGCAGTGTTTCAGAGTCCGCCTGCCAATGCAGGGGACACGGGTTCGTGCCCCGGTCTGGGAAGATCCCACATGCTGCAAGACCTCCCAAAAGGCAAGAAAGTCCCCATGTACCTGGGTAAGGCAAAAGAAAAAATAAACAGAGACAAAAGGATAGGGACGGGACCTGCACCAGTGGGAGGGAGCTGTTAAGGAGGAAAGGTTTCCACACACTAGGAAGCCCCTTCGCGGGTGGAGACTGCGGGTGCCGGAGGGGGAAGCTTCGGAGCCCCGAAGAGAACACAGCAACAGGGGTGCTGAGAACAAAGCAGAGAGATTCCCGCATAGAAGATCAGGGCCAACCGGCACTCACCAGCCCGAGAGGCTTGTCTACTCACCCGCTGGGGTGGGCAGGGCTGGAGGCTGAGGCTTGGGCTTCGGTCGGGGCGCAGGGAGATGACTGGGGTTGGCGGAGTGAAAACAGCCTGCAGAGGGTTAGTGCTCCCCGGCTAGCCGGGAGGGAGTCCGGGGAAAAGTTCTGGGCCTGCTGAAGAGGCAAGAGACTTTTTCTTCCCTCTTTGTTTCCTGGTGCGCGAGGAGAAGGGATTAAGAGCACCGCTTAACGGAGCTAGAAAGACGGTCACGAGCCGCGGCCAAAAGCGCAAACCTCAGAGACGGGCATGAGCCGCTAAGGCTGCTGCTGCCGCCAACAAGAAGCCTGTGTGCGAGCACATGTCACTATCCACGCCTCCCTTCCGGGTAGCCTGTGCATCCCGCCACTGCCAGGGTCCTGGGATCCAGGGAGAACTTCCCTGGGAGAACGCACGGCATGCCAGAGGCTGGTGCAACATCACGCCAGCCTCTGCCGCCGCAGGCTCGCCCGGCACTCCGTACCCCTCCCTTCCCCTGGCTTGAGTGACCCAGAGTCGCGGAAGCAGCTGATCCTTTAACACCGTCCTGTCTAAGCAAAGCACAGATGCCCTCTGGCAACCTACATGCAGAGGCGGGGCCAAATCCAAAGCTGAGCCCCCTGAGATGTGAGAACAAAGAAGAGAAAGGGAAATCTCTCCCAGCAGTCTCAGAAGCAGCGGATTAAAGCTCCACAATCAACTTGATGTACCCTGCATCTGTGGAAGATATAAATAGACAACGAATCATCCCAAATTGAGGAGGTGGACTTTGAGAGCAAGATTTATGATTTTTTCCCCTTTTCCTCTTATTGGGAGTGTGTATGCGTATGCTTCTGTGTGAGATTTTGTCTCTATATCTTTGCTTGCACCATTTGTCCTAGGGTTCTATCCGTCTATTTTTTATGCTTTGTTTTTTTTTTATCTTTTAAAAAATTTTTTTTATTTTAATAACTTTATTTTATTTTATCTACTTTATTTTATTTTACATTATCTTCCTTTTTACTTTCTTTCTCCCTTTCTTTCTTTCTTTCTTTTCTTTTCTTTCTACTTCTTCTCACTTTTATTCTGAGCCGTGTGGATGAAAGGCTCTTGGTGCTGCACCCAGGAGTCAGTGCTCTGCCTCTGAGGTGGGAGAGCCAACTTCAGGACACTGGTCCACAAGAGACCGCCCAGCTCCACATAATATCAAATGGCAAAAATCTCCCAGAGATCTCCACCTCAACACCAGCACCCAGCTTCACTCAATGACCAGCAAGCTACAGTACTGGACACCCTATGCCAAACAACTAGCAAGACAGGAACACAACACCATCCATTAGCAGGGAGGCTGCCGAAAATCATAAGAAGTCCACAGGCACCCCAAAACACCCAACCAGACGTGGAACTGCCCACCAGAAAGACAAGATCCAGCCTCATCCACCAAAACACAGGCACTAGTCCCCTCCACTAGGAAGCCTACACAACCTACTGAACCAAATTTAGCCACTGGGGACAAATACCAAAAATAACGGGAACTACAAACCTGCAGCCTGCAAAAAGGAGACCCCAAACACAGTAAGATAAGCAAGATGAGAAGACAGAAAAACACACAGCAGATGAAGGAGCAAGGTAAAAACCCACCAGACCTAACAAATGAAGAGGAAATAGGGAGTCTAACTGAAAAAGAATTGAGAATAATGATAGTATAGATGATCCAAAATCTTGGAAATAGAATAGACAAAATGCAAGAAACATTTAACAAGGACCTAGGAAAACTAAAGATGAAACAAGCAATGATAAGCAACACAATAAACGAAATTAAAAATACTCTAGATGGGATTAATAGCAGAATAACTGAGGCAGAAAAATGGATAAGTGACCTGGGAGATAAAATAGTGGAAATAACTACAGCAGAGCAGAATAAAGAAAAAAGAATGAAAAGAACTGAGGACAGTCTCAGAGACCTCTGGGACAACATTAAATGCACCAACATTCGAATTATAGGGGTTCCAGAAGAAAAAAAGAAAGGGACTAAAAAAATACTTGAAGAGATTATAGTCGAAAATTTCCCTAATATGGGAAAGGAAATAATTAATCAAGTCCAGGAAGCACAGAGAGTCCCATACAGGATAAATCCAAGGAGAAATATGCCAAAGCCAAACTCTTTCTACGAGGCCACCATCACCTTGATACCAAAACCAGACAAGGATGTCACAAAGAAAGAAAACTACAGGCCAATATCACTGATGAACATAGATGCAAAAATCCTCAACAAAATACTACCACACAGAATCCACAGCACATTAAAAGCATCATACACCATGATCAAGTGGTGTTTGTTCTAGGAATGCAAGGATTCTTCAATATACGCAAATCAATCAACGTGATACACCATATTAACTAATTGAAGGAAAAACCTTTACAGACAAGCAAAAGCTGAGAGAGTTCAGCACCACCAAACCAGCTTTACAACAAATGCTAAAGGACCTTCTCTAGGCAAGAAACACAAGACAAGGAAAAGACCTACAATAACAAACCCAAAACAATAAAGAAAATGGGAATAGGAACATACATATCGATAATTACCTTAAATGTAAATGGACTAAATGCTCAAGGAACAAGACAAGGTTGCCCACTCTCACCACTCTTATTCAACATAGTTTTGGAAGTTTTAGCCACAGCAATCAGAGAAGAAAAGGAAATAAAAGGAATCCAAATTTGAAAAGAAGAAGTAAAGCTGTCACTGTTTGCAGATGACATGATTCTATACATAGAGAATCCTAAAGATGCTACCAGAAAACTACTAGAGCTAATCAATGAATTTGGTAAAACAGTAGGATACAAAATTAATGCACAGAAATCTCTGGCATTCCTATATACTAATGATGAAAAATCTGAAAGTGAAAAAAACACTCCCATTTACCACTGCAACGAAAAGAATAAAATATCTAGGAATAAACTGACCTAAGGAGACAAAAGACCTGTAAGCAGAAAATTATAAGACACTGCTGAAAGAAATTAAAGATGATACAAATAGATGGAGAGATATACCGTGTTTCTGGATGGGAAGAATCAACATTGTGAAAATGACTCTACTACCCAAAGCAATCTACAGATTCAATGCAATCCCTATCAAACTACCACTGGCATTTTTCACAGAACTAGAACAAAAAATTTCGCAATTTGTATGGAAACACAAAAGACCCCGAATAGCCAAAGCAATCTTGAGAACGAAAAAAGGAGCTGGAGGAAT